>NC_135332.1:148886753-149241128 GCF_023851605.1 Tamandua tetradactyla
ACATAATTTATCACTTATCCCTGTGAGATAAGAATTTTCTTCACTATATATAAACAAATTGGCCCCAACATTGAATCCACTTCCCTAATGTATGTTATTACTATATGTAAAACTTTCAAACATTACAGGTAATTCTAAGAAGGAAAGAGCCATTTCAAGGAACTGTTGTCATTCCTAGTAGAAGAAGTAAACAACTTCCTTTCTGTACATCTATTGGCAAATGGTTATTGCCGTATAATGCAGGAAAATTGCACATTCCTGATGCGTAGTATATCTGGTTTTCAGAGGCTATCTCAATATTACCTATTGTCCTAGGCCAATGATTCTCATTCAGTTATCTACATAATATATGATGAATTTGGCTTGCCTGATTTTATAGCCTGCCTTCTTTGGTTCAAAAATGGCTTGGCAATTATTCAGCAGACATGATACTATGTAACTGAATAACTAATTTCATTTCTTTTACATGCCACTGATTTACAAATTAAATTATAGGAAAACCATCTAAGAGACAGGAATAGCTAAAGAATAGCTTAAAATCACCAGAAAAAACTGAGGAAAAATTCTATGCATATGCTAGTGAAATTATTTTAAAAGGAAACTAACTAGGTCTTTGACTACTTGAAAGGCCTATTTAACTCTTCCTCAGTCTTTAAGAGGTTATCCATCTAGTAAAAAGAGTATAAAAGGCATTATCTTATTCTAATCTTTATGTATAGTAAATAACACACTTAATAATTATTGAACAGTCCCTTCTAATTTAAATGGAGATTAGAACTTTGACCAAGGATTCTCCATTGGAATTTTTTAAATCTCCACATGCTGAAATGTAATCTTCCTTAGTGTAGGCATCATACTTAGCATGGTGTGTATTTAATAAGTGAATGATAATAAAAAGAGTGTTTAGTTTACTGTTCTTTTCAACTTGAATATCAGTATGACTGACTGCCATCCATTATATTTATGCTGTTTTTTAAGTATAACCTGTGATGTAGAATTTTTTAAATGCAGTGATCATAGTTTTTGCTCATCTCCCTAATGTTAACATGAGGAGTATGGTGGTATAGAGAGGTACAGTGTTGTAGAGAGGTACAGTGGCATAGAGGGGTATGGTGGTATAGATAGGCACTCACTGGTAGTTCACTGTGGATCTTTGTTTTAGGGGATATTATTTCTCCTAGACTATGACTGTGTATAATAAGTTATTTCATAAATGAACCCATACCATACTCAACAGTAGAACAATATTTTTATGTTAAATTTACATTCTAGCAGATAAAGTAAAGCCAAAAATTTTGGAATTAGAAATAAATAAAGGAATGATTCTCTTCAGTGTTTATTAAATATTACCTTTTAACTCTAAGGTTCAGAATCTTTCACTGCTAAGTAAGAAATTCCCTTAAAGAAGCTTAAAATTTTAACACAAAAGTCAAGACAAATATTGTATGGGCTCACTGATTTGAAATAATTAGAATAACCAAACTCCTAGAGTAAGAATCTAAAATACAGGCTACCAGGAAATAGGGTGGGGTGTGGAATAGGAAAATAAGGCTTGAATGTACAGATTTTCTATTTGGGGTGATGAAAAATTTTGGTAATGGATAGTGGTAATGGTAACACAACACTGTGAACATAATTAACACCACTGAGTTATATATTTGAATGTGGTTAAAGGGGGAAATGTTAGGTTTTATATGATACTAGAATAAATTCTTTTTTAAAAAAAAAATCCATGAAACTACACAACACAAAGACAAACTCTAAGTTAAACCATGGACTATAAATTAAATACCAGTAATGAGGATAAGCATCCTTAAGGAGCCATCTTGTGTATAATAACTTACAAAAGAAAACTCACTTGAAAGTTGTAATGGCAGCATCCCATTGCTATGGGATGTGGTCTATGTTTTAATAAAAGTGCTCTCTGCTGTTAAGTAGACCTTTATTATTGTTCAGACAAGATCATTCTATAAATTTTATTATCTCAGATTATAGTGGTGTTTAATTGGGGAGAAAGTAGATTTACCTAATGCTATTCATATATAATATTATTTGAACAATTGAAGAAAAAGCTAACATAAAATAAAATATCAGTTCTAACTTTCAGTTATCTTTCCTGAAGATTCATATTTGCCTAATAAGAATAAAATGAAAAAAGACCATTTATTTTCAGCCATTTCAGCAAACAGTTGTTTCTGTAAATCAGGAGCCAGAGAAGTAACATCAGTAAAGTGAGCCAGATATAAGACAAAAGATAGAAGCAAGCACTCTGAAAAACTGAAGAAGGCTTACCTGTCCAAAAAGGAACGGTACTTACTTAGATCAAGGTAATTTATGACAAAATGAATATGACCAAGCATTGGAAAATTATTTTTCCCCAAAGACAAACTATAAATCTGGATATTTACCTTAAAATCTCTTAATTTGAAAAGGTTAGCAACTAAATTAAAGCATTATTTGAGCTAAACAAAATAAATGTATTGACCAGATATCCAAGGATCACCAGTTGGCAATTTCTGCTGCACATGCCAGCTTTTTTTCAGTTCTCATGCTTCCTTCCCATTCTCACTGTCACCTTGATGGTTCAGGACCACTTAGCTCACCTTTGAAATCGTGTGATAGCCTCCTGACCTGCTCTCTCTCCTTCTGGGTCTCCCCACTCCGATCTAGCTTCACTGTCTACATCATTTCTTTTAAATAACTGTTCTTAATACCACTCTTCCTCCTAAAGCCTCACAGCGATTCTTATTTACTGCTGAATAAAGCCTTTAGCCTGACAAAATATTTTACAGTCTGGTCCTTAAATGCAGATTGGCTCCTCTACTCCACAAGGCCCTTTAGGAACCTAATAATTTAACAAACCTGAACCTTCTTATTCTTGGCCTCCAAACCTTTGTCCATGCCTTTTTAGTCTTCCTCTACACTGCATTCTGTGTAATTGCCCTACAGAGCTCAGCTCGTATCCCATATATTCAATTAATTCTTTAGAAGTTATATGACCTGCTATAGGTAGAGGAAAATGCATGAGCTTGAAGGTAGAAATGGTTTGAAACATTAATTCGTCCTCCTCTTAGTTGTGTGATACTCAATTTTTTTGAGCTGTAGTTTCCTCATTTATATGTGAAATATATATAATAATGCCTATCTTGGAGGGATGTTGCAAAGATTTATAATAATGTGTATAAAGTATCAACCAGTAGTGCCTGCTAGCATAAAATGGATGGTTATTATTCCCTTATGAACCCATTTAAAAATATTTTTACCTTTTTCTGAACCTCCAGATCTGTGCTATATATCCACAGTTGGCTATTTGTGTTTAGATTAATTGAAATCTAATCAAATAAAAAATTTAGTTCCTCAGTGTCTTAGTTTGCCAGGGCTGCTATGACAAATATCACACAAGGGTTTGATTTAAGGAACAGAAATTTATTTTCTCACAGTTTGGGAGGCTAGAAACCCCAAATCCAGCTCTAGCAGGCTGTGCTTTCTCCTGTGGTCTTTCGCCTGCTAGTGCTGGTTTAACCCAATCCTCAAGGTTCCTTGGCTTGATTCTCTGCCTTCATCACATGGAAATCTCTTTCACTGGCTTCTCCAGCTTCGTATTTCTTCTGACTGACTGTGGCTGTCAGAATTTCCTCTGCCTTTAAGGCTCCCAGCCCTATAGATTAAGGCCCACACTGAATTTGGCCTCATCTAAAATCTTCGAAGATCCTATTCAAAAATGAGTCCACACCTTAACTAATAATAACATCTTCAAACGTCCTGTTTGGAAATGTGATCAAACTCACAAGAATACGATTAAGACCTGAGCATGTCTTTTTTAGCGGATGTGTTTCAATCCCCAATACGCACACTAGCCGCATCTCCCTATCATATATTATAAATGAAACATGTATCCCATATGTTTCATTTAGGATGCCTGGCTGTAATTTAGGCAGAAAAAGTATTTGTGAAGGGATATTGAAATAGCTCACAGAATCTTTAGGAAGCCTGGCAACCTGGGCTAGAGGCTAGGAATGATACCAAACCATGCTATTGACCCAGTCCTGCCAAACTCCCAGTGCTGCGCAGCACTGCCGTCACACTCACACCATTGTCAGCCCTGATGATGAATCACTGGATACCACTACAAGACCACTTCTCGAAACTGTGAGTTGTGGCCACCACCCTCACTAGAATAGAAGCCTCTGGTATCTCTGCTTCTTCATTTCCATAGCTTCAGATTCAAAGCTTGGGGCTTGAGTGATGTGTAGTCCTCTCTTTCATATCCAGCTTTTCATATTATGGTGACATAAGCCAAAAGACAAGTTATCTGCCTACAACTCCTCTCATTTAAATGGCACAGAAGCAACAAGATAACCAAAATAAAAATTCTCATTTAGGAAGGAGATAACAGGAAACCCAAAGCAATCAATCATCCATAGGAATTATCCAATCCTATTGGATAAGAATGGGAAAAATTAGCAGTAGAGTCCTTTCTCGATTTACCTATCTAGCAACCCAGATTCTGTTCTCTGGGAGATGTTTCTTAATCCTTTACCCTCCATGGCCACAAAGATTTGCATTGAAGAGTATTATTTTCTTGGAGGCTGTATGACTTTTATACCCTACTTCTTGCTACTGTAGATTTGGAAACCAGTGGGTACCTTAGAGGTTGAACAGACTTTTGTAAAGTGGGCTAGTGATTATTTTGCTCTACAGGTTGTCTGGCCATGGACCTACAGAAAAGATTCTGCCAAAGTTCAATGGGCGGAACTTTAGACCAAAAAATAAAGCAAGCCACTCTATATAGCAAAACAGTCACAATTTGTTAGGGAACTGGAAAACCAGGAAGATAGTCCTGGACGACTGCAGAATTTTCGAGTAGCACTCTTTGCCACCCAGGGGATTGCAGGGGGTTACATAGGGTAAGAACAAGGAAGGCATGGAGCCAAGTCAAGATTTTCAAGATCATAAACATGTTTCTTTGAAGTTGAAGATATGTAACAGGAGTAGTTTAGTATGAATAGCTACCATGCCTAGGAATATGCATGTGCACTTTAAGATGCACCTATAGGGAAAGGTGTTTTGCCTTATCTAGGAATTTATAACTTCTTTGGTTTATAGCCTCATGGTCTATCCATCAAAAAACCCACTCTTACTTTCTACATGTCCGAGCAGCGTTGCCTGACCTGCGTTCCCCAAATCATCTGCCCCATTTTATGGAGTAGAGGACATCTCCATCTAGCACATGTTGGACAGAACTTACAGGCCATAAACACGCTGCTTTATTTCAAAGGGAGATGCAATCTTTTACATACTTTCCATTCAGTCTTAGGACCCTTGTGTCCCAATTCATGGTGTAGCCAATCTGCTTGGTCATGGTTTTCACCATCCCATCTAATTTTACCTAAGGTGTCAGCTTCCAAATTTCCCGGAGGTGTGCCTGAATATGGGCTGGAATGTGCCAGATTGTATTTTGACATCAAGATTTTGTACCCTAAAATATCTTCTGACAGGGCTTTACCCCATATGTCCTTACCAGCTATGGTAAGTGGTTCTTGTTCCCACTGTACCATCCAGAGAGTCAGACCAGAATCCACAGTCCAGCTTTTGGTACATATGGAGATAGGTATAGGCTTATGGACTGTAACCATCCAGATGGCTCAAAGCTAAGCCCATTGACAGTTCTGACATTCTACTTCATCCATCCATAAAGTGTCCCTAGTTATTTTAATTGTTATTGAATACCGAGGGGATTGTTTTCTGCAGGAACCATCAGTATACCAGGCATTCTCTATTACTGACCCTACTTTCTCTAGTGCTGGCATGGATGGTGTAGGGGAGTTCAGATTCTCCACATATGTAACTGGCCCCAATAATTTATGTAACTCCTCAAATATTGGGCTAGTATGGAAAGAACTCCTTTCTTGTAAATAAGCATGCCATTTGTAAGTGTGCTAGCCTGTACACCAACACTTTCACATCAGATATAAGTGTCTTTGACCCTTCCATTTATTTGTAAGGTCATTTGCGCAGTTATTGGCAAAGTCATTGTTTTAGGCTCAGTTTGCATAAAAGCAAGATATACTGCTAACAGTTGTTTTCCAATAGGCCTATATAATTGTTCTGTTGTTTTCCAAGCTGTAATAAGAACCTGAGTGGTACTTGCTTCCTGTTTTGTTTTTGCCACAGGTCCCACCCAAACCTTTCTGGGTAGCTGGAAACATCCAATTCACAAGCCTGCCCTGCTAGTAAAGTACCTAAAGACTGTATCAGTTTCATAGCTATTTTTTCTTGTTGGAATGCTTATTCAGATTCAGTGTCCCAATACTAGTGAAGCCCCTTTATATCAATCTTTATAATGGTCATTAAAAACTGCTGTGTTGGTAGGCTGTGGTTTCATGTAATAGTGGGGCCATGGTTTCTAGTATTACATCTAGAGATATAATATTATCAAAAGTAATCATAATATCATCAATATAGTGAAACAGCAATATTTAGTGGATTTTTCCATCCTCCTAGATCAGCTGCCAGCATTCCACGACAGATGGTGGGGATATGTAGGTACCTGTACCAGTGGGCAAAACATGGAAAGTCCACTGCCACCCTCCCCATGTAAATGCAAATTGATCTTGCTTGTCTTCAGTTGGTGGGATTCTGGAAAAGGCATTAGCTAAGTCTATAATAATGGAACTCTCCTAACTGGGCAAATAAGTTATCAAGAAGCATTGCAAATTTAGCACTGCATTCTCTGAATAGGAGGGACAACCTTATTCAGTTCTCAATAATCAACTGTCATTCTCTAGCTACCATCAGGCTTTTTCATTGAACATATGGGAAGATTAAATAGACTCTGTGCTGGTCGTACGATCCCAACTCTGCCCAATTCTTGTAACATCTCACTGAATTCAGCATGTCCACCCAGGAGTTGATATTGTTTGTATGACTGGTTCTCCTGGAAGGGGGCAATCACACTGGGGACCAACGAACAGCACCCCATTTAATTTATTTCATCGTGTGGATTGAATGCAAAAGTAAAATTTCATTGATGATGGCAATAAGGTCTAGGTCTTGTAACACATCCACCCTTAATATATATTCAGGAATTGGAGAATACATACAAAATCATTGCACATGATTTGCAATGTTAAGGTAGTTTACACTATGCATATGACTTTTCCCCTTTACCCATTTATGACCTTTAGGCGTCCATTAAATCTCCAGGGATTCCCATAAAACAGTGTACACTCTGTTTCAGTATCAATAGGGGCTACAACATGCAACCAGTTTTTTGGAGACCAGTAGACAACTAGTTCTATACGAGGCCTGTGACTGCCTACTGTTGCCTGTATCTGCAGGCAACTATGGCCCCAGTACTATTCTTCAGGTGTAGGTGCGTATGACCCCCTCATACCAGACTTACTTTCCTTGGGGTGTGCTGTGGGATGACAAATGGTGGCAAGAATTTAGACATAGGTAGAGGCTTTTTTCCCTAGGCAGATTCTGCCAGAATTCTACTAATATAGCATTTGGTTATTTATCTTGTTTTTCTATTGGGGTGCCTGCAGCAATTAACCCATAATTGTTGATGGGTTATGTGTACAGGCCCCCTCTGCCCCTTCCCTTGTGCCGTCTCTTTGGTTCCTTTCCTTAACCCTTTTAACCATATTCTTTCTATCTCACCCAAGCCTAATTCTCTCTGTGCAACCCAATGAACAGCCTGGCCAACTAGAGGACTTAGAATGGCTACTAATGTCCCATACTAGGATGGAACCATGGCTTGGAGGATTTTATCCTTAATGCTAGCCATGAACAGCTCATCGTCAGGTCCTTGAAAGTGTTCAGCATATGCTGCATGCTTCATTCCCAATTCTCTAACTGTATCATGTAATTCTTCCGTAGATGACCATCTGCCTGTTATGGATGGCATATCCCCCTCAGTAGGCCAGGCCAGTTTTGCAGGTAGAATGTACCACACTAAAATTTTGAATGCCATCAGATCTTTGCCATGCCTGGTAAAGAATATTGACCATAGAAAAGGATATGTAGCTCTGCTAACCATTTTTACCACTTCCATTCCTGAAAGCAAAATACTGTCTCCCCTTACATCCCATAATCTTAGTAACAAGCAGCTATGCGCTTTCTTCTCTTTCATTTAAACTTTTCTATTAATTCTACTAATTCTTTGGGGGTATACTCCCTCATTACTGTTTACCTTTCTGCCGGGATATCTTCCCGAGGATCATCGGGATTCCTGGTTGCTTTCATTTTGCAGTTATTAATGGACTTGCTTATTTAGGCTTGTCTTCAGTTTTAATGTTCTCCTCCCATTCTCCCTCTTCAGCACTCTCCCAGGTATCCCACACCTTGGGAACCCAACGTTCCCTCTGAATAATGGCTCAGACCTGGAGCCATGGCATCCTTTGTTCATTTTCACCACTTTATATGCCTTCAAGTCTAATTATCCCTGTTGGGTTTATACATTTTTTGCTACTGGCATTATTGGAACATGCTAACTTAATACCCTTTTCCATAGTTAAAGCTTCTTCTCATCTCCTTACTTCAGCTTCTACTTTTAACTGGGCTTCCTTAGCATCTCTAACTGTCCTTAATAATAGCCATGTGGTGGCTACAATTGCTTCTTTTCCTTGTGATTTCCATTTGCCCTCCCAGGTTCTCCTGCAGGACTAATGACACTCTGGCTGGCTTTTTGGGGATATCCCTGTACTCAATATAATAGTGGGCCAAACTATTATAAAATACAAGCTACCTCCTTCCACATTCTGGAAATTGGCCCCCCTGGGATTTCCCCTGCTGACAGTAACATTGTGTCAGTGGATTCCAGTTTCCCTTGGCTTGTTTTGTTTTGTTTTCAGTCTCCTGTCTGGCTTGCCAATTATCTGGCCGTGAACGTATAGAATAGGGTCTGCCAAAGTTCTAGGGGCACTTAAGAATAGAAAACAAAGCAGTCCACTCCATATAGCAAAGTTCCCTAAACAGTTTATTAGGGAACTTACAAACCAGGAAGCTGGTCCTAGACAACCACAGTAGGATGTTCAGAGTGTGATTACAGGGGGTTATATGGGGTAAGAACAAGGAAGGTACAGAGCCAAGTTGGGATTTGCAAGATTGTAAACAAGTTTCTTTGAAGTCACTGATATGTTACAGGAGTAATTTAGTACAGAGAGCTCCCGTTCCTGGGAATATGCATGCCCACTTTAAGATGTACCTACAGGAAAAGGCGTTTTGCCTTATCTAGGAACTTATGATTTCTCTGCTTTATGGCTGCATGAAATACAGGTCCTTCAAAAATTTAGTAGGTCTACAGTCTATTTTCTTTCAGTCAGTTTCAAGTGTGAGTCACTACAACCAAACACCTCATTAGTCAACAGTTTTAAGTCTGAAGATTCTGGCCTTTTACTTTCTAGCCCTTGCACCCTGCTCTCTTCCTTTGGTTTCAACTTAGTGGCTGCCAAATTGAGATAACCTGAAAAAAATAGTTTTGGATGTGAAGGCAGCCCCTTAATCCAACTTGGCCAGCTGGCTCTCCCCCTTTGTGTGACAGAGCCCCAGTTATTTATGCATAGCTTTCTTCCCCCAAGTTCAGGATAATTTCACATGTTATTCCAGTCATTTTTCAAGTAAGAATTCGTGTAGCATTCTACAGTTTTCAAAATTCATTCACGTAGATTAGAATAACGAATCCTTTTTCATCATTGTTCATTAAACACCTCTACGTGTCATATACTCTATGGCATAGGTTGAGAATGAATGCAAGTTTTTACAGAAGAACTCTGAGCTTCAGAACAATGTAACCTCCCCAGGGTTTACAAATGGTCAATGAGAACGTGAGCTCATCTTATCTGATTCCAAAATGCCATGTTCTTCCTATATAAAATAATACCTCAAAATGTCCAACGTGAATTAAGAAGCAACTATTGACATCTCACATCCATTCCTGATAGAAGAAAGGCACAGGTATTTGTATATTGATGCACAGCCAAGGACTGATCTGTCAGTTTTTAAAAAGCCAAAGGGCTGAAGGGAAACAATTTTCTAAATCGTTTAACTTGATTATTTTCTAAGGGGCGTTGACTTGCTCCCCCTAAGTGCCATAATAGGAACATCAGGCAGGTGTAACAAAAAGTACCACAAAAATACAAATGCAAAAAGAATAGCAGTGAGAGGTATAATTTATTGTATTTAAATGTTTTAAAATATCAACATGATAAAACTTCCTTTTATGAAAATTATGGAATGATCCCACTTGACTACAAAATAATTATAACTTCAGTTTTGTTGCTCATTTAAAAATTGGAATTTAATAATTAAGAACTCTTAATGAACAAGAACTCAAAATGGAAAACAAGAACTCAAAATGGAAAACAACTCTGCTAGTGCTCTCTAATGCAGATGAGGAAAAACCACAAAATCCTTTTCAACTCCAAATCATGTCAAATTCACAATTTTTCATAATTTATTTAATACTATTTGGCTTCTTCTTGGTAAGATCTCCACTTTTTGGTGTGGGTAGGTCTAAACTGATACGCTGAGAGATAAAAAGTTACAGGGAATAACTATTTCTGATACATTCATTTCCATTTTATCATAAGTATATGTTACTCCCATATTCATGAGATCAGAATTTAGGAATGGAACTAGCATTTTCATATTCTGAATGAGTGAACAGAGAGCATAAATCGTCTGAATCTCAACACAGTCTATAAAGCTATTCATTTTATGATTATCTGGGAATGCAGGAAGAAAATGAGATGAGGTTTCAAATCCTGGATTACTCTGGAATTAGAAATTAGTGTCCAAAATCTTAACTGAAGATAGAAGCCAGCATGCTGTGAGAAACAAGCAGAGGCTTTGACATTGTCAGGGTTTAGATTCAGATCTCTCCTCTATCTCTTGCCAGTTGTGTGACTTCGGCAATTTCCTCATATACAAAGTGATAGTAACAATAATCACCATATAAAGTTGTTATGAAGACTAGAAATCATAGGATTTTTTTTTTATCCACAGTGTCTTGCACAGGAAACAATACTTTTTCCTTCCTTTTTGAATGAAAAGATTGAATGTTCCCCAACTTTTTACTTTGAAATATTTTTAACTTATAAGAAAGGAATAGACTCATATATATCCATTACGTAGACTGACCAACTTTTAATTTACTTTCTCTCTCCTTCCCCATCTCTCTCATACACACACACACACACACACACACACACACACATTCACACATATTTATATGGTTTATTTTTTGCTGCAGTATTTGAGAGTAAATTGTAGACATCATGATACTTCACCCCTAAGTATTTTAGCATGCATCTCCTAATTTAAAAGAAAAAACATAAACAAGAAAATTTACAGAAATTCATATAATATAATAAAATGTCCACTCCATATGTAGTTTTCCTTAATTATCTCCAAATTTGTTTTTTGTAGCTTTTTTTTTACATAGGTAGGCACTGGGAATCAAACCGGCGTCTCCAGCATGACAGGCGAGAACTCTGCCTGCTGAGCCACCACGGTGTTGTTTTTCTCCTCAACCCAGGATCCAGACCTCAACCCAGGATTCAATCACTGTATTTGTTTTTTATACCACTGTAGTCTTTTTAAAAATCTAAAACAGTTCTTTCACCTATTTTTCATGGCATTGTCCTTTGAAGAGTCCAGACCAAGTTGTCATATAGAATGTCCAGTATTCTGCATTTATCTGGTTGTTTCTTCTGTTCCCTGTGTTTACTATAAACTAAAAATTACATCATAGATGTGATTAGATTCAGATTAAACATCATAGGTGATGTTATGAACTTTATACATCCAGTCAATAGACACATATTATCAAGGTTTTTCACTTCTAGGCATGTTATTTGAGCACTTGGTTAAAAAGTAACTGCTGGGATCTAATGGGACTTCCGGAGAAGATGGCGGCTTAGTAAGACGCGCGGGTCTTAGTTCCTCCTCCAGAAAAGCAACTAAAGAAACAGAAACAATACGAAACAGCTCCCGGAGTCACGACAGAGACCAAAAAGACAGCGTACCCCACTCTGGAACAGCTGAACAGGCAGGGAGAATCCGCTGCGGTGAGATACTCGAGGGGCGCGCGTTTTCCCGGCCGGGGCGGCTGGCGACAGGGGTCCCCTCCACGCACGTGGCTCCCCGGTCTGACTGGGAACGTTGGACAGCGGGGCCCTCCCGTCACGCTTGGCGTTTCGGGCCAGCTGGGCAATTAGGACCGGCACTCTCCCAAGCCGCGGCGGCCAGCAACCCCTGCCTTCACGCGCGGTTTCCCGGGCCGACTGCCGTGCAGACAGACGAGCACCACGAGCGCCACCTACTGGGCAGGAAAAGAAAAACAGAGCCCAGAGATTTCACAGAAAAACCTTTCAACCAGCTGGGTCCCACACCCAGGGAAATCTGATCAAATGCCCAGACACCAGCAGAAAATAATGGATGACGCTCAGAAAATTGAAGATATGGCCCAGTCAAAGGAACAAACCAATAGTTCAAATGAGATACAGGAGCTGAGACAACTAATGCTGAATATACGAACAGAAATGGAAGAAGTCTTCAAAAACCAAATCAATAAATTGAGGGAGGACATGAAGAAGACATGGGCTGAACAAAAAGAAGGAATAGAAAATCTGAAAAAACAAATCACAGAACTTATGGGAGTGAAGGACAAAGAAGAAAAAATGGAAAAAACAATGGATACCTACAATGGTAGATCTAAAGAGACAGAAGCTACAATTAGTGAACTGGAGGATGGAACATCTGAATTCCAAAAAGAAACAGAAACTATAGGGAAAAGAATGGAAAAACTTGAGCAGGGGATCAGGGAACTGAATGACAATATGAAGCGCACAAATATACGTGTTGTGGGTGTCCCAGAAGGAGAAGAGAAGGGAAAAGGAGGAGAAAAACTAATGGAAGAAATTATCACTGAAAATTTCCCAACTCTTATGAAAGACCTAAATTTGCAGATCCAAGAAGTGCAGCGCACCCCAAAGAGAATAGACCCAAATAGGCGTTCTCCAAGACACTTACTAGTTAGAATGTCAGAGGTCAAAGAGAAAGAAAGGATCTTGAAAGCAGCAAGAGAAAAACAACCTGTCACATACAAGGGAAACCCAATAAGACTATGTGTAGATTTCTCAGCAGAAACCATGGAAGCTAGAAGACAGTGGGATGATATATTTAAATTACTAAAAGAGAAAAACTGCCAACCAAGACTCCTATATCCAGCAAAATTGTCCTTCAAAAATGAAGGAGAAATTAAAACATTTATAGACAAAAAGTCACTGAGAGAATTTGTGACCAAGAGACCAGCTCTGCAAGAAATACTAAAGGGAGCACTAAAGTCAGATACGAAAAGACAGAAAAGAGAGGTGGGAGTAAAGTGTAGAAAGAAGGAAAATCAGATATGATATATATAATACAAAAGCCAAAATGGTAGAGGAAAATATTATCCAAACAGTAATAATACTAAAAGTTAATGGACTGAATTTCCCAATCAAAAGATGTAGAATGGCAGAATGGATTACGACCCAGCAATACCACTGCTAGGTATCTACTCAAAGGACTTAAGGGCAAAGACACAGACAGACATTTGCACACCAGTGTTTATAGCAGCATTATCTACAATTGCAAAGAGATGGAAACAGCCAAAATGTTCATCAACAGACGAGTGGCTAAACAAACTGTGGCGTATACCTACGATGGAATATTATGCAGCTTTAAGACAGACTAAACTTATGAAGCATGTAGTAACATGGATGGACCTAGAGAACATTATGCTGAGTGAGTCTAGCCCAAAACTAAAGGACAAATACTGTAAGGTCCCACTGATGTGAACCGACATTCGAGAATCAGCTTGGAATATATCATTGGTAACAGAGACCAGCAGGAGTTAGAAACAGGGTAAGATAATGGGTAATTGGAGCTGAAGGGATACAGACTGTGCAACAGGACTAGATACAAAAACTCAAAAATGGACAGCACAATAATACCTAGGTGTAATGTAACTAGGTTGGAACACTGAATGAAGCTGCACCTGAAATATGGTTTTTTGTTTGTTTGTGTGTTGGTATCTTTTGGTTTTGTTTTTTTCTTTTTCCTTTTTATATATATATATGTATTTTATTAGTATTATTATTTTAATTCTCTTCTCTATATTAACATTCTATATCTTTTTCTGCTTTTTTGCTAGTTCTTTTCCTAAAGCGATGCAAATGTACTAAGAAATGATGATCATACATCTATGTGATGATACTAAGAATTACTGAGTGCATTTGTAGAATGGAATGATTTCTAAATGTTGCGTTAATTTCTTTTCTTTTTTTTGATTAATAAAAAAAATTAAAAAGAAAAAAAAAAGTAACTGCTGGATTTTCTCTTTTGAAAAGATGCATTTTTTCCTTTTATAATTGCTAAGGAATCTCTGGAATGATATACTTGGGCATCATGTGAATGTTCTCCAAAAACCTGTCATCCAGTGGTTTAAATATCCATTGCTGATCCTTGCCTGCCTGAATCAATTATTGCATTGAGAGTGGCCCTTTAGATTGGATTTTTATTTGAAACATAATCAACTGTTTTTAATAAACCATTTTAAATATGTATATTAACTCTATGTCCTTTACATTATACCATACAGCATAAATAAATTTAATATTAATGATTTATTTTCATACATTCAAAGTTTTTGCTTATAATATGACATTTTCTATTTTTCTATAGACAAATATTTTCAACTTTGATACTTTTCTTAAAAATTATTAGTTTTATGAATGTGTTTATAAATACTATGATGAATTATATCGTAATGCATACTAATTGCACTTGCAGAGGACAGACTAAAAGGAGTTCCAAATATAAAAAAAGTATTAGGAAATAAAGACAAAATTTATTCCAAGAGCAGCCTAAAGAGACATGACAACTAAATGTAATGTGATATCCTGAATGGACCCTGAATCAGAAAAAAGAGCTTTAGGTTAAAAACTAAGGAAATATAAGAAAACATGGACTTTAGTTCCTTATCATGTTCGTTAATTTTGACAAATGTACCATATATTCATGTCAGATGGTAGTAATAGGGGTATCTGGGTGGAGGGTATAATGGAACTCCTTCTACTTTTTTTGCATTTTTTAATAATCTAAAATTAAAAGTTTATTAAAAATTATTTTAATATGTTAGTTCAAAATAAAGCATTTCACGTTTAAGAACTACAATTAACATTTCTTTAAACACACAAAAAAGACTATAAAAATAGTTATAAAGTAGAATACCTCAGATTCAGAGTTTTTATTAAGAGTTGCATTCAAAATGGTCATTTTTAAATAATCCTGAAAAAAAAAAATACAGAAATTCAAAACCTTCTATTTACAAGAGAATGGAGTACGTGTTATGGCTATTGTGTGTGACTCTGTCAAAATAGGCTCAGTTATGGTTTTGTTTTTTGTTTTTTTGTTTTTTTGCATGGGCAGGCACCCGAAATCGAACCCGGGTCTCCGGCATGGCAGCGAGAACACTGCCTGCTGAGCCACCGTGACCCACCCTCAGTTATGTTTTAATAATAAACAACTCAAAAATATCAGTAGCTTAACACAAAAGAGTTCGTGTCTCACTCCTGCTACATGTCCATGGAGTGTTATAAATGTGCTGTGCTCAGGGATCCGCGCCGACGGAGGCACCCTTCCACAGTCACTAAGACAAAGGGAACATGGTGAATCACATTCCAGCTGTTGAACTTCTGCCTAAATTACATGTTCCAGTTGGCTCACATTTCGTTGGCCAGGCAAATCACATGGTCACACCTAATTTCAGAGATGGTGGAGAAGTACATGTGCCCAGGAGGAGAAGAAAAAGAATATTTTCATACAGCCTTAATGTCCATCATGATTGTGACCTCTGCTTGTAGCTCACTATATTGTAGTTATTAGTACATAATTTTCACAATACTTGTGATAAAGCCGTTAGAATGAGTGGATTTGTGTTAATCTCTGAAACAATTTTGGAGCTCAACTAATTTCTATTAATTTTTACTTTAGTTTAGTTATTAATGCAGATGGCAGTTTAACCTAGAAGTACTTGTCAAATAGTCATCCTTAATTTTTTTAGACTTCCAGAAGTTTGAACTATATTTATTATAATAAGTCCCAACAAACATAGATCTAAGTGCACAAGCTTTCATAGGGAATTATAACAATCTACTCATGACAGTTTCCCATGTACTGAAGTCTTGCAGGGCCAAATAGGTAAATAAATTAACCACTTTCATGTCTTAATATAAAATCTGCTGATGAGAAGTATGTCCACAGTGGTGACCTTGGGGACACAAAGGTACTGGGAACCACTCCTATACTTAAAAGTTTGAGGAATTGGAGGAACAAAATAGAAGAGTATTCAAGAGTAATTTGAATTTATCAATGGTTTTAAACATGAACATCTTCTACTAAAGAGGAAATAGCCACTCAGGACCTCAGCTTTCGTGTTCCTACAACAATTAAATGGATAAACTATGATGGTACCCTGGATCCCTAAGATTGCTTCCAAAATTCTGTAAGTCAGTAGTTTTAGGAATTATAATATTCTAATGCTTTCTTTAAATTCTTTAAATATAATGCAAATGGCTTCTCTGAAATATACTAACTCTGGAAAATGGTTATTTTGTATATGGGAAAACGATTACTCCCTTTAGGCACATAAATTATGGTTTTCAGTCTCTGCCAACAAATCTTCGACTTCTTTGTGTCCATAAATCATACTGACATCAAGAAAATCCTGAAACCAAAGTTTGTCTGCAAGAGAAGAAGACTTCCAGGTGAGAGGAAGCAGGAATGAGTTCTGAGGATCCAAGATGTGCAAAGAGAGCAGCATGACATCGAATTTGGCATTTCATTGTGAACCTCATCTTGGACCAGGCTTAAGACAGCTTCCAAAGTCAGTAGCAAGCAGGGCCATTTGATTTTTGTTGTCGTCACTCAGGGTTTTCTGATTTTCAGGTGTTTGGTCTTTTATTTCATTAAGTGGGTTTCTTTGAATACAGAGGGTACTAAGTCAATGAGTCTTCAGACAAGAAGAGCAGAAGTTTAACTAGGACTCCTCTTGTTTCCTGCTTTCTGCCTATGATTTTTGTAATTCAAGAACTTGATTTTCACTCACAGTCACAGTCTCCAAATGCACTTTCACTTAAAATAGCTAATGCCAGAGTGAATCCTGGTTAAGAGTTCAACAACAAAATCTGGGCCTTGGTTCAATCTGAGTATTTTTAAGCATCTTTTTAAACATCTTAATACATACACACATGCACACTCACATACATACATACATAGTATTCATACATATGTGTATGAATGTGAGTATATGTGTGTCTGTGTGTATGATGGATATACTTTTATTAAAAATCATGGCTTTAAATTCTTATAATTTGGGTTGATCAACCCCTGAAGTTACAATAGGATTTTTAAATATCTCCTCCCCACTTATATATATATCTACATATAGATATTATTTGTAGATATGTACATATCTACAAAGGTCTCAATTTGCTGTATTAATTTTATTTTGCTGTGCAATAATAGCTCCCATATTAGCTCCCAGTTCTGTAGGTCACAGGTGTAGAATGGCATAACTGGGTTTTCTGTTCAGGGAATCATATAGTTGAAATCAAGGTGTTGGCTGGGATAAGTTCTTATCTGAAGCACTGGGGAATAACTTCTCTTCCAAACTCATTCAAGTGGTTACTCAGAATCCAGTTCCTCTTGGTTGTAGGTCTGAGGTCCTTGATTCCTTGCTGGCTGCAGGTAGACATTTTTTCCAGCAGCTCAAGGCTGCTCTCAGGTCCATTGCATAAGTTCCTCTCTAGCTCCAAGCCAGCAAAGTTGCATTGAATCCTTCTTTACTTCACATCTCTCTGATTTCCTCTTCTGCAACCAGCTAGAGAAAGGACTTGGTGATCTCCCTCTTTTCAAGTCCACAGATTAGTCATATGCAAAATTTCTTTTGTCCTGTAAAATAGCATAATCATAGGGGCTTTCTTAGAATTCTGCCTACCATGCTTAACTTATAAAGTTATTCCCTATTAGATGCATTCAGTGTTTAGGTTGAATAGCTTGACAAATAAGTTTTGAACATTAAATGTGAATTACTACAGTGAATTATATTTAAATTGCTTTTATTGGGAACGTGATGCAAAATTTGGTGATACTCAAAAATAAACTTTCTTTTTAAGTAAGTATAGACTTATTTAATGTACCAGATGAAGGTACATTTAAAAAGACCTGTTTTAAAGGACTAATTTAACTGCTTAGTATATTAACTAGAATTCTTGGTTTCCCTCAGATGATGGTGAGTAGCACAGCACCCCAGAGTATGATGTTACTGGTGATCTTGGCCAGACACGAATGACATAAACTAATAGACTTTAGAGCTAAAAGAGGTCAGAGATCATCCTTTCCCTTTCCCCTGCTCTTTTCAAAACGAGACAGACTTATAGTGGGAATATGATTTAAGTCAGCTAGTTAGTGGCTGGCCCAGAATATACACTTTCTGATTCCCTATTTTGTAAAAATAGCAATACCATTAAAATTGTTAATTTTTAAGATAGTGAAATTGAAAATTTTTCAAAAAAATCTGGCCTGTTCTAACTAAGCACTTTAATGTGTTATTTTCATTAATCTTCACAAAAATCCCATGAGGTGGGCATTATTACTATCACCAGCATTTCACAGTTTGAGAAAACTGTCACAGAGGGGTTAAGTAACTTACTTAAAATCTCCCAGCTTGTAAAAAGATAGAGCAGAGATTCAAAGAAAGTCACTAGTCTCTGACCTCTTCTTTGGCCTCTGCTCTTTCCACTCCACCACCCTGCTTCCAACAGGGCCCTCCACACGCATTCACAGAGTTCGCATAGCATAGCCTCCAGAGACTGCTACACAGGCGAGCCCTGTGGTTCTATTCTGACAATTTAGCAAACAGCAGCAAATATGGAGTCAGGGGATTGTGTACAAATTCTAGTTCTATCACTTCCTATGTCACTTCCGGGAATTGTGTAACTGCTGGGACACTTAAATGCCTATCTGTAAAGTGGGAATTGTTAGAATTTTTATAAAGAAAGCAATCTATAAACCAATGGACTAGATGCTCATTGGGCTGTTACTCTTTGACAAATGGTGGCTGGTTTTCATCATCCTATAATAGCTAATTTTCAAGTTATTCTAACTCTGCTAGAATCAGACATTAAATAGAAATACAGTAGATCTTTGACATTGCAAAGACCATGTACTGAGGCCTTTGAGAATCTTATTTCCTTTGTAAGTCGTACGCTTCCTGGCATGTACTCATATGACAAATTTCCAAATGCACTGAAGTTGTTGGTCTCACTTGTTGGTGATTTTTTACAAAGATGTTCTTCACAGGAGGTAGAACATTAATGCTACCTAGAGAGGCAGGAGCTCAGCCCTTGGCCTGGCGCCCTCACAGCAGGACAATACCAGGATTTTATCACCTGGGCAAAATTTTATCGCTTTTTGATGTGTTCATTTAGGGATCATTCTCAAATAAAATTATAGATATTAAACTCATGAAAACAAGTTTGACTCTCCATCTTCATCCTTTTATTTTTCCTTAACATTTTGCCCTGTTTGTTTTATATGTGTGTGTAATTTTTACTACACTATTTGAAAGTAAATTGCAGACATTAAAACACTTCATGTCTAAATACTTCAGCATTCATCTCCAAATAAGGAAATTGTCCTTTGTAATAAAGCCATTATCCAAAAATCAACGATTTCCTAATCCATCTAAGATTTAATTCACATCCACATGTTCCCCAAAGGTCCTAAAACTGTTTTTATAGTATTACCTTTAGCTTGTTTTTGTTTGTGTTTTTTGCTCAAGCTAGAAGCCAAGGTATGCTCAAGAGTATTTGACAGTTACATTTCTTTGATATCTTTTAGTCTAGAACAATTCCCCCACCTTATTTTATTTCCTTGTTTTATGATGTTGACTTTTGGAAGAGATTAGCCAATTGTCTTAAATAATATCCCGTGTTCTGATTATGTCCTCATTGTGTTATCTTGTTATTTTATCACCTCTATTTTTATAACTAGAAGTTGGTTTCAAAGATCTGGTTAAATTTGGTTTGTATTTTTTTTTTCGGTCTAGAACAACTTGACAGATGAAATTGTGTATCTTATATCAGGAGTGCATGTATATTATGAGTTGTCCAACATTAGTGCTACTAAGTTTGAACAGTTGGTTAAAGTGGTGGTAGTCAGGTCTCTCAGTGTTAAAGTACACTTTTCCTTTAAAGGTTAGAACCAGTTGATCAAATGATTTGGCACGTACAAATAACCTTTTCTCCAACCTTTCATCTAATGATGTTAACAGTCATTTGAGCCTTGCCTGAATCATTTACTCCACTGGAGGTTGGATTTAATTTTATCATTCCTCTTATATTTATTTACTGACATTCTTTTATAAAGAAGGGCTTTCCCTCATCAGTGGGGAATACTTTATATTCTCTTACAGTTTCATATCAGTGCAACATATTTACTACCATTATCTATGATAGCCTTAGGTCATAGAACTGATTTGTAAATAACTTGTATTTTGTAAATACTTTTTAAAGCATTTTCATATACAGTAGAGTTGACAGTGGGAAATAGACAAAACTTAAAAGCAGTATTTTGAAATTGTGAGTAAATATTATAAGATTTGGGAAAATAAATATCATGAAGTTATTGATAATATCAGCATATTTATTGATCTAAAAAGAACATATTAATAACCAGGCACTAAAAGAATTTACTGGATAGCTGTATCACCAAAAGCTAAAGATATGTGGATAAATATTTAAGCGTGACAAAAAATAATCCAGACAATCACCTTCCTGCTCCAGTTTCAATAGTCTCTCAAACTCCACACTCCAATATTCAAGCCCCTTATAAGCTGGGCTCAGCTTATCTAGCCACCGCTCCCTCCCTTTCATTACTCCTCCATGTACTTTGGTCATTGTGCCATCCCCTAGTGGCATATGATCATCGTCCCTTTGCACCTTTGTCCATACTGTTTCCCTCATCCCAGACGCTCCTTTCTGCCTCTCAGGTCCCAGTCTACCCATATTTCTAACCCGCTCAAATCCCACTCCCTCTATAAAGCTGCTTCTTCCCTAACCCCTTCAGACTGCACTTTTTATCTCTGTCACATCAGTGTTGATTGATTTAGTATGCTGTTTGGTTTTCTAATTGGCTCCTGTAAGTAAGTCTCATTTCCAAACTGTGGAAGACCCTGATCAGGTTGACTCTGCACACGGCCAAATAGTAAAAGCTCTTTTCACATGGCATTGCCAGGTTTCTCATGCCCCTTTGAGCATCTTCAAAAACTTTATGAAAGTTACCAAACAGATGTGAAGTTGTTATCAGTGTTCTTTCTGTAACTTTCTTTGCCTTCTAATATCTGCCTTTAATACCTAATACCTAAAACAAAGAGATTTTCTTGGGAAAGTAAAGGAAGAGTTTGAGAATTCCGTACAGTACCACCTGTTCTTTTTAAATAGCTTGAAGGTTTAGTTCCTTTACCACGACAGAAGAAAAGGAAAAGAAAAAGATAGGCATAAGGAAATCTGGCATTTAAATATTACAGTGAACAAAGCTTATTTTATTTTACCTAGGTTGAACCCTTTATGTTTCTTATGTTGCTAATTTGAACACTGTTTTAAATGCAAGTAAAACAATGGCATTTTATTCTTCTTGACGATTTCCTAGAAAAGTTTCATCCCATTCAAAAGGATATTCTTTTAAATGCCTTTTTTCCTCTGTCTCTTTAATAAGAACCCTTTGTATTTATGCAGCTCGTTTCGTCTGAGGATCGCAACCTGTTGCTGGATAGTTATTACAAAACTCTTACCCTTTTTGTTTCCTGTCTCTGCAGAAGCAGGAGGTAAAAAACTACGGAGCACTGTCCAGAGGAGTACAGAAACAGGTCTTGCAGTAGAAATGAGAAACTGGATGACCCGACAGGCAAGCCGAGAATCCACAGATGGCAGCATGAACAGCTACAGCTCAGAAGGAAAGTGAGTGAGACCAGCTGTAATGTGCGCCCCTGCCAGGCCTCCACAAAGACCCTCTCCTCTGTTCATTCTCTGGGGCTTTCACAAAAGCTAACTCACATAGTCTAAGAGCCATTGCCATTTTCATTGGCTGATGTCCTGTGAAGAGCACTTTTGCTCACCTGCCACTGAGCAATGTCACATATCTGGCTTTTTATATCAAGGGAATTAATTTTGGGGGTAAAGTGTTTTGCTTTAGTGGCAAGATGTTTAAATGTGACTCTCACATGTGCAAATAAGATATTATCCCCTAGATTTAAATAATATATAAGAGCGCAAAAATAATAAGCACTTATGCCACACTATATAAACAGTAATAATTTTTCAAGTCTTTGCACTAACAGTTTTTATTATTAAAAATATGGAATGCCGATGTATACTTAGTTTCATATGATAATAAACAGTTCAAATAAATGTAATAACCAAAAAGAAATACCACAAAAAGTGGGGCAGCCCTTTATTTATATAGTTACCATGTAGTTTTATTTTGATCAACTGCCTATAAGGTACTTTTTAAAGCATTTGTAAAAATTGAGTAGCCCTGTTGCCAGCAAATTGACAGGAATCACCAACTGCTGATCCATACATGGATGGGTAAGGGCCATTAATAGAGGAAAGTGGAATTACTGACTTCATGATTTGTCTAGTACAATTATTTAAATATAAGAGACGTATATAGTTTCCATGCATTTATAAATAGCGTATGTGGAATATTTATGGAAATAGATTAAGATGTTTGGATGTACTGACTATTTGGGAATTTGATGTTAAATCAAGGAAGTCTTAAAAGAGATGGAAAATCAAGTAAAAAAAAAATATGCACTGAGCACTAATCATTGTAAGGCACTATCCTAAATACTGTTAGGCATATATAAATATTTACCATGTGACCCCTGAACTCTAGTCTGGAGAAATGGGATAAATATTCATGAAGTCATTAAAAAAATATGCATTACACCTTACAAGTTCCAGGCACTGTGCTAGGAGTTGAGGATACTAAGTCATACATGGGAGATAATGTTAGTTGATAAGTTAGACCATGGACTTTGGGATCCTATAGGCCTAGATTCTCATTTGGTTTTTGGTAGCTATATGACTTTGGGCAAGTTATTTAATTTTTCTAAGCTTCATTTAAATTGATAGATGCTTACAATTTCCAGATGTGGTTCTGGGGGAACAAAACAGACAAAAAGCCCTGCCCTCATAGAACTTACATTCTAATGGGGAAGATAGGCAATAAATAAGAAAAATTATTAAAATTTACATACAAGAAAAAATGGTAAATATAGAGTACGTTGGGGGTACAGGTGCTAAGGAGAAAAATAAAGCAGACATGTTAGAGGATGGCGTTACAATTTTGGAGTAGGGTAGACACGGAAAAGGACACATTTTAGTGAAGATCTGAAGGAAATGAGTGGGTCCATGGATATTTGAGAAAGAATATTCCAGGCTGAGGCCGTGCTGAGACCTTGAGGCCGGAGCCTGCCTGGCACCAGGGTGAGGAAGGGTGACACTGGAGGGGATTAGATGAGGGCAGGAATATAACAGATTAGGAATTCAGGTGGGGGTGGCCCGGAGTAGACAGCTTTTCTTGCCTTTACATTGTAAGGACTTTTACTTTTATTCTGAATGGGATGAGAAATTATTGGAAGGTTTCGAATGGAAGATTGGCATGATCCGACTTCATTTTTAACAGATCACTCTGACTGCTGCAGTGGAGGGGACAAGGGTGGCAACAGAGGAATCAGACAATTGGCTGTTGCAGTAATTCAGATAATAAACTCAAAAACTATTAAAGTCACAAACCTGTCATATTAATGAGTCATCCATTAATATTTTTCATTAGTAAAAAAACTATTTTTAGTATCTACTAAAACAACAAAGCCTCTAGTTAGTGATGGTCTGCACAGGGTGGTAGCATTAATGCGGTCACATCCTGGATGTATTTAGACAATAGAACAAATAATGTTTGTTGATACATTTGATGTGGATGATAATAGAAAGAGAGGAAGGAATAAAGAGGACCCCAAAGTTGGCCAATTGGAAGAATAAAGTTGCCATTTATTAAATGAGTAATCCTCTGAGAAGAAGAGTTATAGATTTTGTTTGTTTGTTTGGAGAGGTGGGGGTAGTAGAGGCTCAGTTTTGAACAAATTATTAAGTTTCACGTTCTTATTAAATGTGCAAGCAAATATGTAGACTAAGCGTTTGGAATACAAGACTATGATCCAAAAAGAAGGTCTGAGTTGGAGCTGTCAGTGTGGGCAATATCAGCATAGATGGCATTTAAAACCGTGAGGCTGTATGAGATAAGCAAAGGAGTGAAGGCATAGAAAAGATAAGAGGTAAAAGGATTGTTCTCCCAATCTGTAGTGGCGGAATTGCAAGGGAACTGCGATAAAGTGGAAAAAGACAAAAGAGGAAAACCGGGAGACTAGGGGGTCTGGGAAGCAAAATGGAGAAAATTTTTCAAGAAAGAGGGAGGGGTAGATTGTGTCAAATGTTAATATGTTAATTCAAATGACTACTGAGTATTGACAGTTGGATTTGGCACTATGGTCATTAGGTGACCTTGATCAGAGAAATTTGGAGTATGAAAATAAAAATTGGTAAGAGTTTCAAGAGGGAGTGAGGGGAAAGAGATTGAAGATGGCACAGAAAGACAACTTAATCCAAGAGTGTTGCTGAAATGGAGGTAGAGAAATGGGATAGAGAGGGAGATGGGATTGGGATGGGGCGTTTTAAAAGTACAAGAAATAATGGCATGTTTATTTGCTGATGGGAATGATCTGAAGAGTTTCTTTATCTGAAAAAATAGGTTAAATAATAGAATCTATCTCACAGTGTAGCTATTGAGGATTACCTATGATGATGCTGGCATATAGTAAGGGTTCAACATGTATTGACTGTTATTGATATAAATCATAATCCCTGTCCTCTAGACTAAGGATGAGAAAGACACACGAATGACTACAATACAGTGTGACAAGTGTTTCTGGTGGCAAACATGGGCTGCTGAAGAATATGGAGGCAGAACCATGGGAGGTGGAGAAGGGGTTTAGTAGTGGTACCAGCTGCTCCTGTCATAGAAAGGAGGCCAGAGGGAGGCTTGCATTTGCCTGAAAGTAAATAAAGTTTAATCCTGTTTGTTATTTTGCTTTTAGTCTGATTTTCCCAGGTGTCCGATTGGCCTCTGATAGCCAATTCAGCGATTTTCTGGATGGCCTTGGCCCTGCCCAGCTAGTAGGGCGCCAGACTCTGGCTACACCTGCCATGGGTAAGAATTTCTGTCACATGATTCCATTGTTGTTCTTCTGGATTACTGAAAATTGCATTTTCTAATTTCATAGAATCTTTAACGATATTATCAGCAAGAATTAAGTATCTTAGAGTTTACAATAAAAATTCTCTGACTAGTTTTCTTTTTCTGTTTTAATGTATGTTTTTAAGGTAAAACATCACTGATGTAAATTTTTAAATATATTTGAATTTAAGGAAATGTGAGAAATAATGAAAGGATATTACACCAAGGTCTTTAGCATTTTTCTCTCTGCATTTATATATTAAGGCATGTTTGTTTCTTCCCCTACACACTATTAGGTGACATTCAGGTAGGAATGATGGACAAAAAGGGACAATTGGAGGTGGAAATCATTCGGGCCCGTGGCCTTGTTGTAAAACCAGGTTCCAAGACACTGCCAGGTAAAAATGGAAGCAAATTTCTTATTTTTGTTTATAACCCATGATCTTCAACTAGAGGCTTTGTTGTTTTACTAGATACTAAAAGCTGGTTTTAATTAATTAAGGATATTAATGGATGAGTCACTAATATGACAGGTTTGTGGCTTTAATAGCTTGTGTATTTATCCCAAGTGGGTGTTCAATGAGAGTGATCTAGTGGGTTAAAATAAATTGTTAAATAAGTTTATGTGTAATAGAAACTACTGCAAATCAAAATCACTTTGTGACAACATATACATAAAAGGTTCTTTTTTTATCAGCTGATGTTCTGTATTATATGCAGTTTATTTGGTGCTTCAAAATTCTCCTTAGGATTCCTTAGAGCTCTGGAATTAGAATGAAAATAGATACAGATCCACAAAGTAATATATGCCTTTGTATACTGAGCATTCTAATTATAAGACTTTTACTTCCTGTAATGCATAAGGAAAGAGAGACTCTATTAAAAGTTTTTATCATAAGATAATATATTTGGACTGAGATATCATTACAATCTAAGATGCATGAAGTTATGGAAAATTCCACAGTGATTCCACTTGTCTCATGCAGAGGTAGTTTGACCTGATATATGGAAAAATTACTAAGAATTCTGAAACTTGATTTCTAGCCTTTGCACCTCCACTGACTAACATAATTTTTAACCTTTCAACTTCTCTGTCCTTGCAGAAATTTTAAATTATAATATATGTTACTTATTATCTTAGTTGCTACAGCTGCCATAACAAAGTCCACAAGCTGAGTGCCTTAAAACAACATAGATTTATTGTGTCACAGTTCTGGAGGCTAGAAGTCTGAGATCAAGGTATCAGCAGGGCCATGCTTCCTTCGAAGTCCCTAGGGGAGAATCCTCTCTATGCTTCTTGTAGCTTCTGATGGTTAACAGAATGCTTGTTGTTCCTTGGCTTGTGGCGGCATAACTCTGTCTCTGCCTCTGTCACATGGCCATCTTCTCTCTCTCTTTCTGTCTGTGTCCAATTTTCCCCTTATAAAGATATGAGTCATATTGGAATAAGATCCACAGTAATCCAGTTGGCCCCATCTTAACTAATAGCATCTTCAAATATCCTATTTCCAAATAGGGTCACATTGCCAAGACCAGAGGTTAGGACTTGAACATATCCTTTTGGGGGGACACAATTCAATCATGGTAACTATTATACAACCTTGCAGTAGTGATTGAGACAATTGTGCCTATAGACCTAATCAAACCACTGCTGTAAAGAATGACATAACTTATACAGGCATGAAAATGGTTTTACAAATTGTCATATTACTTCAAACTCCATCCCTTTCTTATGTCCCCGACAACAACAATAAACATACGCTTTGAGTGATAATTAAGTGCTATATGTGGGGACAAGTAATTTATACAATATAGTTTCAAGCATGTATAATTAGATTTAAGGATTGATGAGGATTAAGACATTTTTCTGATTATTATTAGGGTTGGAAACATTTCACCTTATTTAATGCAGTGTTCAAATCCAGTTGATGGGAATATGGTAATCAATTCAGAGGCTATGTCAGCATTACCTAAAACTATCAGAATGGCTTATAATTATCCATTGTTTATCTAGTGATTTTGACATAATGTAGAAAGGCCAATATCTTTTGATCCCTAGCTCTTTTAGCATAAGACTAAGGTATTGCAGATATTGCCTGTGAATTGTGTGGGGCTCCATTCCATAGCCATAACTCATCATTTATCCTCCTCTATATTTTCTTTCCCAAGCACCCTATGTAAAGGTATACCTATTAGATAATGGAGTCTGTGTAGCCAAAAAGAAAACAAAAGTGGCAAGAAAAACGCTGGAACCCCTCTACCAGCAGCTATTATCATTTGAAGAGAGTCCTCAAGGAAAGGTTTTACAGGTATCTACTGAATTGTTTTTTTCCTTACCTAAGAAAGTATTGTCAGGGAATCAGACCTTGTACCCGACATCTTTTGTATCACATTCTTTTCTGTTCCCCACAGCCAGAAGTCTTTGGAACTTCAAACAGTGTGTGACCTGTGCTTTAAAGTTATAGACACTGTCATTTCCTTTAAAGTGAATTTTAGACTTGCAAACCCTCTGTCACACATAAACTCCAGTCTCTCTGAAGTGCTTATGATCTTAACCCTCCAGTACAGCTTCCCTAATGTACCTTTGGCATCCAGTAGTTAGAGACATCTATCCCAATAATTAACTACAGATATTTAACCATGACATTTCATGTCAGAACATTAACTGGGTGAAATTGAGTTCGCAAAGTTCTTGTTATGTTCATGCTTTACTGACATTACTCTCCTTTTAATTTTACCAACAGATCATTGTCTGGGGAGATTATGGCCGCATGGATCACAAATCCTTTATGGGAGTGGCCCAGATACTTTTAGATGAACTGGAGCTATCCAATATGGTGATTGGATGGTTCAAACTTTTTCCCCCTTCCTCCCTAGTAGATCCAACCTTGGCCCCTCTGACAAGAAGAGCTTCCCAATCATCTCTGGAAAGTTCAACTGGACCTTCTTATTCTCGTTCATAGCAGCTGTAAAACTGTTGTCATAGCAACCAGCGTTACAAAAAAAAAAAATCACAGGTCGCAAACCCTGATAACACTGCATGCTTAATGTTGTGTCTTCTGAGCCTGTTTCTAGGGATACAAAGCGATCCTGTATTCTCAGAGGAAGTTGCACACATTGTGCCCTAAAGAAGGCCCTCAGGTGAAACAGTAGAGTTATGAAGAACTATCAGGTTTGGAGTTCAATGACACATGAATTTGGGTCCAATCTGAAGCCATGGATTAATCTCAAAGAATCAGTCGGTTCCATGCAACAAAAGCCCTTTTCAAAGGCACCTTTATATTTTTATCGTTCCTTTTTCTTCATTTCTCTGACCCCAAGGTCCTATTATGCCACAGAAATGGAGCTATTCAGCCATTAAGCCATGTTACAAGTCCAGGAGTGACGTCCTAGAAGTATATAGTATCAGGAGACAAGCGAGAGACCAAAGAAGTGGTCCAGACAGAACGTCTGCTCTCCTCTGGGAAGTGGTCAGCAATGGTCCAACAGGAAGAGGGTCAGACTTCGTAGCTCCAGCAAGCGTGTCATGTACTAATGCCTAAATGTGTTGGACTCAGGAAAATAAAATTCTGTGGCTACTCTGTACTGAATGAAATTAAAGAAACATTTTTTGCATGGACACAGATTAGCTGAATACTTAAATTATTTTCTTGGGGCTGCAACTTGCAACAAAAGAATAAAAATCAGCCATTTTCAACGATTTATATTATTTTTAAAAGTAAATTTCACTAGTGCATGGTTTTAAAAAGGGGAGAGAATGCAACAGGGTGATAGAAAGACATACCATGTTTATTCTTTAAACTAATCATAGTCTGTGTTTTGGCAGACAGTACAACTGAAAATACTTCCTAGAAGTTACTTAAAATTCTCTTTATGTGACAAATCAGTATAATATATTCACTTATTTCCATGTTAATATACAAATCTTATTAAGTTCAATACTACATGCAAATTGTTCACGTATTTCTCCTCTTCTCTAGCGCACCTTTCCTCTTTCAATCTTTTATTTTCCTCCTCCCTATCAAACCTTCTACTAAAAAATTGCAAATTTTTGACCTGATATTCTCTTAAACCCCATGTTTGATTCACTATAGATGCTTCTGAATGTCTCAACGGAAATTTCTCACAGGAAAAAAAATCTATATAAGAGCTTTCTTTATTTTCAAGCATGTTGAAAAGAATTTTACAACATGGCTTGGGAGTATATTAAAGTAAGGCAGCATGTATTTGATAAAGAAGATATTTGAACTTTTGCAATTTATTGTACAGTGCATGGTAAATTTTTTTTTTTACCTTCAAAATTCAGTTCTATAGGAAAATCCTAAAATCATCTGGCCATCGTAATGTCTAATAAATTTGTTTTCAGCACCAGCATTGTTCACACAGGGGTTAAAGTATTATTTCTGGAAGGTTTTAGGTTTTGTTTTTTAATTAATTAAACAATGTCTTTAGCCAATTACTATTTACCAGTTGAATAGAAAATGACTAAAAATTTGGTCCCTGAAACACAGAACAGTTTATTAATTCTGTAGTAAAATTCAATTTTTCACAGATCATATTTCTAAAGAAATGTAGTGAACTTAAATCTGCAACAACAATTTTAAAACTCCAATTTTTAGGTGACTCAAGGAAAGTCGACATGCTTTACTAGTTCTTTGATGCCATCACCAAAAGTTTACAAGCAAATCCCCCCAAGTCAAAACCCCTCCCTTTGTTTTTCCAGACAGTTGTTACCATTGGGTGGTGCTGCAAGGTCAAATTTCTCTTAAATTCCCCTATTTAGAGGAAAAGTCACTGGATATAATAAACCACCCTTAATTTCTGATTCTTTATGTACACTTTGATAACACATTCTTATAAATTGATTTTAATTCCTTGGAATAACTTTTGATATCTATATACCATTTGTTTAACTTTAAATTAAGGCCATGCACAAAAATTGTTTGTTTTCACTTTTTTTTTTAATTCAGTGCTGACCGTTAAAAACTATTATGTGTGATATGGTGCAGAAGTTAAAATGAGTATCACTAAAAAATGCCTTCTCTTTATGTGGTGCAAAATGAAACATACTAAGACTCTGTCTTGGCGTTCTGATATCTACAGTGGGCCCAGGTAAAGTTGTTAAAAGGAACAAATAAAGAGTTATTGAAATAATTTAGATACCTGTGTACCAGCAACAATTGATTTAATAGACCTAGAGTGTCTATATTTTCCCTTAGAATGAACGTTTGCCAATTTCCTGATACTAAAATGCAGTCACATAATCTTTTGTGCATATTCCTATATACATTATTTCTAATTTTAATAAGAAAGACATGACCATATGGAATCTTTGTACATACTTGTCATTATGCAGTATTTATTTAAAAGTTGGTGTATTTTTTTTTATTTTCACATGTCTGCACCTTGACTTGTGGATTAGTAATGTAAATAGCAATATTCCAGTGACCACTGCTGCCCTGTACATAGTATGTTTTAAAAGTAAACAATTCCAGTTGGAAAAAAAGGGCAGAATATCCTGTAATGAACACCAACTAATGTAAATCAAATTCATTCTGGTGATGGTCTTTAACACTTTAAATAAACATTTTCTTTACAGATGTTGTATACAGTGCTTTCTTTGACTTCTCTTCTCCGAACACATCCCCAGGCCTGCCGTAGCTCATTCCCTGAACTCGAACGTCAATTTAAAGACAATGAAACAATCTTCTTTTTCTCTCAGTTCAGAAATGGACCGCTGACCTTAGCAAATAGTCCTCAGTAGAGCATTTCTTTAGAGTGTCAAAAGGATTTCTGTTCACATCATAAAAAATTGCTGCTTTTTAGAAAGGTTATTCCAGTTCAAGTTGCCTTCTGATCAAATGACTCAGCAACTTACAGATTTTATGAGTAAAATGAGTGAGATTTCTGAGTTATTCTTGGCCTCCATGATAGCAAAGTCACAAAAAAATTATGCACAGGCTCTGCTAGTTCCTGGGTGAAGAGGACAAGGATGATAGGTGATTTATGCTGCTATGTTTTGACTGAAGTGTCGGTTCAGCTTTGAGGGAGGATGGGGGGGTACATTTTAAGTTGGGGAGACAAGTGTGGTAACCTGACACAGCAACCTGTTCAGACATTGGCTTCTATTTTGTGAGTATAAAGAGGTAGAGGGTTACTCCGTATCCTTCTAGAGAAATTCCTCAAACTTCTGGGAAGAGGACCCTGACAGAGTTCTACTGGGAGTGCTCCCCAGGCTCAAAGGGTTGGTTTGGATTCTCATTTAATTAGTAATTCAACAGAAATCCAATCCCAGCTCTCTTTCTACTTCCATTTCCTCCCTTTCCAAGGGCTCAATTCCAGTCCAGTCCCCCATACCCAGCCCATGTTACTTTTCATTATTCAAACACCCACACTGTACTCTAGTGAGCTATTTCTTTGCAGTTCAGACACTCTTGGTGTAAAAATCCCCTTGTCTTTTCCTATATTCCCTCTTCTGAAAAGGCTTCCACTTCCTCCAAAAATGATCCATTACTCCCTTCTTATAATTTCCAGCTTAAGTCTGAGCTCTTTTTCTTTAGCAGTTCTCAACTGAACCCTAACAGTATGGCTGCCATTAACACCAACGCTTTTGCTTTCCCTTGATGCCAAGACCCCAGGAGAAACAGTAAAGACTATTATGGCCACGCTTGTGGAGGTTTAGTGAGAACTGGTCAAGAAGTTGCCTAAGTTGCCTGCCTGTAATTGACTTAGCCTTTAAAATTCTGTGCACCCAATCATGTGTTCCATATGTTTATCTCCACTCAGCTCATCCTGGCTTTAACTACTGGCAGTCATGGACAATAAACAGAAGTTCACACCCCACACTTGCTTTGTGAAATTTTTATTGACAAGCAGTGTACAAGGTGAAATTAAAATTTCATTTTAAAAAGGCTTTGCCACTCAAATTCTCCATGTGACTTGTTTCAAGTCAATTTACCTCTAGACATTCATTTCCTCTTCTGTGAAATAAGGAGTTTGAACTAGATATTGTTCTATCAATAAATCAGCACTTTGATTAGCATAATAAGCTCATTCAGGGCAGGGACCATGTCTATTTTCTCTTTTGTATCCTCACTGCCAAGAACAATGCATGACACATAGATACTCAATAAATATATGTTGCATGAATATTTCTTTAGCCCCCACTATTTTTGAAGCACTGTCCTAGATGTAATAGTAAATAAAACAGACATGACCCTGTCCTCTGGGATCTACAATACTCCTGAAGAAAACACATATTGGTAAAAAAAAAAATTACAAATGCAGTAAAGTGAAGTATCAAAAGTGAAGCCCCAAGGAGGTGATGGGAATTGAAATGTTTTAACCTACATTACAGAGTCAGGGAAAGCAGATATCTAAAAGAATGGACAGAAGTTAAATAGAAGAGATGAAAGTAATAGGAGACAGGAGTGAGATGAAGAATGTTCCAGGCAGAGAGAACAACAGGTAAGAAATTGGAGGGAAGGGACTCATGACTACCACGTTTAGTCCCTTATAGTGTCTAAAACAATAGTGAGCACACAAGACATGCTTGTGAATAAATGAATAAATTAATGAACAGCTTCTGTAATCTGGGTTATTTCTGTACAATCAAGAATTTTGTCGAGAAGCTAATTTTAATTTAAATGTGATGTAAGATCCATCTGTAAATGAGATCACTAATAAGAGCAAATTTTCTATATAATTCTATTGTAAAAGTTTCTCAAATGCTTCTCAGTCATTAACTCTATTAAACTGTTAGGTCTTTGAACATAGAAAATGGCCTGTAGTACCCAGCATAGTCTATTTTATTGTCTGTAAAGTGAGCTTGTTGAAAGGATTAAATGATGTAGCATAATTAAAGGACGTAGCACAATGGCCTCAACATATATTTACTCATTAACTGTTAGCTATTGGGGTGCTGGTGGTGATTATAATCCCAACCACCATTTTATTATTCTCTTTTCTAGGCACTTCTAGTCCCTTCAACTATTTGTCACTTACTGGAAACCTCATCTTGTCTATCCTCTATGTACACTCTCCAAAATTAACCCAGTGACTCCAGATGGGTACTGGTCCAAGTGCTTTGGACTCTGCTTCTGAAAACACAGCCCAAGAGGCTATTACCTCTTTGTTTCTCCATATCACACAGGTCTTTTCAACCAGGCTTCTGGTCAACCAAATCTCCCAGATCCTCCTTTATATGAATGGCTCCCTCATTCTGTCCTCATGTAATTTTCCTAGCCAAGCATAGTTGTAAAAAGTCGTTCTTGCTAAAATATTTTCTTATTGGTTTTGTCCAATTTTCCAGGCTTCCAAAATCATTATGACTGCCCAAACCCTGGCATTCATCCTGAATTACTCTGAAAACTTAAGACTCATCACTCTGTCAGCTTTGTGCCAACTGCAAATTTGTAAAGGGTGTTTCCTCTATCTTCATCCAAGTTTTTAATAAAATGTTGACTAAAAAAGGCCCAGGATCAAAGCATTCTAACTCTCTACTAGGAACACTAATTGATCATCAGTAGTGGTAATTATCATCTAACACATTATAATTCATATCATTCTTTTAATATACATGACCTAACAAACCTTATAATGATTTTATGAGATTTTGAGTACTATCATCATCTTTATTTTTCAGATAAGGACACTGTAGTTCAGAGAGCTTAAATAACGTCACCACAGTCCGCAGTCCCACATCTGATAATTAATAGATCCAGATACAACTTGGGTCCTCTGAGAACAAATCTGTCATTCATGCCACTGTGAAACTACTTAGCCTCATCATCATCCACAGTACCTGTAGTACCTGCCCTGTATCCATTTGTCTTCACTTACAGGTCCCTGCATCCTCCCTTTCTATGTATTTGTTGAAATGTAAGCTTAGCTGAACCTCTCGGTAACTACAGTTTTCTTGGTTTGGATTTGTTGATTTGTTCCTATATTCCTTCTTTGCTTTCCTTTACCCTTTTCTTTCTCATTGGAATCTTTGAATGATAATTCTATTCTTTTCCTAGACTCTTTCTTGCCAAGGGATCATCCTTTTGTCATCTGATTTTTTAGCATGTCCTTTAAAAAGTTTAGGTCATAGGTTTGATAGTGATCGCCATACCTTTTCATCACCTTCACGATTATAAAATGAATCAATCACACACTCCCAAACTCTTACTAGGAGTGTATAAGTGATTAACTTCTACATCCCCAAATAGTGGTTTTTGTTTTTTTCTGTTTTTAGAATTGTGCCTCGTTGGCTAGTTCACAGTTCTGATACTTACTCACTGTTCAGCCTTGACAATGTAATGCACATTCTCTAAGTCTCATTGTCCACAACTGCAAAATGGGAATAGTAAAAAACAAAAACAAAAGCAATCTACTGGGTTTCTATGGGGATTAAATGAGGTAATATATGTAGAACACTTAGCATCATGAATGGCCTATAAGTGCTCTTGAATGCCAGCTATTTAGCAATTCATTAAAATGCCCTGAAAACCATTTCATTCTTTCTATATATACCTCACCCAAGGCTCAAAACCTCTTTAGGGTGCAGGTCGTTCCCTTAGACATTCAGGGCTAAGCTGGGGTATCAGGTGCTGAATTTGGAGGTAGTTCTTCTGAGCCCCTCTAACAGCAGACCATGTCTAATATTTTCCAAAGAAGAATATACCCCTGCAATAGGTCTAGCAGGCAACTGCCAGGCTGTATAAAGGAAGGACCCTGACAAGGCATCCCAATCAGCAAGATAGCTCAAGGCCCTCTCAGAAAAGAGCAGCTAAGCATGACAGAATAGAAGCTGGCAATTATTCAAAAGATAGAATCTTTAAACTACCCTGGGAAAGTTTCAGGCTCATAAACTGGTTCTGTGTGTCCTGGAGAGTCGGGATGGGACGGAAGTCCCAGCTCCGGGGAGATAACACGAAATGGGGACAGAATGACCTGAGTCCTCTTAGGCGGGCCATGCTATTGCTTGGTATACAGCTTTCCTGTTTATTTCCTAAGCAAGAAACAGGTCAGGCTCTGCTCTGGTTCTCACCTCCAGAGTCTGGGCTCCTTTCTGTGTCGTCTGGCTGGGCGGGCTGTGGGACAACAAGTTTCTTCACCTGTGGGGGATACCCTGGGGCCCTGATGACATGCTGGGGCCATAAACCCCCAGCCCTGACAACTCCTGCCCTACCTGGGAAGTGATGAACAGCCAGCACAGCAGACACTGATTCCACTAGACAGTCATAAGCCTAGGAAAACTACAGGGTTTCTGAAGATTCTGAGAAAAAGTGTGTTGCCTAGTATGTTCTTGGTAAAACTTACGCAAATTGTCTATGGCATAGTTTAAAAGCACAAGAACAACAGAAGTCAAAACAAACAAAAATCCCAATGTTTTGGTGGCACTGAGGGAGGGGGATTGACTCATTCTGATGCAAAAGGCTGTTTTGAGAAATGCTGAGCCCTGAAGTCTGAGAGTCCAGTCAGCCTTTAGGTACTTAGGCCTTTAGGCCTAAAGACACTTAGAGAAATAATCCCAAATTTGCAAACCAGAAACCCAGTTCTCCAGGGCTTTCTCAGAGAGGATAAGGGAGGGGGGACAATAAATAGAGCCTCAGGTCTTAGGGTACTCTAAAAGACAAGCTCTTAAAAAATATCTTCCAAATGAACTGTGCTTTCAATGGCTATTTCTACAGAAAAATAGGCTTATCTTTCTCGACTTTTATCTTTCTATTGCCATAATAAATCACATTTTGGCTCGCAGGTGTAAATGTTGTAAGATGTTCATTCAAAACTGAACCTCAAACCCTATCGCCCTTTTTTTTCTCAATATGAAAGGAAAGCAGGATAGAACAGAAGAGAGAGAAGAAAAGCATGGGAAAAGAAGGAACCAGGAGGGAAAAATACTCAGAACAATCTAACCCTTAACTAAAAGTCAGTCTATTTTCCCTATCTAGAATTTGGCCCTTGTTTTTCCACATCTCGCTCACAGCATGGCAGAGAGTGGATGGATGTGAGTGAGAACGCAGAAACAACACTTGGAGGCTTCTTTTAATCATAAAATTACATTTAGGAACTTTATGAAGAGCAGAGTGTGCCTTGAAAGTCAAGAACTCAAAGAGGTGCCACTCCTATGGGCAGAGCTAGCGTGGCAGTGGATAGACACCCCCCCCCCACTCCCACCCCCAGCAGGGAGCAGAGGCACAGGGACAGTGCCATGGACAGAGCTTTCTTTTAGAGTCCAATAAGCAGTAACAGGTAAACTTCGCAATCGCTGCAATCTTCCTATTGGAAAATACACATGCTGGTTGTTTCCTCTCTCCTTTCTTTTTATATGGAAACATCTGCCCAGCTGGGTATATATATATATATATGTATATATATATATATATATATATTTTTTTTTTTTTTTTTTTTACATGGCAGGCACCGGGAATCAAACCTGGGTCCTCTGGCATGGCAGGCGAGCATTCTTGCCTGCTGAGCCACCGTGGCCTGCCCGCTGGGTTTATTTTTCCCACAAGTTGTTCTAGGTAATTTATCAGCTAGATTTCAAGCACAACATTTTGAATTTTGTGAAACAGGATCTAAGGGCATAAAACACTGGGTAAGGTTTACAGAGAGCCTAAGGGTAGGCATCACCCAGCAGTAGCCTTACACCTGGCAGGAGCCCGTATGTGATAAGGACATTCCTAGCTGTGATCACAAAGACCATGAAATGGGTTGGCTTAAACAACAGGAATTTTTTGGCTCACAGTTTTGAGACTAGGAGAATTCCAAAATCAAGGCAGCAGCAAGGCAATACTTTCTCCCTGAAGACCGTGGCATTCTAGGGCTGGCTGTCGGCAATCCTTGGGTGCTCGGCTTTTCCATCACATGGTAACGCACATGATGGCACTTTCTTTCACTTTTGGGTTCGCTGACTTCTGGCTTCCAGTTCTTGCTCTTTCCCATGGTTTTCAATCAGTGGCCTTCCCTATAAGACCTCGAGTAACAAGATTAAAACCCACACCTTAACTAAAAACAGCATCTTCAGAAGGTCCTATTTAAATGGGTTCACACCCAAAATGGATTAAGATTAAGAACATTTTTTCTGGGGGTGCATGATTCAACCTACCACAGTATCCAAGTTATAAAACTCACCCCTGATTGCCACTTACTTCTATCTCTAGCCCACAAACAGACTTCTTAATAATGAGGATTCTGAAGAATACACTGCATGACACTAAAATACCTTCTGAATCATATTTTTAAAAAGTATACTGTTTAGAAACTGGCAATGCTATAATGAGTAAGACATCATTCCAGACCACAAAGGGCCTCACTGAATATGACCAGAGAGTATGCTTACCTAAAATACAATGTGTCTGTTGCTAGGCAAGTATGTCCTAGGCAAGACAATAGATGAAGAATTGACTAATTTTCTACAGGAAGGCTGCCCAAAGGAGGTGAGCATTACTGGGTGTCGGTTTACTCATCTATGAAGAGAAGCAGATAATACCCATTTCAAAGGGCTTTGGTAGTTTAAACAGCGTAAGAAAGTACCACATCCAGGACAGCCCAGTACATAAGTACTCAATCCAAGTTACGTCTTCTATCAATCAGAAATTGCATTCAGCCATAAATAACAACAGTTCTCAGCAAAAGTGGCTTAAAAATATCTTTTTTTCAAGATTACCTCCTGGTTGCAAGATGATGGCTCTAGCTCCTGCCATCATGTCTACATTATAGAAAAGAAGAAGAGGAAGAGTAAAGAGCAAAGGGTGTGAGCCAAGTAGGAGCACCCTTTAAAGCATCCCTGGAAGTACTGCCCAAGGCTTCCAGTCTTAGGGGGAATATGCTCAACAATTAAGCATTAAATATGATGCTAGCTGTAAGATTTTTATAGATGCCCTTTATCTTTTGAAGAAAGTGTCCTTTATTTTTATTATACTGAGAGTTTTCATTATGAACAGGCAAAAAATTTTGTCAATGCTTTTCTGCTTTGTTTGAAATGACATGCTTTTTTCTCCTTTACTATCTTAATATGATGAATTGCACTGGTTTATCAATGTTAAGCCACTCAGAAATTTGGAAATAAACTCAACTGGATCATAATGTGTTATCCTCTTTATATATCACTGGATTTGATTTCTTAAGGATTCCTGCATCTATGTTCATGACAGATATTGGTCAGTGATTTTCTTTCCTTGTACTGTGTATGTGTGTCAGATTTTGGTATCTGGGTTGTGATGGCCTCATGAAAAAACTATTTGGAGAGTATTCACTACTCTTTTACTTTATGAAAGAACTTCCATAAACTGGTATTATTCCTTCCTTAAATATTAGATAAGTTCACCAGTGAAGCCATCTAATCTTGAAGTTTCCTCGTAGGAAGAATTTGATTATAAATTAAATTTGCTTAGTAAATAAAAGGCTATTTAGAGTATCTGCCAGTTTGAGCTGTTTTTCAAGATTTTATTTCAGTTGCAAAATTTATCATTATGAGGTTATTTGTAAAATTTTTATTATCCTTTTAATGTCTGTGGGATCTGTAGGATCTGTGTTCCTCTTTTATTCCTGATATTGATAATGTTTATTTTCTCTTTTTCTTGATCAGTTTCACTAGGGGGTTACCAATTTTATTTTTTATTTATTGTTTATTTTCAACAAATCAGTTTTGGCCTTGTTATTTTTCTCTATTCTTTGTTGCCTACTTCATTAATTTCTGCTCATTATTATTTCTTTCCCCTTAATTATTTTCAGTTTGATTTGTTCTTTTACAAACTTTTTAAGGTAGAAACTTAGATCATTGATTTTAAACTTTCCTTTTTTACTAACATAATCCTTATAGTTATATATTTACCTCTGAACACTACTTTAGCTGCATCCCACAAAATGTTGGCATGTTGTCTTTTCATTATCAGTCAGATCAAAGGTTTTACCATCCCTTTTGATTGCTTCTTGGACCTATAGGCTTTTTAGAAGTGTACCATCTGATTCTGAATATTTGGGAATTTTCTATCTTATTGTTTTGATTTATAATTCTGTTTTGGCCAGACGACAAACCACAAGATTTTGATCTTTTGAGACCTACCTTATTCCCCAGCATATTACTTACTTTGGTGAACATTCCAAGTGAACTTGAAAAGAATATGCATTCTGTAATGGTTGGATAGTGTTAGGGGTCGCGAAATATTAACTTGAATTGGTTGATATTGTTTCTCTTTAGTTTTCAGCGGATTGACTATGAGTTACCTTGGTTCGAGTCTCTTTGTATTTAAATGACTATAAAATTGCTGGTGGATTCTCTAGGTCTTTTCAGGCTTGTTTCATTCTTTTTCAGGACAAGTCTATTTGAGTTTTGCATTTAGTCTTAGAGCATGACCCTCATGTACCCAGTGAGGTCTTTCTACTGTGGTTACATTGAAAAGCGAATGTTCCACAGCATCAGCTTTCAGCTCCCAGCTTCCCAGCAGGTGACACCTGCCAGTTAGACCACAAGGAGTCTAGCTCTTCCATACAAAGCTTCAGTCAAGGAACTGAGGTGAATCCTCATGCTAACATCTGGTGCCCACTCTGCACAGCTCCCTCTTCTCAGGGACGCAAGGCTACAAATTCCAACTGCTTCAACAGCCCCGAGCTCTCCTCTCAGACTTCTCAGCCCAGCAAGGCCACAGCTCTACTTGGGTTGCAGCCCCCTGTGTGGTGCCAGAGCAGGGTCCCCACATGGGAAGCTGGAATCCCCTGGGGCTCGCTGCCTGTGTTTCCTTCCCTCAAGGTCACAGCCCTGCACTGTGTGCTGTCTGATCCTTAGAAACAGTTGCATCATAAATTTTGTCCAGTTTTATAGTTATTTTTGGCAGGAAGAGAAGTCATTTTCTTACTTTTATGGCTAGAAACAGAAATCTACAGCCAGAACGGTTTTTAACTGGTAGTCCTAATAAAAGTAGCATCATAATGCCTCTCTTTTGTGTTTTATAAATATACATTTTTAATATTTCATTTTTAATTTAAAAAAAAAAGGGAATACATAATTAATTATCCTATCAGGTTGAACCTTTCTCTGATTCCTCTCTGTACCCCAAGAGATAATCATTATCCTATAATTATTTTATCATTTTATGTATGCCCTTATACTTTTCCAATTAATGAATATTTCTTAAAACAAGAGAATGGATAAGTAACTAGAATGATTACACGTGGGAACAGAGAGACGTTTTGGAGAGGGCACAGATGCTATATCAGAAAGAGAGAGAGTCTAGAGGCAGAAAGGTGAATTAGAAGGCTCCACATGATGCTGGGAAGGCAGGGGTAGGAGGCGGAGGAACGGACAGGGAGGCAGAAAAGCCCTTTATAAGCAAGAATCAACATTAAATTGGATTGAGAGCTTGAATTTTAAGCATTTTTATTGATACTATTTAAATGTTGATGAATATTTAAATGAGTTTTCCAGAAATTTGTGCTGTTAAATGAGTGTCTACTCCATGCCAGTTACTGTGCTAAGTTTTGTGGATGCAATGCTAAGGGAAAATAAAAACACAGTTTCTGCCTCTATGGATCTATTTGCTCTGTCCACAGTCTCACCAGGAGGGACAGACCCACACAGCTGTTATCTCAGCCCAACATTCAGCAGGTGCGCTGGAGTGGCGATGCCAGGCGGCACAGTCAGCGTCCATCCTAGCTGGTTGGTTTCCCACTCTGACTGGTTGATACCTGTGCTGTACCCATTGTTAACTATTTGACGACTACCATAGCTAAACATTCACATGATACCCAAAAAGATAAGCTGGGTCTATCATACTCTCTCAAGTGAAAAACAACAAAATGATCAACCTTGCACCAAATTAATAGGGGATCAGAAATATGTTTAAACAGAAGGTAATCGATAGTAGGATAAAAAAAAAGTGAACATAGAAAACTTAATCGCATGCCACTCATGGTATGACATTAATGCTCTACTGAGATGTTTGGGTCCATCCTGAACCCAGAATCATCCTTCAGCTGCAGTCTGAGTGAGGCCCAGCCCTACTTAGGGATCCTCTTCTTAGATAGCCAAGAGAGTCTCCTAATCACTTCATCTGATTCCTCACATTAACTCCGCCTCCTTATTTAAGCTAGCTTGATTAGGTTTCTATTTATTAAACCAAAAAAGATCATCCACAATTGTAACATATCTATAATTTAAAATATTTATTAAACAATGACACAAATACTTTCATCACATCTGAGCAATACGCCAGAGCAAGAAGAGACCTAATCTATTAAGAACAGATGAGCAACTTGAAAGTAAGAGACATTCTCTGACATACTGAATAATGGAATTTATTCAGTAACGTTGCTGGGAAAAAAAAAAAAGAAAGAAACAGACTTCTGTCTTTGGTTTTGGATAATACAGAGCAGTGGTTCTCAAACTTGAGTGTACAGGAGAATCCCAGAAAGGCCTTGTTAAAATGCATGTGTCTGAGACCCACCGTCCCTGTTTCTGATTCAGTAGGCCTGAGGAGTGGCCCAAGAATTTCCATTTCCAGCAAATATCCAGGTGTGGTCTAAGGGCCACACTTTAAGAAACACTGACAGGAAGAGTTCTCAGAGTAAATTCAGTATGTGTCTTGATGTTTCCCACCTTTAGCGAGTCCCAGTTCTGCGGTAACTCATTGCAGAATTCAGTCATCCACTTTCCCAAGGTTGCATTGGTAAGTTTGGAAGCTAAAACCCAACAGCAGGGGGAAGGTCATAAAGGATCCATTACATTAATGATTTTTTTTTCCTGGAAGAAGTGACAGCAAGAAGGTTACTTCCTCCTTCTGAGGATTTCCAGTTGCTACTCCAGCACTTACTTGCATGAATAAACAGTCTTAAGTACACAATTGGGGTCTGGTGGTATTTCTCTAACATATTATACTGGGAAAAGCTAATGATGGTGAAACACAGATGTTTCTAATATTTGCGTGGTTATTATCACCAGCAATTATTCTCTAATTCACATCAAATGAAATTTCATAGCCCAAGGGCAGCCCATTTTTTATTAGTTGCAAAACTGAAAACCAAAAAGAATAACACTAATTACTGCCAACACTAATTATTGCTTAGGCTTGCTATGGTCCTCTGTTTGTCAAAACATGAAATTCCCGCATGAATTCTCCTCACTTAGTCAGACAACGTTGGAAGGAAAGCATTCTAAGGGTGGGGGATTAAATCCAAGGGCACCAGAGGCAATTAATCTCAGGGCATATTCCACTTAAAAGGAGTTAAATGGTTTGGTGTTAACATAAGAGATATAAAAAGGAGTAGGGGGAGAAGAGTTAGAAAGGAGAGAAAACAAGAGGGTTGGAAATTTATTCAGTAGGCAAGAGGAACTGGTGAAGTCTTTGAACAAAGGAATGATACATGATCTAAGTCTTTATCTTTGTCACAGCCATGGACAGCTGACAGAGGAAGACTAGCTGATCATCAGAGAAAAAGAATGAGAACGGGGAGATGAGTCAAGAGGTATAATAGTCCAGAAATGAAAGAACCAAGGCTAGAACCGAGAAGCTGCCAATGTGGTTATTGAATGGATAAAGTTTAGGGTTGTGACAACTGTATCGGTACTATTGGCAAGATCAGAAAAGTCAAGAGAAGCACATTTTAGGGTTGAGGAGGAAAATATGATGAATATAGAAATAATATGCTGAGTGTATGCTTCTGTAACTAAACCTGGATAGAAACCTTGAAGGCAATTGCAGAAATGGAACTTGAGCTTGAGAAGAAGTCAAGTTGTATCGGACAGGGTAGACTAGCTACCCTACACAACATTCTTTCTTTTTTTTCCCCCAGCAACATTACTGAAAATCTCAGTGGCTTGAAACAACAGTGTTTACTGTAACTCACACTTCCTGTCTATCAAAGTTGAATAGACTAACCCCAGTAAGTTGGGAACTCAGCTGAGTTCCATCTCCACCGAGTCTCAGTGATTTCAGAGATAGGGAAAGGAGGACATGGCAAACCAAGCAGTGGCTCATAAAACTTCCGCCCTAAGGAATCTATGTCATTTCTTGTTTCATTGGCAAAAGTAAGACACATGGTCATTCCTGAGATCAGATGAGTTTAGAAAACTAACCCTATGTGCACCTTGGGCACAAGAACTGACATTTGTGAGGCACCCCAGGGTGGGGAGGGAGGTCATCCATGTAAGAGATGATGAGGACAGAGTAGGAAGAGGAGAGAGGGAAAAACAGAGCTCTAGGGTTAGAACCTCAAGAACTGTCTTATTTCTGGAGGGATGGGAAGAACACACCTATGGAGGCAAAATACCAACAAACGGAAACGTAAAGGGGTTTGGGTTAGCCCAGGCTTCCATCTGTGAGAAGCATCTCTGGAAGGTTCCTCACTGGACAGATGTCAAAGAAGCTGAGGCTGAGGAAAAGCCATTGGATCTGCTCTTGAAGGGGACATGATAGACCTTCAAGAGAATTGCTTCGGGAAGGTGACAGGGCGGGGCAGGCGCTGAAGCCAGACTACAGAGGGAACAACCAAAAGTAGAGAACACTGGACTGTGGGAAAAAGGGGAGGGAAATGAGCCAGTCGCTTGAAGGTAGCAGAACATCAAAGCTGCTTTGCTAAATCAAACCTGACACAGTTTTTCATTCATTCATTCTGCAAATGCTTGCTGAGCATTTAATCCTTCCGAACACTGTTTTAGGACCTAGGTTGAGAGCGAGTTAGGTGAATTTTCTGTTCCAGTGGAGCTTATCTTCCAGTAGGGGCAGACCAACAACAAACAAGTGAGCAAAGAAACGGATAAGTAAAAAGATGATTTCCAAGTATATTTGGCTCTGATAAAAATAAAACAGGCTTTGTGAAGGGGAGACCCAGGGTGGATGGGGAGTGTGGACGGCAAGGCTATTTCAGTGTGGGTTAGGAGAAGGCAACACACAAGCTACTTCCTCAAAGAACAAGAAAGATCCAGCCAAGCAAACATCTGGAGCTGCACTGTTCAATGGTAAGATCAAGTTCTCATAAAAAATAGGGATTAGAAGGAAAATAATTTAAAATGGCTGGGTGCATAGGTACTTTTGTGTGTGCATATCTACAGTAACTGAAGGTTCTACAAAGCCTTGACTCTTAGATGCACAGGATTCATTCATTTAATCTAGAGCACGTGTCTTCTTCTTTAGAGAACACTGCACAGAATCACCATCAGCTGTTTGGGAGCAATTGCTGCAGGGTCCAGACCTGCTGAGGTTGATTCTTCTCCCGCAGTTTTATATTGTGCGCACTGCTCCTCTTTTGAAGTTTTGAACCAGCCCTTACTGGCTTAGTACCTGATGCCTTTTATTCTTGCATTTTCCCTAGTTTCACATTTGTAGAATTTAGCCAAACATTTGTATAAGGCTGACTCTTCTCATATGTTATTGTGGGAGCTTAGCAGAGGATTTTCCTGGGCCTGCTCTTTTATCTTTGATTTTTTTAAAGAGAAGCTGCAACAGAGTGCTGTGGCCAGACCCCTTGGCCTCAGAAGAACAGTGCAATTGTTACGGTCAGGTTCTTTGGTTTAAGGGGTCTGAATTAAATTGCCACTAGGAAAAAGCACATATATTCTTAAATTGGGGTATGACAATGTGGTGGAGAAATTGGCTAAGAAATTGATTTGTGCTCATTTATTTCTATGTATTTACAAAATTCATTGCTTATTGTCTCTGCCAATCCTCCTGCTACAACATAAGCTCACAAGGGCAGGGATTTTGTCTATGTTGCTCACTGCTTTATCTCTAGACATGGAGAAGGCACTCGGTAAATACCGAGTGGATCAAGGGCTCTTCAACTTGTTGTGGGATCCTGAAAGGAAAGCAAAGTTTTCTGTCTGTCTGGTCCCAGGAAGCCATGGCTAAGCCTCCTGTCTGAGCTAGGGCTTGTTAAAGAATTTGTTCCATAAGCTGTCAAAGGCCTTAGCCCTGGCATGCAGGGAAAAAAGCTGAGACCAGGGCAGCAAAAGTGGGCAGCCCAAGGAGGGGAGAGGTATGGGGGAAGGGCCCATCTCTGAATCTTCCGTACCCCAGAAACAGGCGGGATCCTCTTGGAGGATTCCAAAGAGGGATAAGAGCCCCCAAACATATTTTAAGATGAGAGGACTGGGATGTATTATTCTGATTTATATACATTTTTTAATTCCAAAGAAGAAATCATAAAAAAAAAAAAATTGTCCGCATGCCCCTGGGAGCCAGGAGTGGGAAATATGCCCATTTCACAGAGGGGAATGGTGGTGACTGCTCCGGCCAGGAAAGGAAAGGCTGGGGCCACGGCAGCCAAGGGATCATGAAGAGCTGGGAGTAGGATCTTGGGGCTGAGAAGAAGCAAACACAGAGGCAAAAAGTATGGCCAGCAATCGCTTGTGAGGAATACGGAGCGCAGGACTTGGAGAAATAAAGGAGGGGCAGTTGCATTGGCTGTCCGCCATGACTCCCCGGCTTGGCGTCTCACATGGCAGCTGTTGCAATGCACCGGCAATTTGAGGAGAACCCGGGCCCGGAAGCTCAGTCACGCACACGCTGATGCTTTCAGAACACGTGTCTGAGGCATAAAACCTCAGTCCAAGCCGAAGGCAGATAAGGCAGAATGCGTCCATCGGAGACCCTGAGGCCCAGGCACAGCCCCAGCCCAGGGTCATGTGCCCTGTTCAACCCCAAGTTTCTGCAAATCAGCAGAGAAGGGAAAATAGAGGGGTAAGTGATTTGTCAAAAGTAGCTCCTTTAATTCTAATTTAAATCCAAAATATTATGAAAGGTTATTTCTATGGAGGGTGAGTTATGGTAGAGAATCTGCTTTTCAAGAAAGGAAATCTCTTTCCCTGTGACCTCTGTCTTAGTGTGGCAGGGCTGCTATGACAAACACGACCTAATGGGCTGGCTTAAACGAGGGGAATGTGTCGCCTCATGGTTTTAGAGGCCAGAAGCAAGGTCTTGGCAGGCCGTGCTTCCCGGTCTGGGGCGGTCTTAGTGGCTCAGAGCACTCCTTAGGGGTCCTTGACTTGCATTGCTGCCCCCGGTCACGTGATAACCCGTCTCTTTGGTCCTGGCTTCCTCTGACTTCTGCCTTTTACTGACTGACTTGGTCACCATTTCTTCTCTTTACAAGGCCCCCAATCCCACGGATGAAGGCCTGCCCTGAAGATCATCTAAGCAGGCTCTTCAGAGGACCTATTGACAAATGAGGCCTCGCTGGAACTGACAAGAACCTCTTCAGAGGTCTCACTTACAAATGGATTCACAACCACAGGAATCCCCTGGGGAGGGGGGGAAGGCTTTGGGTTCTCCACCATCCTGCTCCATACCCACTGGGTGCACTTGGTCTCCTCACACAGAAGGGTGCTCTGTGGACCTACAACCCACCCGCCGGGTTACCCTCCTCCTCGTCCTAAGCTCCGCCTTCCCGGGCCATGTGCCGGGCGAACCCTGGGGATTCCGCTTCGGGCATGTGTCCGGGGCGCACTTTCTGTCCTGCACAGCTTTGCCGTGTTCCCCTCAGTGCTGGTGTGTAGGGTGGGCCCCGCTGCTCCCGTGGGGGCGCACAAACCACCACGCCGATTTCAGGCCAGGCCCGGTGAGCCCTGTCCGCGTCTCGGGGGCCGTAAGCGGGCGGCGTCCTCACGAGGTGACACCCGTGACCGCGGGCCCCCCACGCCCCGCCCCCGGCTCCGCTCCCGCCCGCAGAGGGACCCCGCGGAGACGCTGCGCTCCGGCTGGAGAAGCTGCGGGGCTCTGGGAGCAGCTGGCGGCAGGTGAGGCAGCGCGCCTCGCGTTCGCAGCTTCTCGATTCCTTCCCGCACAATTTGAACTGCAACCTATGAGAACAGAGAAAACTGGTGTCCGGGTGTCAATACCCCGGGAGAGTCGAGGCAGGAGGCACCCCACCCCCACCCCCATCCACCCTCCTTCCCAAATCTCTCCCAATCCTAGAGCAAGTCCGAGCCAGCCTGGGGGAATGTCCTCGGACCTTTACTGATCACTTGGATTTCGCTCTTAGAATTCCAACACAACCTATTGTCTCAAGTCCATGCAACTCACATACTAAACAGAGAGCAATTAAAAAAAAAAAGATGCGTTTTTAAAAATCGTTAATCCAAGATAATAATAACTATATAAAATGGCATAAACAATAATTTATAGGAGAATACAAATTAAACGCGTGAAAAGAGGTTAACCCTTAGAAGTGTTCATGGAGAAAAAATCTGTTTCATCAGCAGATTTGACACATCTTTCAATGATTGATCATGTAAACGATTGGTGAGTTGTGAAGATTTTTTCAAATGCTGGTGGAGAAAGTGAAAATCGACACCCTTTTGGGAGGATAATGGTGCGGTATCTAACAAAACTGTGAATTCACCCTCCTTGATGCAGTGTTTCACTTTTGGAATTTACCCTTACTTGTAGATGCGTTCAAAGAACACTGTAAACCGAAAAAATAACTACATAGCAACATGGATTTCTGAGTTTAAAGCAGAACAATATGTGTAAGATATTTATGTAAATTCACAAAAGAAAAACTATGGTTGTTATTCATGGGTAACCAATTACAAAGACAGAGTGGAGGGATAGGTGTCAAAGTCAGAAAAGGTATTGCCTCAGGGAAGGGAAAAGCAAAATGGTGCAAAAGGGGCTGAACTTTCTGTTATTTTTCTTTTTATTAAAAAAAATTAAGTAAATAGAACAAAATTTTAACAATTTACTTTGGTACCACATGGGTATTTATTAGCCTCTGTTCTTCCAGAACGTTTTTTTCCAAATGAAAATAAAAGTGCAATAAAAAAACTATCCATAAACAATGATGTTTACTGCAGCATTTTTTAAGAGTTAAAAAACTGAAAACAATCTGAGGGTTTCTTCATTGGAGAATGGTTAAACAAATTATGATCGATTCATAACCAGATGGCTATGCAGAAGCTTAAAAGGACAAAAAGCAACAGAAAGTTCTTCAAGACATATCGTCAAAGGAGAGGAGCAACACACAGAATGACACAGGTCACCTTATATATTTTTTAAAAACATTGCATTAATTATTAAATGCATGTTTTTCACTTTGAACATCTAAAATCACGTGTATCTTAACATCAGTGGTATGCAGATTAATTGGTAGTGATTTCTCTTAGTGGTACATAGACTCATGCCGGTCTTACAAACAAAAGGATCATACATGTGTAGAGTTGCAGCATTTATAAATGAAGGCATTATGTAAATATGCTTTCCCAAAGTCAGGAAGGACACTCACCACGATGTCAGAAGGGGGTGCCCTGTGGAAAGGAATTTGATTAGAGAAGTTGATGAGACCAGTAACTTTTTACTCTTTATAGTTCTGTATTATTGGAATTTTCACAATAAATGTGCAATAGGATCCCATTCGAACATTTAAATATTCTGTGCCTAGAGAAAGGTAAGTCAAAATATCATCAATGGTTTTTTCTAGAGAAATATAAGTCAAAATATCAATGGTTTTTTCTGAGCAGAAAGATGACAAATGATTTTTATCTTGCTTTTGCTTATTCGTATTTCCTGCATTCTTCCTATAATAAATGGACAATACTTATATTTTAAAAAAAGGGTATATAATTCCAAGATATAACTCTGCTGACATTAAACCCATCATGGGCCAAGAGACGTGTAATGAAGCACTGAGGAGGTAAAATCTACATATGTCATCAGTATACTCACATGCTCACATCGCCAGGTGCTGACCCAGGCAGATACACTGGCAGTCGGGGGCAGAGACGCCTGGGCTCGTTCTCGGCTGAGTATGCCATTAGTGCTGCCACCAAGAGAAGACGAATGAGATCCGGTCCCTGACCTCTGGAGCCTTCAGCCTACCTTAAAGTGTAGGTTAGAACCCTGACTTGGTGTTGAGATCATCTCATTTTGCCACAATTTCAAAAATGATAAACCACTGGCCTGGTGACTTATGAGATCCTTGGGCAAGTTGGTTAGATGATTGGAAGGAAAAAGGCTCCACTTTATTCATCCAAGGATACCACCAATTGTGTCTTTTAAGGTAAACCTGTGTTTTATTGTCATTACTCTATTTTTGTCTATGTCACAACAAAACCAATTTTGTTATGTGGTTTCATAACATAAGGCACCATTCTCTGAGTAAAATCTTTTAGAGAGAAGTAAGGAAGTTTATCCTTTTGAGGTCTTCTGTCTCGTTGAGGTCTTCTAGACTCTGGGTTTCCACATGATGACCTGGAAATAAGAGGAAGCGTTCACTGGGCCTCAGCTTTGAGATGCCACCAAAGGAAGGTAAAAGTTGTCCTTGTCGCCACCAAGGTGGCGCCTCCCAGACACCACCCAGCGTTTTCTCAGCAAGGATGAGCTGAATGCGTGTTCCTTGGTAGCGTTGAGTAAACAGAGTTTATTTCTGCCTCGGTGGCATTTCAGACCCTCCCCCTGCACCCCACACAGAGATGCACCGCCGCTGTGCGCTGAAGATGAGAGGGCTGAGCACACTGGCATGGCCTGCCAGCCGCTTTCTCCTCATCTGACCCCATTTTGGGGAGTGGTGGCCGTTCTGTTTCCAGAGAGCACCTGGACAGACCATAGCCTCGTGCTGCCGGGCCTGGCTGGGCTCCAGGGGAACAATAAATAAACAGAGGGACAGGGCCGTCCGAGAGCCAGGGAGACAGATTCTGAGAGTGGGAGAGTGACTTTGAGAGGAACAGGGACAGTGATAGCTCAGATGCTGTAAAGGTGAAGGTCCACCTTTTGCTCAGTGTGCTGAAAAGTAAACTGAGAATTTAATAAAAGAGGTGTCTGGGACTGTTGGAGAGTCACATGCCTAAGGATGCTGCATTGCCTCCTTCCTGTTGACTCCTTGTCAATTGCCTGCAGAGTCCGTAGTGCGGTGTAATGGTTTGGAGCTGTAGGGACCCTGGAAAAGCGTGTTCTTAAAGCTAATCCATTCCCGTGGGTGTGGACCCGCTGTAAGTAGGATCTTTTGGTGGGTAGGAGCTTAAGGTATGACCCGCTTCATTCAGGGTGGGTCTTAAGCCTCTTTCTGGAGTCCCTTATAAGAAAATTCAGACAGAGGAAAAGCCATGGAAGCAAGAAGCTGAAAGGAGGGAAACCGGAAGAGAAGGGAGAGGCCAGCAGATGCTGCCATGTCCCTTTGTCTGCAACTGGTTTTCCATCTTGGGGAGAAAGGATCTCCTGTTGATGCCTTCATTTGAACATTTTTCTCAGCCTTGAAAAGCTTGTAAGCTAATAAAGTCCCATAGTTAAAGCCAACACATCTTATGGTATCTGTTTTTTGGCGGCTTAGCAAACTGGGACACACAAGTAAGCTACCCTTCTCTCCGCCCCCTACCCTTTCTCATTCCACCTTGTGTGGCATCCTAAAATCACTGCTGGTGTATTTGGAATCCTAAACGGAAGTTTTCTCTTCTGATTTACCTTAATAGTGCATGAAATGCTGAAAGAAGTATCCCACTCACACTCCTGCTTCATTAAATATATTGGATAGACAATTATTTTGTTTGTTGCCTATCATAGTATGCATGGACTCATTCTCTTTTCCTTCTCATAAAATAACCTCTTCGACATAACATCAATAAACATCCGATTATATCTATTCACACACATATGTATCTGCACTGCAATGCGGTGCCGCGATGGTAGACAGGCGCAGAGCTGCTGCGGGAACCCGGTGTGCTGAGCCGACACAGACGAGCAACCCAGGCCCTGCGGGCAGCATGTGGCTCCCCTTAGCCTAGAGTAGCAGTGTCCAGACTGCGTGGGCTTGAAGGCAGGAGGCAGGTCACAGGCCACCACAGGTACATTTAGGTTTCAGAAACAGTCACACCCCCAGAGAAAGGTGAAATTAAAAAACCAAAACCCCATACAGCACTCAGAGGCGGACAACAGGACGCCCGTGTGCCCTGGCTTGGACTCTGGCTGCAGGTGACTTCCTTCCCAGGCCCACAGCTGACATGGAAGACGGGCTCTTGCCTGCAGGCCCGCCCTGACGTAAGCAAACGCCTTCAACCCGGGCCTCAGACAATTCCCACTGCTAGAGATACAGCAAATATGACTTTACAAAGAAAAGAAAAATCATAAAACAGAAGAGAAACAAGGTGTCCTGTGTAAGAGTTAGAACAGAAATAAACAACCACCAAGTCTTTAAATACTGAAGTTATCAAATACAGAAACTGCTGTATTTAAAAGAAGCTGCTGGAGAAGTCGCGGGCACGCTCGGTGGCCATGGCCCTGCCCTCGCCTACCCCCACCTTCCTTTTTCCCTCCCGCTTGTTGCAGGCAGGTGTTCCTACGTTTCTATTTTGCAAGAAACCCAAACAGCCTAGGGAAGATGTTAAATCACAGCCAGCCCCAGCTGCTTGCCGGGGCACTGAGGTTCCTTGATGAAGGCTTTTTGTTCACTGCCTGGGCCTCCCAAAGGAAACATTTTCTGAATATTATGTAAGACAAATCCTCAAGTTTAGGAAGCCCTATGCCAAGCAGGGTAAATAAAAAGAAATCCATACCTTATTACATCATGGTCAAACTGCAGAAATACAGGTAAAGAGATCTTTAACACAGCCAGTGAGAAACAAAAGGGAACTACAAAAAGATGACAATTAGCCAGCTGCCTCAGCAGCAACGATGCCATCACAAAACAGAGAGAAAACAGCTTCAAAGTGTTGAGATACAATGACTGTCAACTTTGATTTATATACTTAGCAGAACAACTTAACAACAACCAGGGAAAAATAAAGATATTTTCAGATAAACACTGAGAAAGTTGACCCCTGACACTCAATAATAGAAAATTTAAAGGCAATACTATAAAGAACCAAAAAAAAAAAAACGATTCCCAAAGATAGGTCTGAGATATAAGATAGTAAATTTAAAAAAAAAATCTCATATCAGACCAGATTTTAAAAGAAACAGTGTTATTGGGGATAAAGAAGACCAACCAAAAGTTGCATTCAGAAGGAGAATACAAAATTCTAAATTTGTATATGCCTATGAGTAAAGTTTTAAAGTACGTAAAGGAAAACTTGATAAACTACACTGCAAAGTAATAAATGACAATTGAAGCAAAACTTTTAACAAGCTTCATCCAGTGGGCCTATGTGGAACTCTGCAGCCAACATTGAGTCAGTTCTCTGTAAAGTTAATGCAATGTACAAGCATCTGGAAAGTTTGATCTGGCAGGGGGGAAGAAGAGAAAATAATAAAAACAACATTATTAGGGATGAAAAGAATCCAGATACAATCACATGGACAGCAGAGCTTAAAAAGATAATGAGGGTGGTGTGACAGTGGCTCAGTTGGCAGAATTCCTGCCTGCCATGCCAGAGACCAATTCCTGGTGCCTGCCCATGCACAAAAAAATAATAATAATAATAATGAGAAAAAAATAGGAACAATTCAATGCCATTAAGATAGAAACCTGATGAGCTCAGGGATTGTTGTCTGTTTTGCTCACTACTGTATCCATGTGCCTAAAACAGCGTCTCCCCCACAGTTGGTGCTCTCTGTTGCTTGATAAATAAATTTTAAAACAGCAAAGTGGAGAAAGTCCCTGAAAAGTATAATTTAACAGAACCACTCAAGAAAAAAATTGAATCATTATTGCAAACTTTCCTAAAAAGGAAATGCCAGGCTCAGATGCCTTTAGGAGTGAATTCATCCGAACATTCCAAGCACAATTTATTCCAGCTTATACAAACTCCTCCAGAGAATAAAGACGGGAAAACACCTCCAACTCCTGCTCTGAGGCTAGTGAAATCTTGATTCGCAAACCAGACAAGACAGGGCAATAAGACAAAAATTGTAGTGAGTCTCACTCATAAACATGTTGCAAAAATTCTAAACAAAATATTGGCAAATCAAATCCAGCAATACTTAAAAAGACAATAAAACATGACCAAATTGGGTTTATCTCAGGAATGCAATGGTCATTTTAATAATGAAAATCAAAGTGTCATTTGTCACAGTAATAAATAAGAAGAAAAGACAATTTGCCCAGTAGATGTAGTTAAAGCATATAATAAAATTTGGCAAGCTTTTATGATTTAAAAAAATTGTCAAGGTTCTTAGGAATTTGGAAGAGAGAAACTCTCCCTAGCTGATAGAGTTTCTAACAACAACAAGAACAACAAAAAGTCCTAACCCTAAATCTAAGGCCTCAGTGGAGCAACATCAGAAATACCTTTCGAAATTTAGAAAGAGACTGGATGCTAGCTCCAACTACTCCCACTGAACTGTAATCAGTGAAGTCCTAGCTACAATAAAATTAAAATAAAATAAAAAGCATAAAGGCTGGAATCAAAGAAACAAAACTATAATTATTTTTCTTTAATAGGATTCTCTACACAGAACCCTGTCCCCTGCAAAAAAGAATCTATAGACTGATTATCAGAATTAACCAGAAAGTTTATTACAATTTCTGAACATTAAAATGCAATACTCAAAATTCTGAAAATGCAAAACGCCTTAGCATGTCAATATATTTGAGACAAAGATTTAACATTTTAATTTTTAAAAGACACTACAAAAATAACAGAAATCTAGGAATAAATCTAATGAAAGAAGTGAACAATTTCCATGGATAAAGTTCTTAAATTTTACTGAAAGACATTAAAGATTTAAACCAACGTAGAAAGATAATATGGTCATGAATAGAAAGACTCAATAAAAAGATGGTTTCCTCTTATTGATCAATAGAGGAAATGTAATTCCAGCCACTCCCAATAGATAATGTCATGGATTTTGTCAAGCTGATTCTAAATTCATATAAAAACTTAGCCAAGACACACTTGAATGAGGAAAGAAAAAGAGAGATTGCTCTACAAGTCACTAAGATTTATTGTAAAGAGATAATAATTACAGCAGAATGATGCTGGCAATGACAGTAATTATAACAGAGGACAGACAAATGGACAAGTAGAACAGTAAAGACAACAACAAAAGAAAGAGCTCATGTGAGCAACTGTGGCTCAGTGGCAGAGTTCTCACCTGCCATGTCAGAGACCCGGGTTCGATTCCCGGTGCCTGCCCAAGCAAAAAAAAAAAAGAAAAGAAAGAACTAGGAAACAAACTTACACTATCTGAAAACCAGAAACAGCACGGTTGCTTGGTGGTTCGGTGGTAGAATGCCAGCCTGCCATGCAGGAGACCTGGGTTAAATTCCCGGCCCATAAACACACGCCCATCCCCCCTAAAACAGAGATAATACAATAAACAGTAAGACGACTGATTATTCAAATGGAGAAAATGAAAATGTATCCCTATTTCATATCATACATGAAGATAATTGCAATTGGACCTAAGACAAGGTGAGTGATAAAACATTCAAAGTTTTATAATAAGAGTATATCTTTATGACCCCAAGGTAAGGAAGAATTTTCTAAACAAGTCATAAAAGTACTAAACTTAAAGGAAAAGATAAAGGCAACTACATTAAAATTAAGAATTAAGATTTAAGATTAAATTTAAATTAAGGATTAAGATTCATGAAAGGTAACCATGAAGCTTTAAAAACATATCTCCCGGGTCAAGTATAAAAAAATATCTTCTAAGAGAAGATTTTGTAGTACTTAAAATGAAAAAGGTTTAGTATCTATAATACATAATGAACTTCTACAAACCAATAAGGAAAAGTAACTCAATAGAAAAATGGGCAAAGGTAACGAATATGCCTGTAACAGAAGAGGAAGCACAATTAGCCAACAGTTACATGAAAAAATCATCAACTAGATTAGTACTAGGAAAGTTGAATATGACAACCTTAAGGAGAAACAATTTTTCACCCACTAAATTGGTCGAAATTAAAGTCTGACAATATTAAATATTGTGAAATGGTGAAGCTACAGGGAGCAGTCATACATGTGAAGCATAGTTTAGCATGGAGGGCACTGGTGAGCCTAACAAGAATAGTTTGGGTGGACAGTATGGGGAAAAGCCTGAGCAGATTTTAAAAGCCCTGGGAGAGAAGAAACTAGAGGCAGTGAGTGTAGAGGAGGCTGTAAAGAGGAGCAGAGGACAGGGTAGTGGCTACTGAGAGAAGTCAGGGCCAAAGAAGTTTGTTTTTCTCCTCACCTCAGATGAAAGAAGCAAAGCCTTTTTATTTTCTCATAGTAGAGGGGGGAAATTCTTGATGCAAGAGAGAGGAAAGAATCGAAGAAGCAAGGTCCTCTATCTGGCAAGGGAGGATGGGATGGAGCCAAGTGGAGAATCTGACTTCAGATAGTAGCGTGGACAGTTCATCTGCAGGGACAGGGGACGCGGGAACCGTGCTGCAGGTGCTGGCAGGTGCTGGCAGGTGGGCAGATGTGGTGCTGGCAGCCGATGGAAGTCCTTCTATTTTCTTGGTGAAGCCGGGAGCCAGAGCATCAGCTTAGAGGATGTGATAGAAGATGCTGGAAATCTGGAGAAAGAGAACTGAAATTCTAGTGCTGAAAACAGTGGGCACACAAATGGATTAGGAGAGAATAGGAGGGTTGTCCAGCAGTATCAAAGGTCCGTTTGAGATTTGTGGTCATGAATTTAAAGAGAGAGGCAGCATCATTGTGTATTTTCCTCTAGCCCTATCCAACTACATGGGCGATGACAGAGAAAACAGAGATTTTCATATAAGCAGGATTGCTTTTTAGCCACGTAAGTATGACAAATGGAGAGAAGGGAAGAGAGTTGAGGGTTCACTAAGGGAGCCATCATAATAATTAACCATGGAATTCAAGTAGAGTAAGGCAAGGAAAGAGGCTATTAGGTGGGTGACAGATGGTAAAAAGAGGTAAGATTAATAGAAGTCAGTGCTGGTGGGCTCTGAGGATTACTGGAATCAGGGTACTGGAGAACATGAACTGTAAAGGTTCATGAATGATAAAAGGTAATCAGAATGAGATGTGTGGAAATAAGATAATGAGGAGTTGCAGTTATCAGAAAGAAACATATGTAAGGAATGGAAGCAAGGTAGAGTGGGAAAAGGTCTTTGGAGAAGAAAAGTTCAAGAAACTATGGGTCTAGGATGATGGCAGAATCATCTCTATGTAAAGCACCACGAATTAAAGGACGTATATTGTACTGAGTGTCAGTGAACCAGGAGTTAAAATAGTCGGGAAATAAGGAAGGCCCCTATCCCACTTCTAGGTCAAATGGTACAAGTTTTGTTGGGAAGAAAGCATCTACCATCAACGGCGCTATAGGGAAAAGAGTAACCCTGAGGGAAAATGCAAAAAGTCTTCATTTTAAACCGTGCCAGTTCATTCTTGAAAATGAGAGTGCCTATATTCTGAAATACTACTGATTTATTTTGAATAGCTCAGGTTCCTATACTTTTTATGGGTTAATTCTTGAGATCTGCTTCAAATTGGTATCTGCTTTCTCGATTATCAATCACTATTCATTCAACAAATATTTACTCAACACATACGCAACCCATATTTGCTCTAGGTGCTTAAAATACCCCAGAGGCATCAAACAAAAACCCTTACCCTTAAAAAACTTATTTTCCAAGTCTATTTATTTTCCTTTCAATTTTGCGTGGAAACTGAGGGTGTGGATCACTTTGCTTTTGCTTTTTTTTTTTTTTGTATGCTGCATGGTGGGGGTCATATTTCACTCTTTTTCCATGTGAGTATCCCCTTATTGCAGCACCATTTGCTGAATTTTGGTTTGTTTGGTTTTGTTTTTGTTGGTTTGCTTGTTTGTTTGGGAAGTGCATGGGCCAGGAATCGAACCCGGGTCTCTCACACAGCAGGTCTCTCACACAGCTCCAACAAAGTGGGGTCAGTTAAAAAGACAATAAAGACTAAGACCCCAAAGACTAAACGCTGAGTAGAAAAGTTTTCATGCCAAGCAGGAAGCCCAATCCAGCACAGGATGCAATGGGCTCCCAGGGATGAGGCGCAGGGGAGGAAAAGTGAGGACCGCCTTTTAGAGCACAAACATCTGGAATGATATCTGTCCCATAATAGAAAGCAAAGTCTCTGAGTATGATTGACCAGCTGGCGATGTCTGGGCTTGTCAGTCGGGGGGTACCAGCTGGCTGGAGGTGGTCTACTGCAAGCTGGAGAGGCCCATCCCAGGATCGTGGTGTCCAGCTGTGTCTGCGGCACATGGGACCTGACTGAGTCAGTTTGTCCAGATGGTGTTAAGCTGATGGCCAGATTGAAGATGGCCAGGCCCCAGGCCCCAGGAGCTATCCCAGTCCTTAATTGATGGCTCTAAACTCCAGACCTTGCCCTACCCCAGTGCTAACTGTGACCGCGTTTTTCCCTCCTACCTCCCATACTTTGGGACTTGCCAACTCAAAGGTACCCAGTGTTCTAGGCTCCTACACAGCTCACAGACTTCATCCGGAAGTGTTTCCAAGCACCATTCTCTGGTTTCACCCACTTTTCTACTACAAAGGATCTTCCTTGACTTATGTCTCTAAAGTTAGTGCATATAGTACACGAAGTACTTTCTATTTTCAGTTTGGGTAGGTAGACATGGATGTGCAAAAAGAGTTTTCAATCTCTGCTTACAGAGGTCTAGCATGGCTTTTGATGGATAAGGCACCTGGTAGCCAGAGATGGGAACCTTTGGGGCTAGAGGGATGGAGGGATTCCAGCAGCTGATTTGAGACCAGGTGGTTTGAAAGGATTAGCCATCACCAAGCTTTCTTATTAGACCTTGGATAAGGAAATGGAATGGCATTGCAGGCTGTTACTAAGAAAACAAATATCAAGAGACAATTATTTAACCTACCCTAGAACCCTCTTTATATCCCAGACAGCCAGGGGCATTTGAAAGTGACTTGGGGCTCCAAAGCTAGGCACAGTTCTTTGGGCCCTAGCATTAAGTCCGTAGGAATCTTTTCAGGTGGGAGCACCTTGGCCAAAGCCTCTCTTTGCATCGAGGGTCAAGAGGGACCCCTCGCCCAGGTCTGTGTAGGCGGGATCCCATGGTGCTCTCTGGCAGCACTTCCGCAGGGGAGTGAGGGAAGGTAGGGGCATGGAGGAGGTGACATGGTGGGGGGCATAGGTGGTACCAGGAGCAGCTGGAGCCTCAAGACCCCTGTGCACATGCACACACACACACACACACACACACACACACAAATGGCAGGAGAGAAGATCTGGCTTTTCTTGTTGGTGCTCATTCTTGGGTCAAACACTGACCTTAGGCTCAGGAAGAGACTTATTGGTCAATTGCTGATGTGAGGGGCCTGCCAGGATTTGAAATGAGGCAGCAGTTCTTATAACATCCAGTCGTAAATCTAAATCTTTCCTTTTTCTACCCAAGCAAAATAATGAGATAACTTGACATTTTGCATGCTTAAATTTAGAACAGATTACAGAAATTGAATACCCACGTCATAAGCTGCTTCATTTCAGTACAACACAGAATACCCAGACTCTGAAAGTTTCATGTGACTCGTGTCTTGAGAATGCTTCCTCTTTTGCCAAAATAAAAAATCCTCTTAAGGTGGATAATGAATCTCAGCCTAAGAACGAGGCCACCTGACCTCAAGTCCGGGATTTTGCTTGGCTAAGCAACGCGGCCTGCCCCTCTGGGCATCAGCAAACCCTTTCTAAGATTCCACAGCGAGTGTGCAATGCCTGGCTCTAGTGCCCAGAGAGCACAACGCCAGCCGATTCCTGACAGTGATCAGGACATATCTCAGTGACTGGGATCATTTGAGTAGGTAGATCTCTGTAATCACCTTGGTATCCACATCTAATAGCAGTTATTAATAGATGCTACTCATGGAGAACTTTCCAGGTGCTGGGAGCTGCTGAAACTGTGCATGGCTCATTTAAATTCTCCTGATTCTCATTTTGACCTTATGAGATCTCACACTTTTACCAGTGAAGAAACAGAATCTCCAAGAGCTCAAATGAACTCACCTGAGCTCAAACAGCTCCGCAGGGAGTGAGGATGCAAACCCAGGCCTGAGTGCACACACCTGCCTTGCAATTTCTGGGAATCAGCCCTGAGAACTTCCCACCATCGCGGATGCAGAGGGATGAAGATAGGATGGAGCTAGTGATTCTGAACCAAAGATGGCCCCATTGTCTGTGGTTCTGTCCCAGGGTTGGTTAGAGAAGGACTTGTTGGGGACAGGAAGGATGGATACAATATGAATTTTTTTAATTCTAAAATTTGGCAGGGAAAAAAGCCCCATTCCCATGAGCAAGGTGCAGTGTTTTTAAAAGTTCCTTCCTGTAGATTTTAGAAAAATAAATCTAATAGAAGATAAAAGGAAGGCCAAGGGAGCCCAGTGATTTGGGCATGAATATTTACGTTTAAAGAAGCATCTTCTCTAAATACAACCATTTTCTAAGACCCAGCGATAACTAGCTTTGGTGGAGAGTTCCTGTTACTTTAGGTTTATCTCAAATATCACTGCAAAGCTGGTTAGAATTGATGAGCAAGACCATCTGTCTTGGAATGAGGTTTCTTCAAAGATGTCTATTTGATTTTCTGAGAGCTATACATGAACTCATACACTTTAAAGGGAAACTTTGTTAAAACTAATGAAAGAACTTCACTTGTGCTTTGCTTTTCCCTTCCTGCCTAAATAGGTACCTGCCTATTAATCTACAAGCAGGAGAATGGGGATGTGGGTTACTGGATAAAGAGCTCTGTTTTCACAGGACACTGCTGGAGATCCCAGCTGCACAGAGAGTTCCACATGTGTCTTTGCTGACTTTGCCTGAGGACAAACAACCAAACCAAAGTGAAATGTTCTGTCAAAGCCAGTGGGTCCAGTCTTCTCAACACCTTCTTCTTTTTCTCTACCCCAAAGTTGTTAGAATGAATTCATCTCACTTTTTTATGGGTTTTCTTGTATATATTTGTTTTTATTGGCTGCATTGATAAACATGTTTTTTTCATCTAATTTAATTACTATTGATAAATATGTACATGGTGGGTACCATGGAGATAAGAGAGTGGGAGGGGCTGCTATGACAGAGAATTATGAGAGTCTCTGAACTCCAGAGATTTGTATTCAAATTAAGTAACCATCTATGGTGATTTGGAGCTGAATGTCCCAGAAAAACACGTTCTTAAACTTAATCCATTCCTGTGGGTGTGAGCCCATTGTAAATAGGATCTTTTTATGAGGTTACTTCAAATAATGCGTGGCCTAATGCCATCAGGATGGATCTTAATTCTCTAACTGGAATTACAGACAGAGAAAAAGTCAGGAAGGGAAGAGCCCTAAGCTGAGAGTCAGTAGAAGCTGAAAGAGAAGGGAGGAAACCAGAAGGAGCTGCCGTGTGCATTTCCATGTGACAGAGGTGTCAAGGGCCAAGGACCACTGGCCACCAGCCCCAGAATCCAGTCTTCAGGAAGAAAGCATTGCCTTGATGAGGACTTGATGTGGGCTTCTCCTAGCCTCAAAACTGTGAGCCAATGAATGCCCATTGTTTAAGCCAACTTATTGCATGAGATACGCTTGTGCAGCCAAAGAAACTAAAACATGGTCTATAGTTTAAATAGGTCTATTTAAATAAATATATATATAAAGTGAAGAAAAGAGCTCCTTGCTATTGGAGCCGGCCTCCTAGGAGAGAATATTGCTATTAATAACAATAGTTAATGACACTATTTATTGAGCATCTATTTTGTGCCTGACAACAATGTTGTGAGGTCACTATTATTCTCACTATTTTTATGGCGGACAAGCAGACTCTGTGATGTGCCAAGGTCACAGGTTTGAGTCCCAATTCTGTGCTGGGAGCCACGAGGCTCTGCTGCCCTCCAGCGAGAATGGGCTAAGGCACGACTGGCAGTGCAGCTTAACCCAGGCCTGAGCACAAAACAGCTAATGAATAAAGCAAAATGGAACAGTTAAAAAGGGCTGAGTCTGAGAACATGAGTTTGAGCCCTTTCTGTAATTTCCTACTTGTGAATTTAGGGAGATTGTCTAATGACCTAGTTTCATTTTTCTTATTTTCAGACTACCAGCTGACCACTGTGAACGCTGGAAGGGAAGTGTGCGGAAACCTTTGCTGACTCCTCCTCACTTGTCTGAGGACTATACAGAATGGTGTCTACTTTTAGCTGGTGTTGAGTAGAAAAATAATGTTTCTAGGAGGTGGCATAAAAGAGCACCCACTTTAACCTTTGCAGCCTGCAAACAAAATCTGCCTCTTCTTCCTGGGACTGGTCCCTCCCTGGTCCTTGGATGCCACGTTCTGGCAACATGCAGAATGAGCCTCCGAGCTCCCTGCAGAAATCATTTCACAAAGCCCCAGGAACAGAGCTGCTATTTCTGGCTGTATGTTACAAAGGTCTGTCTTCCCCATTGTTTTCTCCTTTAAAGCACAGTCAAGCAACAGTGAGAGCCACCTGATCAGGTTCCTCGGGTGGGTTAAGAGATTCACACAGAATCTTACCACAACCTGCTTGCTTGCCTCCCCTCACCCCCAAAAGGACCTAGATCGTGTAAGGAAGTGAACTGCTGCCCCCCCCCCGGTGACCCCTGACAACTTCAGACCTGCTTTCCTTGCCAGCTGAGACCCCTGAGGGCAGTGCTGGAAGGTTCCCTCCATCCTTTCCTCTCTGGTAACTGCCCCCACCATGGCTGGGCCCCACGGCTTGTGATGTTGTCTAGTTTCATAAAGCAGGTGCCCCGTGAAAGAATTCTAAAGAAAGCACCAGGTCGTCTTTCAGAAGAGACACGATGGTCGCCAGAGCCTGGCAGTACTGATGAAGGCTCCTGGCACAGTTCTGGTGCCTTCCAGTGCCCTCTCCTGTCTTCCCAGGCAGCCAGCAAGACAGGCTGTATCCTCACTGCACTGCTAAGATGATTCAGGCTCAAAGGTAAAGAGTAGCCCAATGGACAGAGCTGGGATATTAACCCAGGCCCATAAGGCATAAAAGTGACTCTTTCTGCTCAATTTTATCCCAGCTCAGCAAAATTATGACTGCGATTGATTAATCGCCAAAGACAGCACAGCATTAGGGAAACCCACGTCGCTAATATGAACAGCTCCCCTTGCCTGACCCTGTGCTTTACAAACATTATTGTATTAGTTTAATAACAACCCAACAACGTTGGTAGCAATGATATCCCAGTTTCAGGAGTGAGGGCTCTGGGAACTTAAATCACTTGCAGTGCCGTGGCTTTCATGCAGGATTCTGACCCAGGCCTGTCCGATGGCAAGACCTGTGCTCTGAACAGCTGTGATCCACGCCCTCCCCCCCACTAAGTGTTTCCCCAACTCTGATCTTAGTTGCTCATGGAGCCTGGGTTGTCCCGTGGCCAGGCAGGAGAATTTGAAGGCAAGAAGGAAAAGGGCATGGAGCATGGAGAAGCCCAGCTTGGTTCTGAGCTCTGCCGTCTGTTAGTTTGGTTCAGATCCAGCTGTTACAGCATGCGCCAGGCATTGGGAAGGTGCTTTCACATTTGTTAGACCATTTAACTCTGAAAATAGCCTTGCTGGGTAAGTGCTATTACATCCATTTTACAAATATGGAAAGTGAAGCTTCATAGGTTAAGTGGCTCTCCCAAGATCACACAGCAGGGAGGTGGCAAAACCTGGAACTCTGGCTTTCAACAGTGTTTGAGAAATGGTTCCTCTCACGTGGACTACTTGTTGATTGACCCAGCAGATAGTCCCACATACTTCTACTTGGCACTGCCATTCTAAAGGCTACCTGCTCCCTCTCTCAGGCCTGGTGTAGTCACGAGACACAGCTCTGGCACATGAGATTCAGCAGAAGTCCACTGCTGCTTTTCCTGATCTAGCTTCTGATATCTAGGGGCTATTGACACAATCTTTCCCCCTCCTTCTCCTCGTTTTCCATGGGGCCACCTGCAGGGAGCAGCTTCCGCCATCTCCCAACCTTGAAAGAAAGGCCAGAGCAGCTGGCCTTGACCTCATCAAGCTGCAGGGCCAACACCATCTGCTGCCTGGCTGAGAACCTGCTGGCACGTGCTGCAGACCCTGGCCTTACTGTTCAAACCCTGCAAGTCTATTTTTGGTCACTGATAACCACGTATACTCTTGACTGGTGCAACTTATAGGTCAGAATGAAGCAATAGCGTCATCCCTCTTGAGGCCCTTGGCCTCCTTGCATCAATATTTATGGACAGTAAGCTTCATAACTGAAGTTCAAAGTTCTAACTGAGCTTTGAACCCAAGCCTACGCTCTTAGCCCCTGCATTAAATTGCCAATTATACATCGAATGGTGTTGAGAGGGGGTAGAGGAGCAAGGAGGCTGCCTGACAGAATCACCACCATCCCTGATCTCCTTGACACTCCCTAGGAAATTTCTTCTGGTGTCTCCAACTTTGAGACTTTGCCCTTCTCAACTGCTCTCCTTTCCCCCTTTGCATCAGGATCTGGTGAGCTTCCGAGGGGTCGCAGAGAGGACCAAAGCACTTGACATATTTGTTCCCTGAAAGTTCACCAGTTTCAGCTTATGTTCTGGGCCAGCCCACTGCTCTGTCCCTCAAACATTTCCACTTGGGGGATGAAATGGCTTCCTCACATAACTCTAGTCATTCCAAGAATTTCATTATTATGTCTAAGAGCATCATTTCCAGCAAGTGAGTGAATGCATATCCTGGTGCTTACTAAAGAAAGTAGCAAGGAGGCCAGGGCCTCACAAGGAATGAAACCACTGCTCCATTCTGACCTGTAAGGTGCACCAGTCCACAGTATGCATGGCTATGAGTGACCGAATATAGGCTTGCAGAGGTTTGAACAGTAAGGCCAGGGTCTACAGCCCGTGCCAGTAGGTTCTCAGCCAGGCAGCAGATAGTACTGGTCCAGCAGCTTGATGAGGTCAGGGCCAGCTGCTCTAGCCTTTCTTTCAAGATTGGGAGATGGTGGAAGCTGCTCCAAGCACAAACCACATGGAAAACTGAGAAGGAGGGGAGAGATGTGTCAACAGCCTCTGGTGTCAGGTGCCAGATCAGGAAAAGCAGCAGCTTCCCAGAGGCTCCTCGTGCACTTCTGCTGGCCTCTCATTGGCCAGAGCTGTGTCACGTGACCGCTGGTCAGCAGTTCCTCACGTGGCCTGAGGAAGGGGGCCTCTGTGGCTTCATCCACAACACAGGAATAATAACAATGCCCAGTCCTTGGGGTTGACATGAGGATTGATTTGGATAAGCTGCATCGTGTGCTGAACTCAGTGCCTGGTGTGTGGTGTGTAAGTTAGTTACTTTATGGTATTTGCCCAGAACTAGTGGCCATTTGCTCCTCCTGCTTCCCTTGGCATATATCACACTGAGCTATAAGCCGAGAAGAGCCCCGACCCTTCTGCTCTCTGCAGGGCTCCTGCTGTGTCTGCTATTGTGCTGCGACACTGCTAACAGCCCCCCAAGGACAGACAGCAGGTGGCTGGAGATGGTGGCCACCAGGACTTTGGACACCATGGCCACTGGGGGCCTTGACTTTGCCAGGGTCAACTTTTTAAGACCAAAGAAGGCAAACCGCTTGGGCCAGGGCAGTAGGAGAGCAGGGGTGCCACGGGAGAGCCAGCCAGGGAGAAGGGAGCAGGGCGCAGGCCAGATGTCCCCTCGGGGCCCCTCTCCATCTTATGATTTGATATTGGGATAAAACTAAATGCAATTAATTTAACTCTAAGTGAGCTTTTTCCCTCCCATCTAAGTCTGGGCAGCCCTCCTATCAGTGAAGGGGACAAACCGTAAATCTCCCTGTGGACGTGAGCGTGGGGCACACACTATACTTGGCTGTCTCCTCTTTTTCCAGAAAGGGTTGATGGATCCTTCCCCTCACATTTATTTCAGCCATTAACGTGGCACAGTAGAATTTCAACAAGACAGAAATAGAAGGCAGAAAGGTTGGTCCTGTCAAAAGCTCTTCACATAATTATGTGTACACCGTCTGCCTGCACCCCCCGCTCCTTCCTGCCGCCTTGGAGTAATGAGGCTGCAAGAGGCTGGGAACTAAAAGGAGGCTGGGGAGGGAAGAGCCGGGCAGGCTGATGTCAGCGGTTAGTGCGGGGGCTGCCTGCAGGACGAGGCCCCTGGGATGCCTCAACCCTGCAGGCATTCTGAGGCTGGATGAAAGCCCCAGCTAGAGAGCAGATCATCCCAAGCACCTAAGAGTTTCAGCCAATGCTGGATGGCCACCCTCCAACCCTACCCCCTTCCACCCTGAGCCCTCCTTATACACAGACCCTTTCCTGAAGATTCATTGAACAGAAATATGGCCTCAACGCCCCTCGCTGCCGTGGCGTCTGGGGAAGGTGGTCGGGTCGTCTGGGACAGGATGCCAGGCTATCAGGAAATACTGGGCCTCAGCCTCGAACATCTAGGCTGCCAGGGAAAGCAGAATCACTCTTCCCTTGAAATTTTGCCTTGTTTCAGATTTCATTTTCTCTTTGAAAGACAATCTGTGGAATGCAAAAGGGCAGTCCCCAAAGTCCGCTCCATGCTGTCTCCTCTCCGACTTAATTTCCATTCTAATGCTTATGCAGCGCCCACGCGGGCAGGGCATTCGGGGTGCTTATTCGGCAGCTATTCTCCCCAGGGTCTGCCGATTTGTCTGAGCCTGCACGGCCCCGTGTCTGGTTTTGGAGCAGAACTGCAGAGCCAGTTGGTGATGGAGGAGGCTCAGGCAGGGACTCAACACCCTGGGAGTGAGCTCCCCATGGCTTCATTCCCTCTGGCCCCAGATGTGGTTGCCCTCCCGCTCTGCTGCCTGTCTCCTGGAATGCAGAGCTGTCATTCCACACTGGTGGCCAAGAGACATGGCCCTGTGCTCTGTCTACAGAACAGATTCGTTCTCGGAGACGTGCTACTCTATGCTTCTGTGTCTGGCCTCTGTTGAGAGGAATGCTGGCTGTATCTTTAAGAGGCATCTCGGGGTAGCCTTTAAAACCACTTCTGAGCTGAGCCGGACTGCCTTAGGTATGCTCCGCCACTTACCTGCTGTGGAACCTTGAGCAAGTTCTTTAACCTCTCTGTGCCTCAGTTTCATCAACTGTGAAATAGGTTGACAACAGTACTGATCTCATGGGGCCATTGTTAGCATTAAATAGGTTAATAGATATAAACTGCCTGGTGCACAATCCGCAAATTTTTTTTATTACTGCTCCCTGCTGGGGCTTGCCTAGATGCTGAGACTGGAGCTGCAGTTCCCAGTGTGCCCAACAGGGTGCGCCCTGCATCTAAGCAGCACAGCGTGTAGACAGGACAGCCAGTGCTGCTTGGTCCACCAGCTGCCCCTGCCTGGCACCACATACTGGATTCAGTTAGACCCTTCACAGTTTCCATCCTTACCCTCCTAACCCCCCAGTGGCCCCTGGGAAGTGATTGTTTGTGAGGAAGGAAGAAGGAAGGCGAGCAGGGAGCAAATCACAGGGATTCTTTCTGATTCTCGTCCTCAGAGGGGTCCAGACACTGGGCCGTGGCCACACACCTGGCAGACGGCATCACGGGCTTTCGCGACTGCACCTCGTCGACTCCCGAGTGAAGGCGTCCCGGCGCCTACGAGGACCCTTGGGGGGCTGCCCTCTTGCCAAGCCCTTTTCTGTGCCATCCCAGGCTTTGGGATGGTGAGTGGTCTGTATGATTCCACAGGCAATTCTCTGACAACGGAGAGGCTGTTTCATAATCTCCAAAGGTTGAAGACGTTCCAGGCAGGGAGATCAAAGCTGGCCTGCTTCAGAGGGCTTCAGAGAGGGACATTCCCAGACCTCTCCAGATGCAGGACGAGCTGCCACCTTCAGGCCAAGTGTGGATGACATGCCAGCATACTTGGCCACCAATTCGGTCCTTGTGGGAACTGACTCTCCCAAACCTGTGCCCACTAGTCAGGGGGCTTCTAGGGGCAAACCAGAGCCTATATCCTGACGACTGCCCCTGGGGCCTCACTCCTGGGCATGTGTGGATAAACCCTCTGTCCCCATCAAGGCACATCGCGGGCTGGGAGAACGCCAGCTGTTTGAGTTCCTCTGCATTTTCCTAACTTGCTTTGGGGCAAGTTGCCAGCTGCCAACGTTAGCAGCTGCCGCACAGTGTAGACATGTCAACTGGAAGCCTGTGGTCACTCCAGGGGTCCAGGCCACACTTGGCTGTCAGTAAACTGGATGAGGTCCAGCCACCCCCAGGCATGTGGATCTCCCAATGACTGGCCTTGGGCCACAGAGGTGGACAGACCTCTGCGTCGCAGTCTGCAACCCTACCCATCCTCCAGCCACTCATGCCCCGGACTCCCCCCTCCAAAAGCCCAGGCTCCTGATTGCGCGCGTGACGCTCTGCTCAGACTCTGGTAATATTGCCTGGAGAGTGGCTGTTTTGGGCTGAATTTCCCTGGATCAAGGGCGTGCCAGCATTGTCCCTGGAAGACAAGGTAGCCCGAGGCTGATTTGAGAAGTTGACAGAGTTTGTCTTTGATGTCGGTCACTTCCAAGCCACAAGCTCCTCAAGTCCTGGCTTTCCTGTAATCCCTGCCTGCAGTTTCGTCATGGGGCAAGGCTGCAGTCAAAGGGGAGAGCTGGGCCCCCACATCATGTCACTCTCCTGCGGGTCTGCCGTGGCGCCTGAACTGACCTTGTTGGAGGGCCATCTTTCTCAGGCCCCTTTGCAAGGGTGGCTGCCCCCAGGAGGGGGAGGCATCTCTGCCGGAGCTCAGTTTTGGGGGTCAGATCTGGGCTGCAGAACTTGGGTGCTGTGTGGCTGGGCAAAAGCTAACTGTCTCCTCAGGGTGGTCTCTGTGCCTTCTTTAACCATCACTATGTGAACTAGCGATGCTCCTGGACCCCTTTAGCAGAGGACGCTGCACACACTCAGCGTTCAGTAACCACTTGCTAAGTTATTACCCTTAAGCCCCTGTCACCCATGCTGCTTGCCCAGCAGGGCAGCGGGCTGGCTGTGAGGCTCTGCTGAAAGGCGGCTGAATTTATTTGGAGCTGGGGAGGAGGGAAGCCATTTGCCTCAGTTCAGGCTCCACTTGAAAAAGACAGCAACGAAGTCCAGAACTTCCCAGAGCAGAAGAGGTAAGTTCTCAAGAATCTTTCAGGAAGAAGGTGGAGAGGATAGGGCCAGACACCCAAACCAACATGCCTGTTTGACCGTTTTGTTTAAAGATGGCCCATCCTCAGGAAAAGTCCAGATTGTGGAAGTTTCCCTCCCACCTACCCTCTTCAGCTCTGGCCCTCCAGCCTGCCGCCCACTCACAGATCATCTCACAGCCTTGCTGTTAGCCAGGGACAACGGATTCTATAAGGCTTGGAACATGTGTCCTTCTATGTGCTGGGGGCGGGGGGCGGGGTGCGGTTGGGCAGAAAGTCATGTATTCAGGTTTCTCTGGAGGACCTAAGGGTTGGGAAGAATCGGGGTTGGGGAGTACAGAGCGTTCAGCCAACCTGCCACTGGAAGCGCCTTGGAATCCCACCACAGGCCACGTCTGCTGATGCAGAGGACAGTCACACACGAGATGTGTGTGACTAAAGGAACCAGCTGTTGCATGCAGAGTGCCTCACTCTTGGATCCTGGAAGTTCTGCCGATGGAAAGGAACTGGTCCCACCGAAGAGCCTGGTCTGCCACATGTCCATCGGGCTCTGAGGCCATGCTGCCTCCCTCAGGGCCACCTCCAGAGGGGGCAGGGAAGGTCCTTGTAAACAAGATGTGTGCGCTGGGTGGGCAGCCGCGGGGGCAAAGCCAGCTGCAGAGCTGGGCTCCTTTCTGCCCTGGGGTAGCCTCACAGGGAACCCGCAGCCCCTCCCCCAATTCGGCCTCCTGAGAACACAAATAAAGTCTTAGTAGAGGTGTGTTTGTGTGGCATCAGTGCTGCGGACATAAATAAGACGATTTCCCTGATACCTCAATGCCCCACATGCCATTTGACTTTCTAATTTACAATCACCATCAGTAATGAAAGAAGCTGCCCAGGACTCTGCTGAGGAGGTGAAAGGGCATGTCCCTCCCCAGTGGAGACCACCCAGCGCTGACAGGGGCCACTGCCCCCTTTGGCAGTCCAAGCACAATTCCCCTCCCATCAGTCATTTCTGGCCTTATCTTATCGATCCTTTAAATAGCAGGCAGTAACCATTTATTAGCAATTTTCCAGAGTCTCTGCCTCCTGGCTAGATATTTTTCCATCCAGAGAACCAAAGTAATATTTCTTCTAAACCTGGCAAGATACTAAAGATCCCATGATGCCCACAGAAGAGAAACAATTAAATGAGGACATTAATATTGTTTTCATTTTTTTTTCCTGCTTTTTTAAATTGTAAAAAAAATAATTTGGGGGGTCAAATCAAGTGAACAATTATTGGAGGGAAAAAACAAAGACTAAATGAAAGAACAAGTAATCTTTTATTTCAAAATACTCCCCTTATACAATCTGACTTTTAAAGTGAGGCCTCGGGGAGAAAGTGAGAGGGCCAAGGCTGCAGGCGCCTCTGGGTGGCAGAGGGGACCCGCAGCCTCCCCGGCAGGCTCTAAGGTCCTGCACATGTCACTCGGCATTTTGCTATCTCTGTTTTACCCAAGATAAAAACTAGGAGAAGAATCAGTCATTTCCCTATTTCATGAACCACGATTTCTTTCAGGACCAATCCTCAGTCCTGAAAATAAAGAGCTGGCAGGAGAAGGCCTGGGGGAGGGCTAACCACGTGACCACGCCCCACCCGGAACCCTACAATTAGTGAGAAATGAAAAACCCCGCCTCGTCCAAGGGGCCTAAGCAGCTCTTTTGGCTTCTTAATTATAGGTCTGAGCCAGGAGGCCCTTAGAGACTCAGCCAGGGCAGGCGCCCGGAGCTGTATAAATTCAAAGAGTTTATCCTGTTAATAGTCAAAAGGAACAGAGGCTGAGATAAGGCCAGGGATTAAGAAATCCCGAGAGCGGGAGAAACTCTGCAGGCTTTCTGACCAGTTGCAAAACTGCCTCCAATTTTGGATCCAGGAACGGCTGCTTTCCAAAGGAGGGAATCAAGTACCTGATCCAGGAAGGCCCTGCTCTGTTACCCTCTTGTCCTTTGCCTCAGGTCTACAGCTCCTGCAAAGAAATAGCCACACTGAGGGCTGCATGGCTGTTGGACCCATCTGCATCCTACTATTCCAAAGCTGATAAATAAACCAGTCACCCGGCTTTGTGGTTCTCTGGTTTAATCTGTACAATAATGGATGTTATTTTGCTCAGAGTGTAACAGAGGCCCAGAAAGGTTAAGTGACTTGTTCAAGGCCACAAGAGCTAGTAATGGTTTCAAATGCAGGTTCATCTGCTTCATTATTTTTATTATTGTTCTTGGGATTTTTGCATTATTTATTTATTGACTAGGCAGTATTTCATGTGATTCAAAATATATAAAAAGGAATGCAGTGAAAACACCCCATCTTCAACCTCATTCTTCAGTCTCCCAGCTCCCTCCTCAGACATTCTGTATCTTTTCACAGACAGCTGTATATACACAAATAATAGTCTCTTTTACTCCTTTTTGTATAAATAGGGCATACAATATACGTCATTCTGCTTTTCACTTTTTCTGCTTAGTATTTCTTGGAGATCGTTCCATTACAGTATGAAAGAGTTGCCTCATTCCTATTTATGACTTAATGGTACCTTGTTAAATCACATTTTAATCTCAATAGGCAAACACTTCACACTCCCCTGTTTTGTGCATCTATTTTTAAACTCCCATCTTCTAGCTAACTGAACTTTGTGCTTTGATCCCAGGTCTTCGGGTTCTGGAGTGAATTTCCCATACTGGGCAGTGAACTGGGTCTCCCTGGAGAATAACCCGTGATGGGGTGGTGGGCCCTGGGCTGATCTTGTGTGACTTGCTAACTGGCAACTCTCTGGCCAGCCTGTCCACAACCTACAGACCAACTTTCTGCAGTTCCAGCTACTCTGCCCACTTTCCCAATGTGATTAAGCATTTTCGGGATTAACGTGCCATCTTCAGAGCCCATGTTTTCAGAAGTTAAATGAGATTTGAGATCGTGTGCCATATGAGTTGAGGGAGAGGTTAGGAAATGCTGTAACTCTTGGTGTAACTCAGAGCCACATATTTGATGTTGTTACAGTAATAGGGATCAATATAAGAGAATTTTAAAGCTAGAGATAGCTCATCAGGTCATCTGGTCTTACCCTGGCATATTGCAAATGAAAAACAGAAAGCTCAGAGCAGTTAAGTGACTTCTTGGGAACACACAGCTTGACAGTTGTGGCAGAGGTGTCTGTGATGACTAGGAAAATGATTACATTTCCTGTCCTACTGCTAGGCATTTTGCCACCAGGCAGCTCATGTGGCTGAGGAAACAAATGCCTGACAGCCTCTGAATGTGAGCTCAAGGTGTTTGCAGTAATTTTACAAACAATTCCTGTAAGATATCATTACAGACCATCTAATGCTGGTAAGGACACTCTGCAATTTGAACAGATTCAGCTATTTGATAAAATGAATAGCACCATGGTTCTTAATGAATGCTAACATAATAGAAACATCAAGCAAAATAAACCAGTATGTGACTCTAGTGGGTGAGCCAAAACACATCTCTGACCTGACAACTATCTTCTCTGTACTAAAATTCTCATTTTGCATGTTTGTGTTCTCCACCATACTGGGAATGTCTCAAAGTCAGGGATGATGGCTTATTCCCTCAATAGCCCTAGTAACTAGCTTAACATCTGGTACATCATTTGTTCTCAACAAATATTTGTCAAGCTGAAGCTGGGAAGCATCTAAATGTAGCTCATTTTCTTCACAGAGTGCAATGTGGCATCCTTGGTAGAACATCTCATTAGATCATGTTCTTTCATTTTGGCATCCCTTTGGACGATGGTGCTCTTACACAGTTGTGTCATCTGCAGGTCATACATAACTCATGACCATGGCTGGAACACAATGGAACCCTCAGACGTGGCAGGCAATGAGGCTGAGAAGAGAGGCAGGAGAAGGCTGTGGAGGTCTTGAAAGTCATGAGAAGGAGTTTCCGTTGTAACCCACCACAATGGAGAGCAGATGTGCATTTTAGAAGGTTTATTCTACCTATCAAGGAACAGAAGAGAAAGTTCTGGAATCAATATATGTCTCATATGAAGCTCACATTTCAAATCAGTGGAGAAACTATGGATTGATCATTCACTAAATAATATTGGGCCAACTGATGGACCATTTGGATAAAAAACAATATTAGATCCTGTGGTAGGCAAGAGGGAATTTGTGCAGGGAATTAAGTTAAGGATCTTGTGATGGCAAGATTATCCTAGATTACACAGGTAGGCCCAATGTAGTCACAGTGTCCTAATAAGATTACACAGGTAGGCCCAGTGCAGTCACAGTGTCCTAATAAGATTACACAGGTAGGCCCAATATAGTCACAGTGTCCTCATAAGTGAAACAGGGAGGCAGGAGCATCAAATCAGAGAAGAAGATGCTGTGATGGAAGCAGAGGTTGGAGTGAATTGATTGCTGGCTTGGCAGATGGAAGGGGCCATGAGCCAAGGAATATGGGCAACCTCTAGAAGCTGGAAAAGCAAGTAAACAGATTCTCCGCTAAAAGCTACAGAAGAAACACAGCTGCACCAACTTTCATTTTAGCCAGTGGGTCTTAATTAAGACCCATTTTGAACTCATGACCTCCAGAACTATAAGATGATATATTCTTATTGTTTTAAGCTACTAAGTTTGTGGTTATTTTTTAAGCATCAATAGAACTCTATTACAGATCCCTAGTTCATAGTTCATAATTTAAAAAGTAAGTATTAGGTGATTAAATCCTTTAATGGGAATAACCCACCGTGGAGAGAGTTGCTGTAGAGTACATCATGGGAACACAGGCTCAGGCACAGCAGAAACTTTTAGCGAGTGACTGATTTATTACTTTACAGTACAATGGGTCCCGAAGAGCAGGAGAAGAGGTCCCGTAGTGGGAGGCCACTGCAAGGGTCAGTCAGTGGATGGCGGCTTGAACGCCCCACTTTGTGTAGGAAAGGAGAGACCCTGTGCTGTTTGGTGGTGAGTATTTGTACCCCCAGGTGGAGGGGGCCCTGCCACAGAGCGTTCCCACCCTGATAAGCAGCTGCAGCTGCTTTTTCTCAGTGTCTACAGAACACTGGAAGGCTTCAATATTGAAATAGCAGAATTGATCAATATCCATAATTGCAAAGGATATAACCTTGATGGTCCCAGAAAAAACAGACCTGGAGATAAAGTACCCTGCTACCAAAAGGAGAGACTTTTAGGGAAGAGACAGTACAACTAGACTCACATTGTTCATTCAACATGTGAAACTTGTTACCCCTAATAGGTTGTTCAAGAAAGATTATAGCATTTTTTTTAAGGAGTTAAAAGCTATTAAATGGGCCAAGTGAAAGCCTTGTCTGTGCCAAACCTTGCAGCCTCACAAAATACTTTCCCCCTACCTTGGCTTTCAAAAAGGATTCCTTGGCTGGATGGATCACGAGTCTGAAAATGAGCCTTGGATTTCCTATATTTCTGTGACTCATGAAATCTAAAATCAGTGCTGGAGGACAGAGATTGTTTGATGGCAGGAGAAAGAAAGGAAGCTGCCTCTGACCCTGGGATCGCACATTAATTTCAGCTGTGACTGCTCCTTGCCTGCCACCTCAAGGCAGAGCCCTAGAGACACTTGGAAGTTTAAGTCCAACCTCAGCTGCAGTTAGCAAGGTTCCTGTATCAGACCATTTAGGCCTGTTCTGGGGCTATTTATCTGGGATCATATACTCTCAAAGAGTCCAGCTCACTAACTGCTTGCTTTCAAAGTCATTAAGGAGCATTTGAGCTGAATCAGGTTAAAATTCCCAGCTGAATATAGCTTTTCTATTCTCTATTCTATTCACTTGAAGCCCAGGAAAGAAATCTTGCAGCAACTACTGAATTTTATCTGCTTGCATCCTCAACCCTCCACCTTAAGCTGCACCCCCTTAACCGGGCTTCCAGGCCTCAACCCAATGGGCTGTTTCCTCCGACTTCAAAGCACTGGCTTCCCTGGGATGCTCTCAGAACCATCACTGGTTCCACTTCAGGTCTCTGGGGGGGGGGGGGGGGGGGTGCTGCTGGGTCATCAGTTTCCTTATCCCAGTGATTTCTTCTGGCTGCTGTTCCCAGACATGCTCACTGCTAATCAGCAACTCTGCCTCCCTCTCTCTGAGCAAAAGGCTCCATCATCTCCTTCCTGAACAGGGTGGAGACCATCCTCAGTTTTCCTCCCATCTCCCTCAAAGAGCACCAACAACCTTCCTCTTGTCCTCACTCTCCTTTGCAAGGCTGACATGCTAAATCTTCTCCATTCTTCTAAAAACCAAAATCACTGCATCTCCATTGCTGTCTGCCTCTGTTTCCATCCCCAACATCACTGCTTAGTAACCCAGTTGACTTGTTCCTGCTCCTGCCTGTTCCTCTTCCTCTCCCTCTCCTGCACTTCACCCCTAGCCCACTGCAGGCTACTCCTGCCCACACGCATCTATTGCAATCCCTTGCCCAGGACATCCGTTGGCTCTTTCTCACCAAGGTCTCCAATCTGCCTCTTCTTCTCCATTCCCTTGACCACTTCCTTTCTTGAGGCCACCAGCTTTGTTTCTAGATGAGACAATCAGACATCCACCCTCTGTCTAGGTCTTCTTGTTCATGGGAAAACATCTTGCTTCAGTGGTTCTTGAGTCACAAGATTAAGTCTGCTCCCCCTTTCCATGAAGGGCTTCAAGGACATGGCTCTGGGGGCTTGCCGCCAGCACCTTATACCTCGTGCACAACCAGTTTTTTTGCAGCTCCCTCAAGATCTCCACACATTTGCACTTGCCACTTCCTTTGACTGGAATGCCTGACCACCCCCTCTCCCCTTTCCAGGGCTGAGACACACCCTCTGACTCATTGGAGTCAGCCAGCTCCGGAAGCTCGTTCCCGGAATTTCTATGAGCCTGAAGATGCAGCAACTTGAGCCTTTTGAGTCCAGGGAGGGCACAACAAGCCCAGGTCTGCAGTCTGCCTGGATGTCTCTCCTTTAGGCACCCCTTTGGCTAATTCTCAGCTCTCTATCTTCAAGCCTCACTCTGTCTCTAAGCCCACGCCTGCGTTCCTGGATGTTCATAGCATCGATGTTTCCTTCCAGACATTGAGCCAGGACTTTGTTTCCCTAGCCCTGTTCCCTATCAACCAGAGCCTCCAAGCTCGGCATGGTGCAGGCTGAAAGTTCTGGGTCATCGCAGATGCCTGTCCTTTCTCTCTCTCAAATTCTGTCAGTTCTCTCTCCCTAGCCTGAGCAAACAAATGGCCCTGTGTTTCGTCTTTCTACCCCACTATCTCCGATCTGATCTTGCCTCCAGCTCAGCACCCTGACCCTGGGCTCACCCCACGATGCTCACTGATGTGCTCACAGCTGATGTGCTCACAGCATTCACTGGATCCTGAGGGCCTGTCGGCTGATTGTAATACCTCCCAAATAGCAGACACTTATGCATCTTCACTATGAGCTTTGACAGGATTTTTCAGTGTCCCAGCCAAGTGATTATTTAAGTTCCTTTATAGTAAAACTTTTTTAAACTTAAAAACTATCATAAAAGGATCTTATCATTATTGCCACCAACAGCCATTGCCATGAAGAGAAAGTTACCTGAAGAACTAATTCATTTCTAGTATTTTTTCAACTTATGTACCGACTAAAATCAACTTACCCACCAACTTACCCTTTGGGAACCCTGGGCCAAATGATCGAGGCCAATCACCTCTGAGAGAGAGGACATGCCAGGCCCCTTTCCTCTGACTCCCGCCCCCACCACCATTCCCCTGGTGTTCCAGCCCACCCTCCACCTTTCCGAACCCTTCTCGCTGTCCACTGCCTCGGGGCTACTGCACATGTCCTGCCATCTGCTTGAAATCCCCCCTGCTATTCCATCAGTTTAAATTGGGTTCAGCCTTCAAGGCCAGGCTTCAGCACCACCTTCTCCATCAAGCCTTCCCCAAACCACTGTTTGAAATGCTTTCTCCCCGCCCAGGCATTTCAATACACCTCTCTTTATACTTGCAGCCTATCTTGCCTCTAATAAATTGTGAGCTCCTTAAAAATTAGTAAATGAGTTTCTATTAAGTTTTACGTCCCCCACTACCTGAAATAATTGCTGGCACTAATTAGATTCTCAATAAATGTCTATTGATTTGGATATGATTAAATTGAATTGAATCACATTGAATTGGATTGAATCAAATGATCCTTTCAAAACTGCAGGGAAAGAGGCCAAATGTGCTTTTCTACATGTTTGAACCTGTTTGCAATGTTGAAAATATTGGGTTATATCTGTGAAATAGATAAAGGAAAAGGAATAGGGAGAAGGGTAGCAAACAAGGCACTGGTCAAAAGACAAGTTGTAAAATATCGCTGGTGATATCTCTATGTATTGGTGTGTCTTTTTAAAAGATTATTATATTTGCAGATTTATAGGAGTAACAGTTTTAAAAACACTGTTTGATATATTTTGAAATTTCCACTACCTTCACTCAGTCATTAAACCAAAATTGTTATCAGTAATAACATTCGAAGCGATACCCTTCCCGAGGACATTTGCATTTCAGCAGGAATCTCTGAATTTTAAGATAAAAGGTCTTGTAGTCATATCATGGGCCTCAGCAAAGGGAAAGGGCAATTATGTGGAAGGATTTTGAGGCTTTCCTAATTCCCTGAAACTATATCAACTCATCCTCTTGAAATCTAGAGTTCTAGGATGGAGAGTCCCTCACAAGATGGAGAAGCATGCCAAATAATATTATGCCTGTCCTGGGTCATGAGTGCAGCGGTGGCTCCTTCATGCCATCTGCCCACTCCACTGCGGACCAGCCGTCACCGAATGCTCGTCATTTTCCCTTTGCAGGTGAGGTGTGAGTGCGGGGAGTGGCAGAGTGAGGGGAAAGAGGGGGTGAGAGAGACTCCCCTGTGTTTAAAACCACCCTGTTGCTTTATTTTCTAGAACTGATTTCTGAAAAATCTCTTTCTGAGGAAAATGCTAGAAGGAAATGTGTAGCTCCTTCTCTGAGTTATCCCCTCTGTTGAAATTTAATGACTCAGTCACTGCATAGGGGAAATAAAGAGATTGATTCATGGCGACGTGACCCCCTTGTCACTTGTGGTTCCTTTTTCCCTGTTCTATATTAAGACTCACAGCTACAGGCAGGGCACATTTTTGCACCCAAAGAAGGACCTAAGAGAAAACCTGTAAGTAAACTTTCAAAATAATCTTGTATCTGAAATTGCTTTTTTGAAATATCAGGTATTCGTAAATTAGAATGAACAGGTGAGGTAAGGTTACTTTAAGCCCCTCCTCCATCCCTAACCATCTACCTTTATGTAGAAACATCAGAAAGAAAGCCTTACTTTTTTCCATGTCACCTTGGGTTTCTGAGTACTTTAAGCTCAGGAAAGACCGCTGAGTGCATATTCTTTTCACGGAGCAGCTTGTGTCGACTTGTGCCATTTCCCAGCTTTGGAAGAGTTGATCTGCAGTGGCCGAGCCTCGTGGCAAGGGTGAGGTGTGAGGGCTCGCGGGGTCCTGCTGAAGCAAAGCTGCCCGCTGGGCGCCTCTCACAGGGCAGCACTGATGGGCCGAATTGCTCCCTAAATGCCGTTCTGCTCACCCGGTAGCTTTCATTAATCTTCCCTTTCTTGTGTGACGGCTGCTTTCACAGCGTCAGGCATTTGCTGGCCTTCCCAAGGCCCAAAGTTATGAGGAATTCATTCCACCTCGAACGGAGGCCCCGGCTCCTGCTTGAGCTCTTTTGGCAGGCTGAGAGAACACCATGTACAGAACCAAATTGTACTTTGCAAGAATTTATTTAGAAAAAGAAAAAGAAGAGGAGAAAAAAAAAAACGCTCCATTTTTCTTTTGTCCCACTTACAGGCGCAGGCCTTTGATACTCTGTCTCAGAAGTTACTGCAAAATGCCCATGTCAGAGCCAGCCTCAGCCACGCTGTGTCACCTTTTATTTCAGACTACTGGGCTAGCAGGCACCTTAGAACGTATCTAACCCACGGGAACTAGGGTCCCGAGGGGTAAAGGGACCTACCCACACTCACCTAGCTCATTTTGGGTAGAAGCAGGTTAAATCCCCTGCCTGCCATCTCTCCATTCTATTTCTTTTTCCTATTTCACTCAGCCTTTATCCAAATTTCCTTTAAAATAAGATTCAAATCGAGTCATAGGGACCACGAGCAAGGTGGTGAGTTCAGACCAGGTTTCCGCAGGGGATTAGCAGAGGGTTGGAGGAGCACAGAGATCTGGAGAGTCATCATTTGGGACTCTTTTTCCTCCAGCACATCTGCAGTGTCTACCTGGCCTGCACTCATAAGTCACTGGCCGCTGCTCGGGGGGGGCAGGAGCCACAGGGCTGGTCCCGCCTGAGGGGATCGCAGGATCTCAGACAAGCCAGGGGCACCCCCAGTCAGGAGGGGGAGCAAGAGGAAAGCCCCGAGGCCGTTGTCTCTAGTTATATCCCCAAAGAAGGCCACAATGATTCCTCCCTTCCTCCGTTAGCAGGGAGCCCGGGGGTTTCTGTCTGCCAGCTCTGGGGTGCCATCCGTGGTGCACATCTTCACCCCCACCCCCACCCCCACCCCCGGAAAGCTCCTGCAGTAGGCCATTCATGTGGAGGCTCTAATTGTGAAATTGTGATGTCCCCGCAACACTGGTTGTGGCTGCTGACGGAGCCTGGAGAGCTGACCCAAGCTCAAAGGACAGTGCTGGGGGCGAGCTGGTCTCCTTGACTCTCCCAAAGCAGGCTGAGCAGGGCTCCAGGTGGCACTGAGGGCTGGGAGCCCCTTGCCTGCCAAGCCAAGGCTCGCTAATGCACCCCCCCCCACCCTGGCCCCCGCCCGGGAAAACAACCCAGGCCACTGCGCCTGGCAGCCCCTGTTTGCTAGCAGGCTGGTGTCAACGCCTGGCTGCTCCTGTTTCCTATGGCAACAGCTCATCCCCGCAGGCAAGCAGGTAAGTCTGTGGTCAGACTGGACAGTGCCTCTCACGCAGGCCAGAGGCCCCTTGTCATCGTCCCAGTTCCTGGCTTTCTTCCCTCCCGCACAGTCTCACAAACACTGCTTTAAGCCCCATGAAAGAGAAGTGGGGCCCTAAGTGGCCTTTGCCAGCGGTCCCTGGCTACTGGCCAGGGGGTAGAGGGCGGGGATAGAGACAGGGAAGTGGCCGTTTTCTCGGCCTGTCGCCGCTGGATGGGCACACGGCAGGCGCTCTCTCCTGAGGACGCTGAGTCAGACAGCAAACGTTATTGATCACAGAGGCAAAATAAAGAGAAGTCGCAGGTTAGAGGGATCAGGTAAGCCTCTTAGAGCCTGCTGGAAGAAACGCTGGTGAGTGTGGGGAAGGACCCAGTCCAGCAAGCACAAAAGACGGGAGTTAGAGAGCTTGGGTAAAAATAAATATTCCCGCGGCGCAGAGAGCAATCCGTATGCATGAGACTGGGAAGTAGCTTACAGCACGCTGTTTTGTTTTGTTGGGTTTTTTTCTTTTCTGTTCCTTTTTCAGGAGATAAGGATTTACTCAATTTAACCGGAATTTATTAAACTTATATTGTTGGACATTTAGGTCCTTCCCACATTTTCTTAACAGTTTGCTTTTGTTACCAGTGTTGTCATAAACATTCTTCACATACAGAACTTTTTTTTTTTTTTTTTTTTTTTTTTTTTTTTTTTTTTAAAGACAGAGAGAAGGAAGGAAGGATAGAAGGAAGGAAGGAAGGAAGAAAGGGAAACATTTTTAAACATTTTCTTGTTTTATTGTATTCTGTTTCTCCGTTTTTGTTACATGGGCTGGGGCCGGGAATCGAACCGAGGTCCTCCGGCATAGCAGGCAAGCACTTTGCCCGCTGAGCCACCGCGGCCCACCCCAACATACAGAACTTTTTATAAATGTGTGTGGTGGTAACTCATGTGCTACATCCAATGTCCCACTTCAAGCACTTCCAAGGATACACTTGGGTGGAATAAACTGCCCCCGTTACAGCATGCTTTTAAAGTGTGCCCGGGAATCAAGAGTCCAAGATAATCCAGGGGAGCAAAGAAGAGGGAGGAGAAGGTACAAAGGGAGGCGGGACGGAGGGAAGGAGGCAGGGATGAAAGTATCACCCTAAGTCCGAGGATGCAAACTGACAACCCGTAGCCAACATCACCCAGTCAGAGTGTTTAAAAATAATTTGAGTCAACCTGTTTTAAAATCAGGAGATGTCACCTGCCAGAAAATCTAAACGTCTGGTTTCTCTCGAAAACATAAAAAAATCTGGCAACACTGGGCCTACATTCAGTCATAAAGAAAATCTTCTCGGGCTGGGTCACTGCTAGCCTGCAACCTAAAGCAGAGCGTGGGCTCTCCAGCCCCCCAGAGACCCTGTCACCCCACACCACCCCTAAGGAGCATCTGTACCTCCGTTTTTCTTTTTTGTATACTATATGGTGGGAATCACATTTTCTTCTCTTTCTGTGTGAGTATCCCGTTATTGCAGCACCATTTGTTGATTTTGGGTCGGGGGAGTGCATGGACCGGAAATCGGGCCCAGGTCCCCCGCCGCACCTCCTTTCTCCCTTCACTCCTCATGGTGTCTGTCTGGCCCCTTTGGACGTTTGAAATGCCGTCTGCTGCCCTCACTGTCCTGATTCCCCAGCACAGGTAAAGCACCCAATCATGACCTCAGCTCATCAGACAGGACGGAGGTGCCCAACAATGAACACACTTCGGCTCCCCCTGAGAGAGATCACCTCACTGGAAGGGAGAGCTCTGCGGTCTGGGCCTCACACCAGGGGTGAGCAGGTGAGGACCTAACACTGGCTGAAACAGTCTCTAAGTGAGACATGGGTGCTCACGGGTGGTGCACACAGCTGAGCAAAAGGGCTCTCCAGGAAAAGGCGGTCTGCAGCTGGCGCTGGAGCGTTCTCTTTACAGTAGTCGAGGGCCTGGAGGACCCCGGAGTCCACTGCTAACACAAGAAGGGCTTCCAAGAGCGTCACTGAAGCCATACTCCAGCATGCATGTATGACGGGTATCCTGGGGATACATTTCAACCAAATTTAGATCTGCCTTGAAGATCAGGTTAAAGTAGGGCTGAGAAGCTGCCTGGTTTTTACCCCCTCCTGACGCTCATCTAAAATAATATGGATGTAATAGTTCAGGTTTGCTGTGCAGATTAGAAATAATTGTGGTCAGGCACCAAGGAACAACTCGATAACTAGCATCGAGGATTATTTTGCTAAGTCTCAGAATGAGGCTATAGTTCATCCACTTCTTCAGTTCCGTACTTCGTGGTTTCTGAAGGTGCATTGTGCATGTGGGAAATTTGAACTCTACTTCTAGGAAACTTCGTAGGATTTTTAAATGGAGTTCAGGAAAAGTCGGAGGTGAGCTGTTGATGTGATGGACAATGTGTCCGAATGTTGGAGAACTGAGGCCTCGCGCCTTAGCTTTGCCTCCAGCTACCAGGATGACCCAGATGAGTCCAATTAGCCTCAGAACTTGAGTTTCTTCATCCGTATGAATCAGCTGGGTAGACATGAACGGTCTGGAGCTACCCTGTCCAATACACATATGCCAGGCACATGTGGCCATTTAAATTTCAATTAAATCAAAGCATCAGTTCCTACTTCAAGTGTTCGATAGCCACATGAGGTGAGTGACTGCCATGTCGGGCAGTGCAGATGCAGAGTGTTTCCATCAGTGCGGAAGGTTCTGGAACAGCTGAATTCCAGAGCTTGCTGCCTGCTCCCTGGCCCTCAGATCAGCAGCAACTGTACAACATGGGTACTTGCTAAAAATGCAGAATCTCAGGCTCTATCCTAGACCTCCAGACCCAAACTCTGTATTCTAACAAGATTCCCTTAGTGATTGCATACTAAAATTTAAGAAGCTCTTATCTATTCAATTCCTTCCAGCTTGTAAAAATAAAGTTTTTCAATCATCTGATAAAGTCTTTTGGAAAGAAACGAGCAGCCAACCTATCAAATCCTGATTTGCCTATAAGGAAAGAATTGGGGATATCTGAAGGAAGAACAGAATGGCTGCACCTCCCCAATAGAGCACATGGAAAGAAATCAGCAGACGTCTAAAGGAGAAGTGTATAGAATGGTGCTGGGAAGTGATACAATCCAGCTCCTCTCTCTAAGCCTCCCACCCACTTAGGGCATTCAATCTTCACCTAAAGGTCTTCAGAGAAGGAAAGTTCTCAGAACTCTGAGAAAGCCAAGAAATAAGAAGAAGCAGGTTGCATTTAATAAGCACCTCATTTCCAGGGAGACTTACGCTGTTTTTGTTCAAGTTCCCCCCATTAAACTTCACCAGAAAGGAGCTCAGGCAGGAAAAGTGAGGAACAGAGACTAGGGGGGGATCAAGGCCCCACTCCACACTGACGGCTCGGCCAGCCTTGAGCTCCAGCCCCTGGGCTTGTGGTCCAAAGCTCTGCTCTGTGGATTGAGCCATAAAACAGAAGAGAAAGCATTCAGTTCCCTCTCTGCAGAAATTTTTGGAGCCTTTTGTGACATGCTGTTTTCAGCACAAAAACAAAGAGGGTAATATTAGAGATGTTGCTTGTTAAGAAAACATGTGCCTATTACAGGCAAAATTGCAGTCATATATCTTATTTAATTGATATTAGATTTTATTGCAGAATGTTAAAATTTTAATGTGTGCATAAATCTGTTTCATACTTTCAGAGAAATGTCTGTGTTAAGAACACACTGTACAAGGATGAAGGCAAGAGGAGGAAAAATAGATTCAGAATATACATTATTAATTTTTCAGCAAACAAGCAAAATGGTGCCTCATAAAAGAAATTATAAAAAAATAAAACAGCTGAGATTTCTGATTTGTTTTAGAGAAAAATCTGCTGATTTGAGACATGCGCTCATAGGATCAACTGATGCAGGAAATAAAAAGAGCAGATAGTGAAAATGAGTCTTGTCATAGTCACTGGCGAAGGTGTGATATGCTGCCAGCTGAGACAGTGGGCCGAGAGGCCCGCCACACAACCCAGGGTCTGGTATCAGGGAAGAGTGCAGGAGTCCCAGGGGCCTCGTCCCAATCTGACCTGGCCACCGATTCTCTGTGATGATCCCTGACAAGTTTCCTTAAGTACTCTGAGCCTCAGCTTTACTGAGTAAAATGCAAAAGGCATCTTTTTCCAAGGCTTCAAGAGAGATGCTTTATGAAAAGTGATTAGAATATAATAGGCAATTAATACCTAATAGCCTATCGATTAGTCAAGCAGCATTTCCGGGTGAAGTCCAAAGCAATGGCAAAGAAAGCAGCGAATGAGGACGGGCCTGGGAGTAGAGGCAGGACCTCCTGACGTCCTCCCCACTGCCCACCTGCACACGGTTGAGTCTTTGGCTCCGGCTGACCATGCGATGAAGCAGGTGTGGCTCTGGGGTTGGCAGTGCTGGGGAAGGCCCAGGAGCACAGGACTTAGCAGTGATGGTTGTCTCTATCTTCCGTGGGGTCAGAGCAAGGTGGAGAAGGGGTTGTATATGTAGGCGCTGTTGACCTTCAAGCTGACCACCATCTCTGAAAGGGAGCGAGCGCGCAGGAGTAGAGAATGAAGCATGCCTACTTGCTGGTCCTCAAACATCAATGAGGCTGAATGGACCGTTCTAATGGTCTTTCCTCCCGATAGCGAGAAAAACAGCCTCTTATGCGGGATCTTGAATCTCTGCTCAGGCCAGTCCCGCATGGTCACAACCCGTCTTGACACTCAGGTTCTCCTCATTTCTTTTTCTGCCTTGAGCATTTCTTCTCAAATTGAGGCAGGAACTGCATGCCCTCCATATTACTCCTGGAGAAAGTGGCATGTGTTTATTCCTAACCTGGCTATTTCCCCACCTCATTTCCACCCTTCATTAGCCTCATTCAGCATGAACACAGAAAGAGAATCACTTCCTCATTTCTGGTTGCTCCATTCATGCCTCTGGCTGATATCTATATACCTCTCTCCCGCTATGAATGTAATACTGGTTCTAATATTATTAGGTTATTCCATAAAGCCAGCTCCCTCTCATTTGTTATGAGAAAGGAATACACTTACAAGTGTTTAAAAATTGATCAATGCCCTCATTAAAACCCTGTGGATGTGGGCACGTGGTAAATAATTCCCATTAGATATTTTTACGTCAGTCAAGAGAGAATAATCTCAGATTTGGTGGTTCATCACAGGCCTAGGTCTGCATGACTGACAGGACAGCAGCAGTCCCGTAGCACTTTCACTTTAACTACTCCAGATCTAGGAAAAAGGAAAAGATTATTAATTCTGCGACAAAAATCTTCTTATCTTCCTTGTAAGATTCTTAAGGGGGAACAGTGCTTGGAGGAGAGGGGCAGGAGAGTGAGGAAGCAATGTTTGCAGAGTACAGATATAATGGCCTCAGTTCAATTCCATGTTCGAATTTGGATGCCCTAGGTATGCTTTCTGGTCTGTAAAATTAGGGCACAAGAAAATAAATGGCTATCAAAGAGTGCTGTTACATAATGCAGCTCAATGAAATGTCAGTCTTATCAGCAGTCTAGAGTGCATTTCAACTATTAAGACCCATGAGATGTTATTGATTCCTTTATCACTTAACAATTGTTCCCTAACAAACCACTGCCAGACTCTGCAATTTAAAACAATAAGCATTTATGATAACTCACATATCTGTTAGCAAGTGGTGGCCTGGCTAGGGACTGGTTGGTCTAGGATGGTCTCTCTCACATGCCTGGCAATTTGCTGAGTGGATGGGTGGACTGTCATGTGCCTCTCATCATCCAGCAGGCTAATCTGGTATGGTGGGCTGAATAGTGTTCCCTCAAAGATGTCAATGCCCTCATCCCTGGAACCATGGTTAAAAGGGATTTAACAGACATGATTAAGATAATGATCTTAAAAGGGAAAGATTATTCTGGATTGTCCTGGTAGATCCAACGTAACCACAAGTTTCCTTATAAAAGAGAGGCAGGAACATCAGAGTTGTAGGGAGAAGATGTAAGGAGAGACACAAAGGTCATAGAAGAGAGAAAATGCAACATTGCAGGCTTTGCAGATGGAGAAAGGGGCCAAGGAATGTAGGCAGCCTCTAATAGCTGGAAAAGGCAAGGAAATGAATTCTCTCCTAAAACCTCCATAAGGAAAGCAGTTCTGCAAACCCACATAAAATTTCTGACCTCTAGAATTGTAAGAGAAGAAGATTGTGTTCCTTTAAGCTACTAAATTAGTGGCTACTTGTTACATCAGCAGTAGGAGACATCACAGTATGCCTGGACTTGTTAACACAGTAGAAATGGGTAGTAATGAGGTTCCAAGAGAGCAGGCAGAAGTGAGTCACAGGCTGAAAATTGGCACATTCTTGCTTCTGCCACTATCTGTTGACCAAAGAAGTCAAAAGGTCAGCCCAGATTCAAAAGATCAAGAAGTAAGCCCATCTCTGGATGGAATCTACTTATCTCACCTCTTGATGGGAGAAATTATAAAATTCACATGCCAAGGGATAGGGATACAAGGAGGGGTAAAGAATTTTGGCCACTTTTTTTGCAATGAGTCTACCATAGTGCCCTCTACAAAATAACAGAGGATATTCAAAAGCAATGTTTGATCTTGGTTTCTTTTTAATTTGCAGGGATAGAGGGAGTATGCGTGCCTGGACCTCAGGCTCTGATATCTTCCTAAATCTCTGGAGAATTTTTATGTCCCCAAGGAGCACAAGATGGATGCATTTCATCCAACATTTGGGAGTTTGCTGTTGGGTTGCTCTCATTTCAACGGGCCTCTTCTCTGTGGCTTTCTACTGGCTTTTGCCATCACCCATAGTGTTCACCACCTCCTGGATCATGATGTGTGCTCTGCTGTGTTGGTCCAAGCACGTGAGATGTTTTATTCTTCTCTTCTTTCTCTCTTGTGGCCTGCGTGAAGGCAGGAATGCTTTGATTGCGGCTGGCACGGGGATAGTGATCTTTGGACATGTCGACAATATCCTTCACAACTTTAAAGGTCTCCTAGACAGTATGACTTGCAACCTAAGGGCAAAGAGCTTTTCTATACATTTGCCGCTTTTGAAAAAGTACATTGAAGCAATTCAGTGGCTATATGGCCTTGCCTCTCAACTCCATCTATTCGATGACCTGGTTTCTTGGAACCAGACCCTGGCGGTCTCTCTTTTCAGCCCCAATGAAACCCTGGAGGCTCAGCTAAATGGCACCAAAGGTGAAATCCTGGGTGCAATGTACGAAATGATGGCCACAGCCCAGATGTGGTCTTCCCTGGGTCAGAAGCTACTCGCCATTGCAGGCCTTGTGATGGTCCTGCTCAGCACCGGCCTCTTTATGAAGCGATTTTTGGGCCCTGGTGGAAGGAAGTTTGAAAATATCTATATCACCAGACAATTTATTCGGTTTGATGAAAGGGAGAAGCATCAACAGAGGCCCTGTGTCCTCCCACTGAATAAGAAGGAAAGGAAGAAGTATGTCGTCATCCCATCTTTCTGGCTGACCCCTAAAGAAAGGAAAAACCTGGGGCTATTTTTCCTTCCTATCCTTACCCATCTCAGCATCTGGGTCCTGTTTGCAGCCATAGATTATCTGCTGTATCAGCTCATCTTCTCTGTGAGCAATCAATTCCAGAGTTTGCCAGGGCTTGAGGTTCACTTGAAACTGCACCCAGAGGTAGGTGCCCACAGGCTGCTTCTCACTGTGCATTGTGGTGATTTGCATCCCAAGGCAGGGGCTGTGACTTAGTCACCTTTGAATCTCCAGTGCTTGGCATGGTGTCTGCATATAGAAGGAGCCCGGTAAAAGGATGTTAAATGGAATTGAAGTAACGACATTAGAGTAGGACATTGATCTGAGATCCTTTGGTCACTGTATGAGATTCCTGTGGCTGCTGTAACAAGTTACCACAAACTGGGTGGAGAGCTTAACACAAAAGAAACCTACTCTTCTGAAGTCCTAGAGGCCAAAAGTCTGCAGGGCTGAAATGAAGGTGTCATCTGGGTCGCACTCCCTGCGGGGCCTCTTTTCCCCCCACCAGCTTCAGGTGGCTGCCCTCATTCCTTGGCTTGTGCCCACATCACTCCAGTCTCTGCATCCTCAGTGGCAGGACCAGCTCCTCTTCTCTCTGTGTGTGACTGTCCCTCTGCCTCTCTGTCTTAAAAGAACACCTGTGATGGCACCAACATATACCCAGAAAATCCAGGTTAATCTGCCCCCCATACCAAGATCCTTAACTTAATCACATCTGCAAAGAGCCTTTTTCTTCAAATAAGGCAACATTCACAGGATCTAGAGATTAGGGGATTATTTCAAGCCTACTCTAGTCACCAAATACTGAAATGTGGGCATAGGAGTCTCCAATGTTGAATACAAAGTTGATTTCCAAGCATGAAGGAGACCATGATGCATGGTCTGGTTTCCTCTCAACTTTGTACTTGTTGTACCGGTCAATCTTGAGTCAGATACCTACTCTAAATGAGACCTTATTTTCTGAGTCCTTAGTACACATAGCAAGGCTCCCATTGCATCAGCATAGTGTTTAAAGGAATGATCATTGAGAAAGGAGACTTAAGCTACCAAATAACAAGGCTGGCACTAGTCCCTGGTGACACCCATGGAAGAAAAAGTGTGTGTGTGTGTGTGTGTGTGTGTGTGTGTGTGTGTGAGTGTGCATGTGCGAGTGCGCGCGTGCGTGTGATTGAATGACGGCCGGGGAGTGTTCCAGCCACAGTTTGCTCTCTCTTTTCGGTTTTAAAATGAGAGCCCTACTTCTGCTAAAATGATATCCTGCTACACTTTGGAATTTTAAATAATTTAAGTCAATAGTTTTCAATCTTAAGTGTGTGTTAAGAATCTCCTGGGCTGGATACAGAATCCTAGGCTTCAATTTACAGATTTTTTGTTTTTAAGTGGGGAGTAGTTTTAGCTGGGGGTTAAGAGTGGGGGGTAAGAGGATTCGGGAATCAAACCCAGGTCTCCCGCATGGAGAGTGAGCATTCTACCGCTGAACCACCTGTGCACCCAGTTTAAGCATTTTTAATAAGCAATCGAAGTCATCCCAAAGCAGGTGGCTAAGGATCACACTTTGAGAAACACTGCATTGCGGGCCAGAAAGCAAGGACGTTCCACACAGGTGGTCCCCTACCTCGGCTGCACGACACCATCACTGTGGAGCTGAACAAGCAAATAAACAAACCCAGTGATTTGCTCGGGCCTCCAAGGATTCTGATTTAATAGGACTTAACAAGGGTAGGGGTATAGGGATTTTTAAAAGCTCCCCGACTAATTCTAGTCTGCAGCCAAGATCATCAACCACTGATGTAAACCCACCGCCCAAAGAATGGAGCCAGCGGTTTAACCTCTGAAGGCCACCGATGGATCTATGAATATGTCAATTGGCCAAGACAGTCTCTTGCTCTGAGCTGGTGGTGCCTTCTATGTCTGCAGGAATCTGGCTTTATCTCCTCGGTTCTCCTTCCTGCTCCTCTCTGTAGCAGGTGCCAAGAGAGAGGCCCATGAGCTTGGGTATCCCACACTTTATTTTTCCTTTTCCATTTTTCCCCGTGGAAATTTTGTGATTGCATTAACATTTTAGAGGCCCTGGATATTGATAGATGCTTTTTTTAAAAAACGTAGAGATAGTGAAGCTGAACCAGGAGGGTCTGTGCGTCTCTGTGGGAGATTCTGTGTCTGTCTGTGTGTCTGTCTGTATGATACCTGCATGCTGTGGGGGCCTGCGTCAGGGTCAGCAGGTGAAACAGTACCAGCTGTGCCCACGTTTCTAATTTTCCCTCCTCTTTATCAAGCAGCAATAAGTCGTGCTGGGGGGCTGGGGAAAGAGAGGGGAAACTGTAGAAATGGTACTTGTAAACCCTCCTTTGAAACCCTGCTGCGGGGGGTAGGGGGGTGGGGGCGTGGGGAGGCTCACTCGTTATCACTCAATGCCTGGAGTCCTCCTGCTGCCCCCACACCTTCCCGCCCTCCTTTTGGCTCAGCAGGTCGGGTCCCCAGGCTCCTGTCCCTCCTAATCCTGGGCTTCCTCTCAGAGTCGATTACTCTCAACACTGCATGCCCTGGCGACTTCAGTTCATTAGAAGACAACAGTGCTCTAGATATTTGGAGCGGGTTGGATAATGGAAGCAGTGCTTCCCAGGAAAACCAAACAAGAATCTCAAACATGCTCAACTTTGAGGGGTGGGGCAGCCAGTGAGAAGACCTCTCTCCTTCTTCTCATCCCCGCCCCCATACTTTCCTTTCTTGTCTCCCCATTTTGCTTCTCCTTCTCCTTTCTTTTCTTTTTGCTTCTCTCTCATTTATTTTTCTCTCAGCCAATCCTCATGCCGATTTTGTGAATTCTCACTGTTTTAGAAGGAACACTTTTTAAAAAGAGCAAGTTCTGCCTCCCTTAGAAAGTCCCAAAGCTTTCCAAAGACAATGTTCTGACAAGTTCATTGTTGGACCCTGATGGATGCCATGGTGGCTGCCATCAGGACCTGGGAACAGGGCACTGAGGGATGGCCATGCACGCACATGACGACAGCAGGGTGGGGGGCACTGGAGCAGGCGTGACTGTGGTGGGAGCTGTTCCCAAGTTCAACCCCTTCCACGTGACGGCCATGCCCGGCCCTTATCCCAGGATGCCCTAGGAGGCTTCTGGTCCTCTCCCTTGCTACAGATTTGCAAAGGAGAAGTCAAGTAGGAAGACAAGCATTGACTCAGGTTTTTGCCAATATTTCTCTCCCACTTTCACAGGATTTAAAATAAATATTTTTAATAAAGAAGAAAGATTGGAAATGTTCCAAGGTTAGCTAGCTGAATGGATGAGCACTGTAGGTAAAAATAACCGTAGTTGCCACTTATTGAGCACCTACTGTGTGCGTGGTGCTTGGCTGTATTAACGTTACAGGCATCTACAGGGACGCAGGGTAGCAGAGGGACGAGTGGGTAGGCTGAGGCATCCACTGTGTGCTTCCTTCCCACCTTCCAGGCTTACCAGCCATGTGACCAGCCGTGTGAGTGTAGCAAGTGAGACTCAGATTACTCATCTGGGTATTCAACATGAAGATTATACCTACATTATGGAATCGTTGTGAGGATTGAATAAAGTGCCTCATACGAAATGTTGCCAGGATGTAGCTGGGCTTCAGAAAGGTCCCATAAGCTGGCCAAGGTCACCCAGCTGTAATTATGATGGAGCAGTGATTCAAATCCAGGACTCACATTCAATTCGGTCTCAGCAAATTGTTCCCTGAAAAGAGGTAAACACACTTTAAAACGTCAGGGTACCGTTTAGTATCGTGTTCTGCATTTTGAAAAAATTAATTTGCCTTTCGCTTTACCCTCAACAAATCTCATGCAAAATTGTTGACTCAACCTTTATAAAACCCTGACTCCCAGCTGCAAAATCCCCGGGTAGACTCCTAGACTTAATGACTTCTTCCCAGACCGAACACCCGCTGCTTTCTTATTGCAGGATTTTTCATCACTGACTCAATCAATGTGTTTGTTTCTTCAATAGTATTAAATAGAGTGTATGCCTTTGCTCTGGGGACCTAAATCGCTCTATTTAATTGTGGGCAGGCTGTCTTTTTCATATGAGAAAATGAGAGGCAACACAAATGCTTTCCATGGCTTCGGCACAGCGCTGGTGAAATTACAGCTTTGCTTTGACACCTAGATAAAGGTCCCAGGTTAGTGGTTTCCAGATTCTTTGTAGTTGCTGGAGTAGATCCAACAGGCGCAGTGTTCTCTGGACGTGGTTGGGTTCTTCTGGAGAAGTCATTTACCTCTTCCCGGCCCCAGGGCTCTGCGGAGCTGGGGTGATAATAACTTACTAAGAACTCCAGTTCTAGAAGGTTAATGCTTCATCCCAAGCTGCTTAATTTACACTGGGAGTAGCTTATTCACGAGCAGGATCTGGCCCATTAATTCCTGTTTTACCAAATTAGAAAACAAATCCACCGAGAGAGTAAATGACTTTCCCAGGTCAGGAAAAAGAAAGAGCTGAATCAACACACACTTCTCTTTCTGGTATCTTGGCTGGGTGGCTCAATGTCATCCACTGCCCTCTGTGTCAGTCCTGCTGAGGACAACCAGTTTGTTCTCTTGCCTTCAAACAGGAAGGAATGCACCCCGCCTGAGCATGCAAGAGAGATGGGAAAATGCCTTATCTGAAAGACCTTCACAAGTAGGATGTCTAGTCTCTTAGCAAAGTGTGTTCTAGGGTAAACATGTCAACCTGAAAAAGGCTATCTTAACATTAAATAAAATAATACTACTCTAACCTCTAGAAGGTTGAGCTAGAAGACAATTTGGCACCTCAATAGCTTTGTGACCTTGTGATTTGCTGAGGGGTGTTTGTCAAGACTGGTTGCATATGACTAGCCCTTTAGGGGCTACATATCAAGACAATCACCTCCCTGAGTTGAGCTAAAGATCACCTTTCATTAGCTCCATGTGTCCTAACATGTAGAAGCAGATGTTCCATGAAAATGGGCTATATGGCCAAAACTTTTAGGAAAATCCTTGACCAAAGGTAAACAGATGTCTTTTCGGTGGGACTTCTCAGAGCCCGCAATAGTCTCTTGGGCATTGTGACTCTCCAAAGGGACGTAATGTGAACAAACTCATATGTTATCTTTCTCTCAAAGGAATCTATATTTCCACAAATCCATTTTGGAAAACACAGTATTAGACACAGAGAAGACTCAACCCATTGCCTTGGCTCTAATCATAGCACACAAAAGGAGTAGCAATAGCTCCTTTAGTCAAAGCTCCCTGAATATTTTAAGGTAAATGCTAAAAACCGCAGGGTAATACTGAGAAGGACAGGGACTGAAAACATATATGGCATGAGTTATTTTGTTGGTTCTTTTTAGGTACAAAGAACTCAAGACACAATCCATGATTCTGCCTTTAATATATGTCTGTTTGAACCAAACTGCATTCCAAAACCGAAGCTCCTCCTGTCTAAGACCTGGGTTCCTCTCAGTATTATTCTTGTGATATTAGTGGTGCTAGCACTCTTGTCCTCCACTCTGATGCAGCTTAAAATCCTGGTGTTGACGTCCTTTTACCCCAGCGTGGAGAGAGAGCGCATCCAATACCTACATGCAAAGCTACTGAAAAAAAGGTCAAAGCAGCCACTGGGAGAAGTCAAAAGTAAACTGAGGCTGTACTTTACAAAGGTAAGCCAAGGCAGGGTCCAACCCCTAATTAAGGAAATTTTGAGTTTGAAAGACAAATGGAAAGGGGATTTCAGAGCACACCCCAACCTTATGTCATAAAATTCCCCAGCAGTAGATGAGACGCTAGGAAGAAATTAACAAGTACATGGTTAGGGCTCTTGGCTTTGGGATTTTGAGTACTTGTGCAAAGGACTCTATTACATACCCTTTGAAATACTGGCTTCAACTGAGTGTGTTCACTTCTCGTAGAGAGGCTGCAGGGAAGACGCACACTATTGGTTATTAGAGCACATGCCCAATAAGATTATCTGTCCAGTTTAAGGATAAAGACAATAACAGAGAGGAAAATATACACTATAGCTTGGTAAACACCAAACAATTTGCTCATTCTCCAGTGTTAAAATATTTTTTAAAGGTGATGTCATGACACTCATACAAACATAAAATGAATGCCCATCAAATATTTTATTTAACTTATTGATTAACAAGGGAACAGTAAGAAATTAAAACCAATTCAAAGAAGAATATAAACACATACACATGCATATACAGGCCATTAGGAATGCCAAAATGAATTTGCTTAATAGATTAAAAAACTGGCTTCTATCACAGGGGCATGGGGGGGGTGATTATACTCCACTGAGCAAAACTCACTTTTGTGTCCTCAGACAGAATAATTTGGATGGCGGCCCTTGATTATAAACAACGGACAGAATAGGAAAATAACTAAAAGACAATGCAGGGATAAGATAATCCAGATGAATAAGAGGACTCTCAGTCATCTTTTTTTTTTTTTCTCACCGTTTTCAAAGCCTTCACAGTATTTCCCAACATTAGTAACCCCGTGATGAATAGTTTATGTTAGAGGCAGTTGAAAAGACTCTAATCCTTATTCATCTACCTTTTTGTCTCTTCAGATTCATTTCTGGCTTCCAGTCCTGAAAATGATTAGGAAAAAACAGAAGGACATTGTAAGTGAAAATGATCCATGAGAAACCCCAAGTAGCATCTCAGGTTCTCCACAGGTATGTTGGTGGTGGTCAAGATTTGAACTCAGCAATGGCGAACTATGTGGCATGGTCCTGCTAAGGGTTGGAATTTGCAGGGCCACCTTCCATCACCTGGGTATGCCTCCCAACTTTTTTTCTCTGTGAGGCCGCAGCGCTACAGGTCAATGGTTGTGTGGTCTGTCTTCCAAACAAGGCAGTTGATCTTGACCATGTCATGGTGTAACTAGGCTCTTGATAATGACTCTCAGCATAGAGTGATATTCAGAGAAAAAGAAAAAAATAGAAAAGACCCCCAGATTAGACATTATACGTGTGTAATGCCAGCAAAACATCTCTAAACTCTCTGTCCTTTCTCTCCCCTTCTGAACATATATATATATGTTCATTTCATAGCTATGAAATCATAGCTAGTCCCTTTTTCCACAACTTTCTCTTTTCTTCTCTCTGTCCCCTTGTTCAACACCAAGAACTCTTTCTAAAATCTATCTCTATCAGCTCCTAATTTCCTCTCATCGCCACCTCTGCTCCTTCTCCCTACTTTCCCTGATCAATTTTGTTTTTTCCTTTTCTAGCAGATCCCCAGGCCCAGTATTCCTGAAAGTGTGTTCCAGGGATCACACATATCAACGTGATAACAAACACTTATTAAAACTAATATTCTTAGGCCCCTTTTCCCCTTCCACTGCTGTCAAAATATATAGGAGGGAGAAAAACATTTTTGAATAATGATTTTATTATATCTCCAAAGTCATTGAAGAAGAGGCAAACATTTGAAAAAAAATTTTTTTAATTTTGTAACTATTCACTTTGAAATAATTTCAGACCTTCAAAAAGGCTGCAAAAATAGTACAGAGTTCCATTTACCCTTCGCCCATCATCCTCCAATATTAACGTTTTATCTAACCACAGTCCCGTTATCAAAACTAGGAAAGTCCCAACATAATACATATTGTGCAGAGTTAATCCAGTGTTCATTGATGGTCGCACTAGTATCCCTTTTCTGGTCCTAAATTCAATGCAGGATTCCCCATTGCATTTAGTTGCCATGTTAACTTAGGCTCCAATCAAGCTCAGTTCCACAGCCCACACCCGCCCATCCTTCATGGTCTCAACACTTTTGAAGAATACTGTCCAGTTATTTTGTGGTGTTTTCTCATGACTAAATTCAGATGTCGCATTTTTGGCAAGAATCCCAAGAAATGATGTTGTACCCTTCTGGTCACTCATACCAAGAGGCATTTGAGCTGCTGTTCTCCTTGCTGGCCAGGCCACCACTGGTTAAGGTGGTGTCAGATGGATTCTTCTGCAAGGTTGACTATTTTTCACTTTGTGATTAATAAGTGTCTTTTTTTCTTTTAATGAGTTGTGGGCTTACAGAATAAGCATACATAAAATTTGGGACTCCCATCTATCATTCTATTATAACACCTTGCATTGATGTGGTACATGTGTTACAGTTGATGAAAGCACACTTTGTAATTGCACTATGTCTGTGGTTTAACTGTGGATTCACTGTTTGTGTTGTGCAGTTCCATGAATTTGTTTAAAAAAAATTTTATCCTAGTAACATATATACAATCTAAAACCTCCCCTTTTAACCACATTCAAATATATAAATCAGTGCTGTTAATTATGTTCCCAAGTTTGTGGTACCACCTCCACCATCCTTCACCAAAGCCTTTCCTCATCTAAAATAGAAGCTCTGTACATTTTAAACCTTGACTCCTGTAATGGTCAGCTTCATGTGTCAACTTGTCCAGGTGGTGGTGCCCGTTGCCTGGTTGGGTAAGTGCTAGCCTGTCTGTTGCTATGAGGACATTTCATGGAATTAAATCATGATCACATCAGCTGCATCCACAGCTGATTGCATTTGTAATCAGCCAAGGGGAGTGTCTCCTGGAATGAGTGACACTTAGTCTAATCACTGGAAGGCTTTTAAGGAGGATTCAGAAGAGACAGTCTCTCTTCCTGCTTCAACCGGCAAGCTTCTCCTGTGGAGTTCATCCATACCCTTCTTTAGAGTCGTCAGCTTCATGGCCTGCCCTACGGATTTTGGCCTCTATGTTCCCATGGTTATGTGAGACACTTTTTAAATTTTATATCTACAGATATTTCCTGCTGATTCTGTTTCTATAAAGAACCCTAGCTAATACAAATCCCCATTCCCTTACCCCCTTCCCATCCCCTGGTAACCTATTTTCTAAATTTTGACTCTTGGAGGATTGCTTTGAGACTATGTAAATATCTTTTTTCTCATCATGTTTTTAATTCTAAGATTTTAAATGGGTGCCAATTTTAGCACCCATTTAGCACACATATTTAGCACCATGCCAAAAGTGATTTAGTGGTTTCCTATTTCCATATTTTCTACATTTATTAGTTGGAATTCTACTATAAGGAAAATCTGTCCCCAAAAAAGAAACTTTTTGTTTTTTGAAAGTGCAAACTTTGTTTCAGACACTGACATGGCAATTTACACAACAGATCTCATTCATGTTTCATACCACCGTGTAAAGTAGGTTTGATTATTTTCATTTTATAGGTCAGGAGACTTTAGGGAGAAAACAACAAACGGCAAGACAGGGACTGAACATTTATGCTGCCTTTGACTTCTTTTGAGCAATTCTAACCTACCCTTGCAGAGGATTTGCAGACACTTTCCTCTCTTGTCCCTGACACTTTGCCCGTGAAGGGGATGGGGCCAGCTCAGCAGTACTCAGCTGTTCTCAGAGTGCTCCAGGGGATTCAAAGATCTTGGAGCCTGAGAGGCAATTAGTCATACCAGTTGGTACTTTCAAAGAAGGGGACAGGGCATGGCCAGGGTCTCCTCCCAGTCAGGGTCTTGGCCTCAGCTTCCTTGCCACCTTTGTACCAAGCTCAGTGCTTGCCACCATATACCCTTATATCTAACTCTTTCAACAACTTTGCAAAACAGGTATTAGCCCTGTTTCACCGATATGAAAATGAAATTTAGAAAGACCAAATAAGTCAATAAAGCTTGATATTGCTAGTAAGTGACAGAACTTGAAAGCAGATTCATTGAAGTCCTCTGACTTTGTGTAAGTCAGTGAAGGATGAAGAACTGAACCTGCTCAGCCACTGGTTCCCATTCTCACCACAAGTCATAACTCCCCAGGAAGCTTTAAAAATCACTGGTGCCCAGCCTCACCCTAGAAACGCTGACTTAGTCCCTCTGGGGCAGGATTTGGCACTAGCGTTGTTTAAAGCTCTTCTGGTGACCCTACTAAGCTGCCAAGATTGAGAACCACCAATCCAGGGATTTTTTACAGGATTGCAGATCTTTCAATTCAGATCTTCAATAGCGAAATTTCTCTAACAAAAGGAAATGTGCCTGATTCAGCATTTCCCACTGTTCCTTTTAGACTCTCCATACAAAGTGTTCAGTAGGGAACATTACGTAGAAAATCCACATTATCCACTTTCCAACCTTGAAGATTCATAAAGCTTGTTGGCATCATTCAAAAAGTTTGAGAAATCTTATAATAAATTTCATTTAACTTTCTTACATCTACAATTCCCCCAACATACTACACCATGGAACAATTTCACCTGCAGTGACTAACTTCCTGTAGGACCAGTTCCATAGCAGTGCTCTGGTAAGTGCTAATAAAATTGGGATATAACTGATGAGAATTTCAGTCAAAAAAGGATTAAAGTAAGTGAAGATGCATTTGTAGTTTTGGCTTTTTAAACCATGCTGGTGATTTTATACTTTGTATATTCTAAATAAACAAATGCGTTTATTAATAAATTGGTACAATGTGTGAATTTGCATACTCATGTTGCATTTATTCCTCCAACAGAGGAGGTTTTTATCGCTCATTAAATAAGGCAAAGGATTTGTATTAATTACAGTAACAGGTCAGTGTTTGCTTGACCAAACAACTTGGCCAAAGAACTGGACACCTGTGCCAATTTGAAGCTATTATGCACCCCAGAAAAGGTATATCCTTTAATCTTCATTCAGTATTGCTGGGTGGAATCATTTTTATTGTTTCCATGAAGATGTGATCCACCCAATTGTGGTGGTAACTTTTGATTAAATAGTTTCCATGGACATGTGTCTGCACCCATTCAAGGCGGGGTTGCTAGTGGAACCCTTTAAGAGGGAACCTTTTTGGAAAAAGCTCAGAGCAACCAAAACAACCAGAACCAATGGAGTCCACAGAGCCAGAGACCTTTGGAGATGACAAAGGATAACGCCCCTGGGGGAGTCTCATGAAACAAGGAGCTGGGAGAGAAAGCTAGCAGATGTTGCCATGTGCCTTTCCAGATGACAAAGTATTTTAGACCCATCAGCCTTTCTTGAATCAAGGTATCTTGCCCTGGATGCCTCAGTTGAGACATTTTCATGGCCTTAGAACTGCAAACTTGCAACTTAATAAATTTCCTTTTTAAAAGCCATTCCATTTTTGGTATATAGCATTCTGGCAGCTTTTGCCAACTAAAACAACACCTAACCTGCCCAAGCAGACATATGCACTTAACCATCACTAAATCAGCTACTCAATTTTCAGAGGGACCTAGATGCTTTAGAGCTTCTAAATTCCACTAATTAGCTAATTTGCTCATCTATGTAACAATATCACCAACATCCACAGCAAACATTTGAATGTAGAAGATACTGGTGATGCTCAGTTGGCTTTGGTCCCTACCCTTAGGACACTTCCGGGGCAATCAGGGAGATGGATGCTTAGATAACACATAACAACTTGGGGAGGAGTTAAGCTCCCCCTGTCTCCTCTATTGTGATAGCTCTCTAGTCTCTTCTTTTTTCTCTCTTCTCTATTGCATAGAATTTTGAATAAAACATCTTCACCTGTTTAAAATAAAGCAAAACAAAACAATACATCGTAGTCTTTGGTAATCACCAATGGCATGGTGTCCTGTTACAAATGCTCAATCTGTCTTCTTCTCTAGAAGAAAGACACTAAAAGGATTTGCAAAGTGGTCTTAATTTCCTTGAGTTGAAAACTGACTTTCTGAAGCAGCATAATCTTCTTTCCAATGACTTTTAACTACTTCCAGGACTTCCAATGAGTGTCTTGCTGTCTTATATGTTAAGCCTGATTGTCCGGAGGCTGCAATGCTCTTCCCTGCTGGAAGGTCAGACTGGAAAAGCGATGCTGCCTCAAAAGGCAATTCTGATCTTGAAGTCAGCATGTAGACTTGTTTATCTGGGCTCACCTAACTTGGGGCATAAAACCCTTATTTAATTACAGTCTATCCACTTTAGAGTTAAACAAAGGGCTAGTTAAATTTCATGAGACATCTACTAAGAGGTGCTCTACTTACATTATAGAAGCAGAAAACTGCTGCCCAAAGTAATCTAATAGAACTTTCTTTTTCACCTCTGATTTTAATGGCTTATAAAAAGTATATTGCATGATAGCCTACGGCACTATTTCTCATCTCATATATCCCAATCTTGTGGCCCTATTTTTAATTGGGTCATTCAATGTCATCTGATGTCCTCCTTGACTCTGTATCTGGGTCAGTTGACTTTCTGATGACAATGAAACTTGTAAACACCTTCAAAGTAATAGATCTCTTTTATCATTCTACTTGGGCTGTTAAACACTGTCTCCCTTCTTAGATTTTATATCTGCTGCCTTTCCGTTAGGCCCTAATCAACCATAATTATAATATGAGCATGTTAGAGTCTTCATATATCATGTATTTATGTATTATAGCCTAAGGGAACAAGAACTAACCTTCTCTTTCAAAGTCAGTAATAGTGATCCCCTTCAAGTAACTAAGACTATTGAAGTCAATCACTTTATTTAAATTATGCTGTGGAAGAGAAAGGAATTGATTTAAAAAAATGAATGTGAATTGAGTGTAGTTATTTATCTATATTTAAAAGACTGTTATATTAGACTAAAATCATCCTTATACAGTGGGAAGGAAAGATTTAAATTAATGGGTAGCTGAAATTCCCAAATTTTTAAAGACACAAAAACCTTTTTTGGTTTTATTCTTTAGTGGATTTTTTTTGAAGGAGTGGAAAGGGTGATGAATAAGAGGGTACTGAGGACCAGAGCCTTTTTTCATCATCTAAATTCTGAGTGTCTATGAGCCTCACTTTCATAGTCAAAGGACAGAAGAAGAAACCAGAGTTAGATTTCTCATTTGAGGAATTTGTGCAAAAGCAAATGGAAAGAGAAAATGGCAATGACAGAAAAAAAGGCCCACTTAGCCACAGCAAGTGCAATGAAGGCAGGAAGTGTTTGCACTCTTTACTGGATGCTGAGGGAACACATGGCGAGTCTGGGCAGATCCACCTCTAATCTCATCTAGCAAAGACCACAACGTGTGGCGCAGGAAGTGGACAGGTTTAGAGGACATAAGGGAGGACCATGAAGGATTGAGACGAAGGTGGAACTTTGCCTCCACATTCTAGGGCAGTGGTTCCCAAAGCTGGCTGATGCTGAAAATGGTTTAAGAAAGTTCAACAATGCAACACTAACAGAGAACCCTGTTGTAATGATGGACAGCAGTCAATGGTGCAGTAATACAAATGTTCTTTCATGAATCGTGACAGGTACCACACTGATGGAAGTGTGGTATAAGGGATAAGGTATAGGTTGGTATAAGGGAACTCTGTATTTTTTGCCTAATTTTTAAGAAAACCTACAACTTCTCTAATTAAAAAATCATAGATTCCCAAACCCAATAAATCCAGTTTCCTCAATCATGCAAAATTCTAATTGTTTGCCAGGAAACATGTTTTTCTTATCTTCTGTAATCTGACTCACCTACTTGTGTAAATAAACACTCAAACAAAGCTAAAATTGATGGCATTGTGAATTAGATCATTTTAACCCTAAAGTCAACCATTTACCAAATGTGATTTGGTATCAAATATTACTTTTTCACCATTCATTAAATTAAACTATTTCAATTTAAGGACTGGGATATCCTTTTGTTTTTTTTTTTTCCTAATGGAAGGTAATGGGCTACAACAAGCATATAGTAGAATAGAAAGAAGAGAAATTTTTAGAATGGGAAATGTGGGATTCAAATCCTGGTTCTGCTAATTAGTGACATAAATTTAGGTGATGTAATTTTTACCTCTCTCTTAACCTCATTTTTCTGAGGTTATAAAATGTGGGTTAAAATATCAAATTTATAGCACCTTCTGAGAATTAAATGAGATGGCATATATAAAGAACACTTCCTAGCCCAAATTAGATAAATGTTAGTGCTTTCCTTTCGCTTTCTCCTTTCTCTTTTTCCTGTTCTATCCCACTTTCTTTCACTGTTGAAAATAGGGTCTGATACAAACTAGGAAGAACAAAAGAGAGAATGATCAGCACAACTTTTCTGTGAAGGATCAGATAGCAAATAATTGAGTCTTTGCAACTATGCAATCTCTTTTGCAAGTACTCAAGCCTGTCATTTTAATGCAAAAGCAGGCAAAGAAAATGTGTAGATATGTGAACCTGGCCTGGCTCCCTTAAAACTTTATTTGCATAAACAAACAATTTGGCCCATAGACTACAGCTTGCTGACCCTTGACGTACAAGAATACTTTTCTGAAACCTATGAGTTGATGCAGGAGGTGATGAAATAAGGACTCAATGTCAGAAAAAAAAAAGGACTCATATCCTTCTTTGCTCATAAGTAGCTGGATGACTTGGCAAAAGTCACTTCACCTCTCTGAACTCAATTTTCTCATCTGTATAGATAAAGGAGCTGGGCTGAAGAATCTCTGAGGAGGCTGCCACTGCTAAAAGCCTATGATTCTTTGGGAGACAGCAGTTTCCACAAGAGAACAACCAATGAACTGTATGTAACTGAAGATTCAGCATTTGATTTGTTTGTTCTTTCATGGTTGATCAATGAATCATAAAGAACAACAGAAGCTCTCTGGTCATAAGTATGATTTATTTGATGAAAAGGGAAAATATAACATTTGGTCAAAATAAATGTTATTTTCTCCACAGACACAAAGCAGCAATCAAAATAGTTATTACATTCTAAATGTCATATGTCATTTCACATAGTTTAAATTCAGGCTACAATGTTTGTCAGTAACTGAAGACTTGAAAATTGAAAGTCTTGTTTTTTCAAAGCAAGTACTGCTCGCACCCTAAACATGATATATTAATTAGGATGTGAAATAAATCAATCTGAGTTGCTTTTCCAAAAGGAAATGGTCGTGGAAGTTTTGTTTGTACTGAAACAATGGGGGAGGGGTGTGTTTTGAAAGTGGAAATGCTAATACACACAAGATAATGAATAATATGCTGTTTAAAAACATGATGTAATGAAAAAAAAGTGTTCAGTTGGAAACTCAAAGAATTTGATTCTGCTACCAATTAGCTTCGTCAAGGCTCTTCTTTCTTGATTCAATTCAGTCCTTTGTAGGAAACATTGTAACAGCTATTATTTATTGAGTCTCCACTCGCGACTCTACAGACTCTTCAGTGTATTATTTCCTTTAATCCTGACCCAAACCCCAGGAGGAAAGTTCTAATGCTATGGCTGTTTTGTAGATAAGGAAGTTGGGGCACAGAGGGGCTAAGTAATTTGTCCACAGTGTGTTCCAGAATCAAGATTTGAGCGGTTAGCTCAATGCTGCCTTCTAAAGAATGGCTTTTCAGTGTCATTTCCCAGCCCAGAGATCTAGTGAGTTAACCGCCTTCTACCAGACCTTTAAAGCCCTCCAATTGGATCCCAGCCCATCTCCCCACCTTATCCCACACTCTCTGCCTGAATCCTCCATTTGTCAAAAGCCTCTGCCCAACTGGCCTCTGAAGAGTCCCCGCCATTCCATTTCATGCCTCTGCCTTCCTGGCTGTCCCGTTCAATCCCTCATGTCCCCGTACCCAAACCCTGCCTCCTGAGGTCAGGCGCAGTGAGGAGCACGGCTGCAGAGTGGGGTCTTATCGCGGCTCTGTCACAAACTCTGCTTGGGAACTAGGAAATGCCTTTTAACCTCTCTGAGCCTCAGTTTCTCCAACTGAAAATCAACGGTGTTATACTCGATTAGACATTTTCAAAGCTTTTATTGATTATTGTTCCTTTAAGCCATGGGCCATTTTCTCTAAAGAACTCTTGGGAATACCAGTTAATAGCCCAGCAAAGGCAGAGGGGCCTGCTTAAAATAGAGGCTGACAGTGGAGCTGCAGCACACAGCAGGAAGACACCAGATGAGGGCAGCTCTGGGATTCTTTACATCTAAACGCAAATGAATTAAATTTCCTGTGACACCCTAACTTACAATAACTGCTCACTCCTCTGGATTCATAGCTCTTCATGTCGTGTAGTTCTTACAATACATTGCATATAGGAAATTAATTTATGTTGGCTTACTAACCAGAGTCTGTATTTCTTATGAACAGGAATTGTGTATTTTACTTCGTTTGCATCCACCACAGCCATAAGTATAGTCATAGACCCTTAAGAAATATGCAGCACAACAACTTCAATAAGTATACAACAGAAAATCTATAATAAATGCATGTAGAATGAGAAAATGAATGAATGACCTGGACTAGAAAATTTTTCTAAGACTAATACATACAGCACATGAAGAGAATAAGGTCGTCAAATGGCTTTATCGTTAACATATAATTTAAGTCTGCTCTGCAGTGAGCTCAACACACTCCTTATTATTTCTGGACATGAGGTTGCCTCAACTCCAACGTCATTAGTTCTCCTGTAATGTCAGGGTTCCTCAAACTTCAGTCATCCCTGCACAACCTCCTGAAGTTTATTTTATCGTATTGGCATAGATCAGGTCCTGATATGCATTTTTGCTTAAATGTTCTTTAAATCAATGCACTATTTTTATTTGAAGAAGTCCATTCTAAAAGAAAACCTTATAATGCCACTGTAAATGTAAAAACAGTGTTGTGCCAATTTGAATCAATTGTGTACCCTAGAGAAGCCAAGTTTTTAATCCCAATTCAATAGCATAGGTTGGAATCTTTTGATTAGATTATCTCCACAGAGATGTGACATGGCCAGTTGTGGATATTTACATTGATCACATGGCGATGTGCCTCCACCCACTCCAGGTGGGTCTTGCTTAGCTTACTAGAATCCTTTAAAGAAGGAAACATTTAGGTAAGAGAACCAGAAACGACAGAAGCCTCAGAGCTGACAGAAAGTTCACAGCAGAGCTGACACAGATGCGGGCACGTGGAGAACAGAGACACGGATATATGGAGATGCTTAGAAGCCGGCAGGCATGCCGTTAGAGGTTAAGCAAGCCAGAACCTGGAGAGAGCCAAGGGAAGCCAAGAGATGAAAACCAGCCCCGGAGAAGCACAATGAGGAACCCCCACAGGAACAGAGGCTGAAAGCAACGGAGCCCAGGAGCAAGGGACCAGCAGAGCCCAGCCATGTGACTACCCAGCTGACAGAGGTGTTCCTAACCCATCGGCCTTTCTTGAGTGAAGATAACCTCTTATTGGTGCCTTAATTTGGACACTTTCATTTCCTTAGAACTGTAAACTTGTAACTTATTAAATTCTTCTTTATAAAAGCCGTTCCTGTTCTGGTAGCTCACATTCTGGCAGCTAGCAAATTGCACAAGTATCATCTTCCATAAGTAGAAAGTCACTGATATATATATATATATATATGGAGGGGGCTTATATATATTTGTATACCCACATATGCACAGACCAGCATATACGCATGTATCATATACATATTATTTATTATACACACACTGTCCATATATCGATATATGCATACATATATAAAATACTATGTATATAGTATCTATCTTATAAACACATAAGATATACACACACATTTACATACATGCACATAGAAAACAAATATTATTAGCTTCTAACAAGATATTAGCCAGTCAAAGTCCATAGTCTACCTCCTCTTTCTCTGTGCAAAGCCTGCAGAACCCTTGCCCTGGGGTTATTCCAACAGAGGGGAGAGGGACTGGGCTGTTTATACCTAATCCCTGCCAGTACTGCTTGCAGGCTGCCACGGCTGCTGGGTGGCACTCCTTCCCTGGCATTCCTGCTGCAAGGGCAGAGTGGCTGTCCTTGGTTATGAAAAAAATGTTGCACAAAAAGATACAGCCACTGTGGCAGTTGAAAGTCTGGAGTGCACTCAAGTAACAAGGCCCAGGAGTCTGTGCTCGGGCCTGGCAGCCTCAGAAAATGAGAAGGGCTCCAAGGTCACAGATGACTCTAAAGACCTATCACTCTCATGACATGGTTCATGCTTACAAAGTACTAAGAACCCTTACTCTCATTCCGGATCCCTTTTCTCCAGTTAAATGCCTATTCCAGGGGAAGCTTCTATGGCTGGAACCAGGACACAGGGTTGTGCAAATCATGGCCCATATTTATAAACTGAGAAACTGTTTGCTGAAAAACCAGCATGATTCTCCGTGTCATCTACATAGGAAAATAGCATTCATTTTATTTTGAAGCACACAAATCCCAGGATCATTAATTCCACTTAAATGAATGAATGACTCCTCTTTGCATATCTGCAGCATCCAACCCGTGACACCCTGGACACCTTCCAGGAAGCTGTGGCCCAGAACACTATTTATAGGAATGCCTTGTGGGCAGTAGTCTTTAGAGGTTTTTCTTCTCGAATGTTCTTTAGGCTGCGTAGATGCCTATTATGCAATTCAGAGAAAGAAGCCTGGACAGGATTAGTCAGCAGCAAGCCCTCTGACGCAGCTTCTGTGATCTAGTTAAAAATAGGAAAGAGGATGCTTTGCATAAGTCGTCACCATTGTGTGGTACCAGAGAATCGACCACTTCTTTGGGTTCCTACATCCTGTTGCTTTATCCAAAAACAGACGAAAATTCCATCTTTGAATCTTTGGGCAAAACCTTTTACTTCTGTGACCCAGGCTTCCTGGTCCTTGTGGTCGGTGCTCCTTTGCTCATTCCCCTCCACCCCGGGTCCTTTATCATCTGCATCTGCCGGCAGCAGCCCAAGGTCTCTGCTTTTCTTTCCCTCTCCCAGGGGCTGCGAACTCAAGGGTCTGTGGGGGCCAGGCAGGTAATATAAATTAATTGCGCGGCCCAGGGGTACGGAGCAGAGGGACCGTGCATGCCCCGTCCAAAAATAGGATGGAGACCGCTCTTACTCAGCTTCTGACAGATGAACTGAGGTTTACAAAAGCAGCCGGAAGTCAAGATTGTTATGGGAACTCTCCAGTGTTTAAGTGTATTTTAATTTTCAAAAACAGAATAGAGACCAAACTTGCTTGCAGCCTCTGCCTGCCATGGAAACGTAATTGTCATCACAGACCTAAAGCATGTCAAGTTGAAAGCAGATTCAGCACTTGACAGCAGATTTGACAGGGCGATAGTTTGCATGCTCGATGCAATTTATTTGCTGGCTGAATTGCAAGCTGCCAACACAAACAATATGGAATAACCAAGGTCAAGGGCTCACCACACATGTAAATGTGGTAGATACCAGAGTCTCTAAAATCCATTGGCTCAAGGACCAGCAGAAGGCAGGCTAGTACCTTTAATGAGAGATTTGTGATTTGGGTCTGATGTGTCTCTATCAGTGGAAGTTCCCAGGCTGATAGCGGGGGGTGCTGGTTGAGGGGTGCAGTGAGAGTGGTGGCACACCTCGCACCACAGCATGGGCAGTGGAGCCGGGAGTGACCGGGTGACAGCCTGACTCCACAGATGCTCACTGGAGTGGCACCTGCACTGGCTTTTTAAAGCCTCAGAGGTCTGGTCACCAATATTTTTATAGAAGAATTGTCCCTCATGGCTGGCATGAAGCCAGCCCATTTCATCCTTGCTCAAACGTCTGATTATCTATCATGTGGTACAAAACACATTTTTATCAATTTGTTTGCTTTCTATTTGTTGTCAACATGCAGATAGTATTTGAGGAATTCAAGGTCATTCAGATCCTTTCAATACACATTTCCCCATCTACTCTCCCATGGGGACCATGTCTGTTGCCATGGCTATAAGCGGGATCCTAAGCAATCTACGTCCTTAGGACTAATGCCTCACGTGTGTTTCCATTCTTGGTTTCTAATTTGGAAAGAGTACAGGGTTATGATGGAAATAGTGGGTTCTGTTTGAGGGCCCTGCCATTGGCTAGTCAAGGAGCTTTGGTTGAGTAGCTTCACCTCTCAGGGCCTCAGTTTCCTCAGCTCTTAAATGTGCCACTCAGAGGTAATGGCCTCAGGAGCGCTGCCAGCTTCTAGTAGCCTGCGAGTCTGATAGATCCCATCTTCTCCCCCCTTTCTTCCCTCTCCTAGTCTCAAAGATCAATTTCCCACCACATGTAGTGATCTAAATATATCCTGATTTTTTTGGCTTAGGGGTCAGCTTTCATTTGTAACTGTGCTTCAACCCAATACCCAGAAAATTCTATCACTGCAGCATCCCTTAATCTCTTACTTGTCCTATTTGTCAGCTGCCACCATCATCTCCTTACCAAACCATTGCATTTGCTCCCATCCCAACTCCAGCTTTCCTATCACCAACCAACTCCAGAACGCTCTCTCCAAAAAAACCAAACAATTAAAAAAATAAAACAATTTTAAAAGCACTTTGTGTATAGCCTTTCCCTAGAAGAGAGTTTACAGTGACTCCCCATCATTTATCCATGCATCCCCAAATTGCCTGCTGCCCTTACCATTAATCAATTAATTCAGCCAATCATGCTTAAGTCACTAGCTGGCATGAAGGGAGAGTCAAAGATGATTGGCATGGTCAGCTGTGGCTCTCAAGTAGCTCCTCATCAGGACTTCAGGTATTCATACCCTAAGAATAAATATCTAGGTAGCGTTTCCAATATATAATGTGGTATGGACAGTGATGTTACCCTAAATACAGAAAGGGCACTCATCTAAGAAACAAATTGAGCAAATCCCTACTTATCCTCAGGGGAGTTCAACCTTGGAGGCAGGACAAAATTCCAGAATCAAACCTCTCTCTCGCGTTTATCTAGTTTTCCAGTTGGCAAACAACCAGTAAATTTCCCCTACGAGAATGACCCTACATGCACTGTACAGAACCAGCTCTATGGAAAAACCAACTTTATAGAAAATATCTTTTACAAGCCATTCATAATATAGCAGCACGGATAGAATGAAACTTACTTAGGTTCCAGTGCAGTTTAGTTTTAAATGTAAGCCCAAAGGATGCAGGAGTAATCAAAATTATATTTTTGATGCACATGCAGATGAAAGTTGCTTTAGGGGACTTGGATTTATACCTTTGCCACAGTAAATGGCCTGCAGTTTAGAGGCTGACTGAACGTTGGGGAAAGGTTTGAGACAGAAGACCTCAACAATGCCTTCCTTATAAGTGAGACACCAATCGTGGGAATCAATATGGCACTTCCTTATGGAAAGGCAAGGAAGGCGTCAGGTGAGAAACAGCCCCACTTTCAGGACCTAGAACAAGGTTACACCCACCTGCTGAGAGGGGTAAATGTGCCTCAGACAGTTCTGTGGCTAGGTGTGAAATTCCACCTTGAAAAGAGAAGATAAGAGGATGACCAATTGACAATCATGGGCCCCAGCTGATTGTTTTTTAGAAGTCTTACAATTTCACGGCTGAAAAGAGACCATGGTCAAGAACACACTTTCTGAGTGGAGAAGATGAATCCTATGACTGTGTCGGAGAGATATTCCCTCAATAGAGTAATGAAAACGTTTGGAGCTTTAAAAAACAGAACAGGCCCAGTCTAATAAAAATGAGACAGTGAAATACAATTAAATGCACATTGTGACTCTGGCTCCTACATTTGCTTAGAGGGGCTTCTGGTCTTCTTCAGGCTTGGGGTAGGGCCTGCTGTGGTCTGACTGTGGTGGTGTCCAGGAGGGGGTAGAGCCCACACATGAGAGGGAAAGTCTGAGAGCTGGACAGTACTTTTGGAACCAATTGCTTCTCCTGTAGACCCTGATCAAGGCTGGCTTACAATGTGCATGGAGGAAAAGGTGTTGAAAAGAGTCAATGAGAATGGCTGACAGGAGAAGTTGTTTCTCGGCATGGAAGTTGTGAAGAAATTTCATATTTCCAGTTAGAAATAATAATGACATAATGTACCTAAATACATTTGTAAAGTTAATTTCTGAGAAGACGGTGTTCCTTTAATTTAAGACATTCTGTATCAGGACATGATTAAACATGGCTGGGAACTGCTGTGATTAGAAATCTGAAGAGGGTACAGCAATGCCTAGCAACTAGAGGCAGGGTGAGTATGGGGTGATGTCAAAGCAGGTTGCCATGGAAACAAGCCACTAAGTGCAATGCAACCAAGCCGAGACAGCACACCACCTGAAGAGAGGGGAAGGAAACAAGAGACATGCTAGATGACCAGGAGTTCTCAGAAAGGACAGAAAGGGTAGAATTCACGTTGACTATATGGCACTAGAAAGAATGCCAAGGGCTGCCAAGAACCACCAAAAAGAGGAATGAAAGTTAGAGCTTGTTGGGTGTCTAGAGCTTGATCTTATTAATTTGTCATTCATCTGTTGGGCCAAGCCAACAAAACCTGATTGAGTTCTTTCTGGGGGACCAGGCACTGGGCTAGGCACTAAGGCTAGAGAGAGGATGAGAAGTGACTCCATGCATCCCCAATAGGGACGGTACAGTGAGTCACAAAAAATGTTCACGTCACAAGCTGTTACCCGTCTCTTTCACTCTGCACATGGGAAACGAAGCCTCCAGCTCCGTTCAGTGGGATTCAGCCCACCCACCCCTCTTGCCGCCACCGCCGCTGCTAACTTCTTGTTCAGTCCCCAGGCAGTTTTCCCATTTCTTGGCACCCTCATCTTGAAAGTGCTCTTCTGTTATTACTGTGATCTCACCAAGCTATTTTTAATCTCCCATGGCCTTTACAATCTCTCTCATGCTGCATCTTTTTTCACGGCAAATCAACTTTCCAGACTTACCAAATTTTAGAACATCACACTCATATTGTAATCATCTGGCACTCATGTTACACCCATTACACTCATCCTGCTTTATTGCTCTCATTAGGTTCTTTTACCGATGCAGTAAAGTAAGTAGGGCAGGCATTACCATCTCTATTCTGGGATCAAGAAACTGAGGTTCCAGGAGGCAAAGTAGCTTTCCCCAGGCCTCCCACTAAGGGTTGACAGTCACCGTAGGCCCCAGGCTCCTTGCCTACCTCCTGGTGCAGACTCTGGTGCTTGAAGCACTGCTTTGAGGCCTGAGTCTCGCCCGCACGATCTCCCACTCTTATTTTGAGAGTCCTTCCTCTTAGCATGAAGCCAGTGTCCTCAGAGAATTACAATAACAGAAGCACAGCTCATACCTTCTTTTTCTTATTAGACCCAGTGGCCGACGTGTAGATTCTAGGATCCTACAACTAAGATTCAGGAAGCTCCATTTGCCTTTTGTTGCCTACAACAAAATGAAACCAAGCAAAGCCACCACAACAGGAAAATACTCAGAGGCCTCCCTCCTTGCAGGAACTCCCTTGGAACCCAGCACTGTTTGTCTTGTGTCCTCCCTCCCCACCCCACCCCCGCAACTCCCAGGTTGCCTAGCGCTTTAGCATCCTCTTCTTGTAGTGTTTGTACTTAGAGCTCCCTGAGGGCTGTGTCCACCTCTCCCCAATGTGCTGCAAACCTCTGTCTCTCTCAGCAGAACTGGGCAGAGCCAGGGAGTATTGATTTGCAGAGGAGCGCCTATTCTCTCAGAAAGGGGAAAGCAAGCTGTCTTGTTACTAGAATTGCCAAGACAAAGAGAATTATTTATAATGAAACTGCCTGAAAGGTGTAAAGCGACCCAATGTATTGTAAACTGCCTAAGAAAACAGAAGTGGGGGTGGGGGGTGAGATACCTGACTCCCAACATGCCTGTCTGCTGTGAGAGAAGCCTAGAAAGTTCCTGGCCTTGGATCAGTAGAGAAGTGAGCAGAGGCCTGCTGTGCGCAATGCCCAGCGGAATTAGGGGGGCCTGTGAGCTCCCCAGGGACTGCACCCACAAAGGATGAGTCAGCCACAGGCCCAGGCAGGATATTGCTGGGTAATGAGCCGGTTAAGAACGAACACGGGGTATGTGGAAAGCTGCGTGGATTGGCTTACTTTCCCGCAGTCTCCTTCCAGGGACCTGCAGTAACTCAGGGAGATGGCACCAGCTACAAAATTTACAGGTGTCATTATTTGCCAACATTGCGCAGTCTTTCCAGCTCTGTACAGGCTGCTCTGTGCACACCATCTCATTTAATTCTCACAATAAACCTCTGGTGTTGCCACTACTGCCTCCATTTTCCATTGGAGAACCTGAGACTCAGCGTGGTTAAGTCTCTGGTCCAAGGTCTCCCATCTGGTGAACCTGTTTGACTGCAAAGCCTGTGCTTTCCAGCACTGTGAAAATGTCACTCTCCCTTACCTGGATCTGGCATTTTGTAGGTTTCCAATCAATTTCACAGACTTTTTCATATGTGTGCCTCATAACAACCTTGTGTGATAGACCAGGTAGAATGGATTATCACCTTCATTTGAGGAAATTAAAGCTCAGAGATGTTAGGTGACTTGCCTGAGGCCACACAGCTAGAAAGTAGTGGAGTTGGGCATAGAGCAAAGGCCTTTGGGCACTAACCCCAGGAGCCCATCCATGGCACAATTAACTCTGTGGTCATGTCTCACGACCATGAGCAGTGTCAGTTCGTGGAGGCCCTTTCAATGGGGTTTCAGAGACAGTAGGACAAAGTGTGCAGGGTCCAATACCTAGCACAGAGAGATGATACAGAGGCACTTGAATTAATGAATGAATGTGTTCTAGGAAAGTACTCAGTTATGATAGCCTCAGCCTACAGAACTGTTTCTATAACCAGTCTGTCCCTAACCATATTTTCACAGTGCCTATTGCTGAGTCCTAGCCTCCAGTCATAGCCAGAGTCATAGCTTCTGATTAGATCAGAGTCAGAGTCTAATCATGTCACAGCCCTTTTCTGATCATCTTAGTTTTTAAACCTGTGAAAACAGCTGAGGGGCAGTGCAGATAAGCTACTTAAAGCCTTCTCTTGTCATTAGGAGATATTTACTTTTCAACTCCCCTGTCTCCATCTTTCCCTCAAATTTTCCAACCACCTAAACTCCCAAATCTGTCACTTACATGAGTCAATTTATTTTATAATGGAGATGTGTACCTATTCTTTGCCTGGTAGCATGTTAGTTACTTGGGATGCAAAGATGAATAAGACATGGTCGCTGCCCTGGGAATGCACAGTCCATTGGGAGATGGACACTCGGTTGGGACAGTAATGGCATTGTGTAGCCATTGACTCTGTTTGCTCAGAACAAACCATTCAGAGGATCTATGAACATAAAGACTCTGAATGGGACCCTGCCACGGGATAGTAGAACTCCAAACTCTCCCCAAATAGTCATGGTTGATGGTTGTGTGCCACAGAAGCTCAGAGCACAGACTGGGAATGTCAAGAAAAGGAAATTTACAGCAGAAGTAAATTTGCTTTGGGGCTTGGCATAGACATAGAAAGAGGGAAGAAAGGTAACACAGTTTATTTACTGCCACTCCTTTCCCCCACTACGCCACACATATCATCTCTCCACACAAAAAACACAACAAAGTATAAGAGGACTCAACCTCGGAGAAAGGTTGATTCTATCCTTCAGAAGTCTCCAAATATTCTGTTGATTACACCAATTCTGTTTCATTATGATTCATTGTCGATGTGCATTTATCTCTCAAGCATTTACTGATCTCGTACTGTTTACCAGGTGCTGTGCTAAACCCTTGGGAACGGTGATGAATTGACCGTCATGGTGCTGGTTGCAATGATGGATAAAAAAGAAATCAAAAGATACGGCTCTTGGCAATAGGATATTCTATTGGAGGAGAGAACCCCAACATGTGGAAAATAATCACTGCTAAACAGGTACGAAGCGTCCTCCTGGGGGTGGGGCCACTATGACTGCAAGAGATATGAGAGTTGCAAGAGCTGGGGGAAGCTTTAGGAGGAAGAGCAGAATTGGAGAGGGGGGTAAAAACCGAGAAGGGTTTGCTGAAGATACAGAGGACTCTGACTGGTGCTATGTTCCCCTCTCTAGCACCCTGTCACTGCCACAGTACTTACCCATCATCCTGATTTGCTCACTTGTCTGGTCTTAGGTACCGTCTTGTAGCCATTCATTGTTATATCTCTAACACCTAGCTCAGTACCTGACACAGGGCACACAAATAATGTTTATTGAATTGATTAAGAAATGAGTACAGTGTCATTGAAGTCAAAGGAAATATTGAGTTCCAGCAAAAGAGAATTTAACAGTGTGGACCGATAGAGAGGGTGAGGAGGCTGCAACCCGCACAGTCACTGGATGTTGCATCTGATGGGCATCATGTGACAAGTCTTAGTCCAGCTGTTGTGGGTGGATCCAAGAATGCAAGGTTTTGAGTTGTGTGTGGCTAGTTAGGAGGTAAATACAAGCTATTCCTCAAAATGGAGTTGGGAAGGAAAGACAATTTGACTGTAGCTTGAGTCAAAAATAGGATCAAGGAATTCTTTTAGGATAAGAAAAAGTGTGAAGGTAGAAGGGAGGAGGTCACAAGTAATAGTAATTGCTAATGTTTACTGAATGCTTATCATATGCCTGTTGCTGTTCTAAATGCTTTCACTTCATTAGCCTCCTAAAAATCCAGTGTTGCATAGACAAAATACTATTAACATTTTAGACACATTTGAAGCACAGAGGTTAAGTGACTTGTTCAAGGTCACAAGGTTGGGGGGTCAGAAACTGGAGCAGATTGAATGGGGGAGAAGGTATAAGGAGAAGAGAGAAGCAGATGGGCATGGCTGCAGAGAAAATTTAACTGACTTAACCCCGATAGGGGTCTGGAGGTTCACTTATTACCTGAAGCTGGACTGTTAGTTTTGTGATCATTTTGTGATCATATTATGGAATATAACTTCTAATGTAAAAACAAGGCTCCTAAAAATAAAAAAAATAAAAAAAAACAAGGCTCCTGCTCACCTCATAGCTCAGCATGATCATCAAAGCTATGGGATCTGCCAAAGATTTAACTCAAAGGAGAGGAGAACATCACGTATCTAGAAAGTGGAGTTGAAAGGACCACAGGAGAAAGAATAAAATTGTCCTACACAAAGCCCAGTGCATTCATAAAAAGGTAATTTCATATTCTCAGAGCCTACTGTATGAGCTGGAGGAAAGTACAAGTCAGTGAACATTTGCCAAGAAATGAATGAATGATGCACTACGTATGTGAGGGTACAGGTACATCACAGGGAAATGTTAGATCCCATGTCAGGACCTCATGCCCACTACTTCCCGTTTTAGAAACATATTTAATGATTTACACCCATCTCATTTCAGAAAAGTTTTGAAGAAATGCTATCTCACTTCATCCTCACAACACTGGTTGGATACCAATATCATTATTATCTCTGTTTCTAACTCACAAAACAGAGGCTCACTCAGTAGCTCAGTTCATCAGATCATAATGAGGACATGGTGAATTGGAATCTTTTACATGGGTCATATTTTACAGGGGATAATACTGCAAACCAGTATTTTCTAGTCCAGAAGAATGAATCTTTGTTTCTCATTACTTCAGTGGGTTAGAAGTTTGCCCCATTTAAAAGCCACAGTTGAGTTGTTGACTTGTATGATTATCTATAGGGCCACTAGTTTCAGGTGACAGACCAGCCATGGGCTTTAGGAAATAAGTTCCAGATGATAATAATGAAAGCTGAATTTTACTGAGCACTTACTGTGTGCTGCCACTATGCTAAATGATTTATTTCAGCTATTTCACTCAATTCTGAGGTGGATGCTATGATGATCCTAATTTACACGTGTCTGTGCTCTCCATTTGGAGCAGACTCACACATTTATATCCTGGACCCAGTTTTCTCCTCTGGTATTCTGTCCAATATATTTAATGCCCTCCTCGATCTCTCCAGTTGGATAAATCTCAAAAGTATCTCAAATATAACACATCCAAATCCCAGCCTTTGAGCTGTCCCCCAAACTGGTCCTTTTTTTTGGTCTCACAATAGCAGCAGTACCCACTCAGTTTCAAAGGTCAGAATAGAGGGGTCTTCCTTGATGTGTTCTTCTCAATGGGTAAATCCATTCACAATTTCTTATCAAGTTAACCAACAAAATAACCCTTGGCATCAGTGGCTGAAAGAGTTCAAATAGAGTCAAGAGGTTACCGTGGAGGTCACTCTTACTCAGCTTCAGTTAGACATTGCTACCTATCACAGCAACCAAAACCATTCCAGCCAATTCTAAAGAACACCTAGGGCATTATATAAGATTCTACAAATGCTCCATAAACTAGGAGTAACTTTCCAGAAACCTACAACCTCCAGATGGGTCCCTAGACTAGATAAGTTTTGAAATGCAGAAGGGCCAGCCTCTCCAGAACATCAACTAGTTCCATCCCCCTATTCCATATTATCAACAGCCCTTTCAACATGAAAAAGTTAGAATGGGTATAGCCCAAATAACCCTGAAGAGTGGGAGAAAGATTAAAGGTGATGGTGGAGTTATACAGAGAAGGTAGGGTTTAACAAGTGAATATGATTGCTGAATCATTAAATTGATATTTCTTTTAGTCTCCAGTATCTTAGAGCAGCTAGAAGTAAAAACGTAAAATTATGGAAGTGTAACCCACACCAAACACTGAAATCTGTTCCACAACCAATTGTTATACTGTACTTTGAAATTTATTGCTTTTTTGTATATGTTATTTTTCACAAAAAAGAAAAATTCGGTTGTGATGATAAATGCACAGCTATATGATGATATGTGAACCATTGGTTGTACACTTTGGATAATATCAAGAAAAAAGAAAAAAATGTCCTTTGATTCTGCACTTTATTCCACCTTGACTACCACCACTGTTACCCTTGTCCAAATTATTGCCATCTCTGGCTTAAGATACCTGCGCTAGCCTCCTTTCTCATCTTAGGTTTCCATTCTGGTCTCCTCCAATCCATCCCTTGTGCTATAGCTCCGGAGCTCTCCACAAAAATGCACATCTGATTGGGTCACACCTCTACTTAAAACCCTTCAATGGCTTCCCGCCACTCTTAGGATGAAGAAAAACTGCCCAGCTTCCTACTTACCTCTCCAGCCATGCGCTCTCTCTCTCTCTCTCTCTCTCTCTCTCTCTGTCACAGTTTGGCCTTATTTCCTTTACTCATACTTAAGTTCTTGCAGCCCCCATAATGAGCTTCAGGGCATCTGCACGTGGGGCTCCCTGCAGGGAGGCTTTTCCTATTTCCCCAGCCAGGTTGTGTCCTACTCATTCTTCAGGTCTCAGCTCAGACAGAAACTTCTCCCGGAAGCCCTCCTTGATTGCCCCCCAAATGGTCAAATCCCTTCTTTCAGGTTCTCATTCTCTGTGATCCCTTTTTTGTACCGCATGTCAATGATAAGTTTAGGCTTGTTTGTGATGATTTGATCCAGGTCTGTTTTTCCACTGAGATGTAAAGATCGTGAGGGCCAGCATCATGTCTGCTTTTGTTCACAATTGTATCTCTGGTACCAACACCTGGCACATAATTAACACAATAAGTATTAGTTGCTCAGGGCATGGATTAGTAGTCAACAGAGCAGCCAGGACTGGAATCCACAGCAATACCGCCCCGGGCCTCCCTCTCTTCATCTCTAAGATGTGGGGCTAAAAGGCCTTTCTAACCTTAAATCTCTTTGATACTCTGATTTCCTTTCTGAATAAAGTTTAAGTCTGATCCATGTTTAAATATAATGAAGACTTCAGCAAAGCAGCTCTTACTCTGCCCCTGCCCTTGCACACAAATTTTCAGGCATAGATACCCTCAGTTTGTTTGGTTTCCGTGAAAACATTTCAAAACATTTAGCTTCTTGTAAGAAATTAGTTGCAGAAATGCTCTAATTCCAATTATTGTTCATGCCTCATTCCAGTAATTAACTCAAATAATATGTTTTATGAGACTGAAAGACTTCCCCTTAATTGGTACATGAGAAAATTTGAAAAGAAAACTCCAAGGCCTATTCTTGACTCAAGTGGTTTAGTAAATTACTGGGGCAAGCATTATGCTCATGGTTAATACACGTAACCCTTTCAAATCAGGGAACCAACAAAACTAAATAGAAAAATGTCAGTCAATCTATCGGTAAGGAACCTCTTTGCAGAAGGGTTTTATTTTCTCAGTTTTACTTTTAGTTTCTTAACTTTACCATTGAGCAACAATGAACATAAACTGTGACTTAGAGGAGATAAAGGTCTCTAAGATGGCGAGGCGGCATGGGTGGCTTCACCCTGACATGAGGTAGAACGATAAAGCAAGTCAAGCTTAAAGAAGTACTATGAGCTAACATTGGTTGAGGGCCTACTCAGTACTTATTCCTTATCTCATTTAATTCTGCCCCAAACCCTAAGAGGTAAGTACTATTGCTCCCTCAATTTAGAGATGAGTTGTGAGGCTGAGAGTTTAAGTAACTGGCCAACTTTAGATAACTGGTAAGTGACCAAGGTAAGTTTTGAACCCATGCAATTTGATTTAGAGCTCATGCTCTTGAGAACTTCTCTCTACAGCAGGGCTAATGAGGACATGGAGGCTTAGAGCAGAGCTATAACTGGCTCAAGCCACACAAGTAAATGGTGCAGAGCTAGACTGGCCCCAGGGAGAGGCCCAGGTGAGTAGGAGAGAGCCCAGCATGGCAGGACTAGATGGACACTTCTCCACCTGTAGTTCCCTGTTGGGCAGGAGAGCTAGCCACCGCCAGGCTGCCACTAATCCATGGCCCTTGTTCAGCTACAGAGTGACCCTGTCTTAAAGAAGCAGCCCACTCAGAGGCCACTGGCACCAAGTCACTCCCACCCATCATTTGCGCACCTGTGCTTCCCACCTATGTCCTTTCTTGACTTTGGAAAAACAAATCTGGATGTAATTCTCTTAAATAAAATGTATCAAAGGAAGAAAACTCAACTTTCAGACTGCCCCAAGAGAAACTTACTTACCTGAATTCTAGGTCTCCTAGAAGAAATCGAGTCTAATCCCATAATCACCAAAGATTTCAGAAAAACATGTATTATGCTCTTCTTGCTTTATTTAGTGGAAAAAATATCCAACAAGACTATAGAGATGACATACTTTCATCAGTGTTGTCTTGGGTGGTAGGGGAGAATTCTGTTTCCTGGAAAGACTTAATACTCCTTGGAAACCCCCTTCCAGGTCATCCTGTGGCAATATCTGGGGTCTTAGAAGTTATACTTAATGTACCTGTAGCTCAGGTCTCCACATGTGTGAAAAGGGGATGGCCACAGTCCCCACCTGTCAGTGGTGTTGGGAGGGTAACATGACCTAATACTTGTAGAGCACTTACAGCTTCAGTTGGTAATAGCCCTGAGCTGCTATTATTATTATTATTTTTAGCACTAATGATGTTCAGGCACTGTACATCATTCAGGAGTGGGATCTTTTGAAAGTCTTGACTAAGGAGCTACAGTAACGTGGTCAAATGGAGTCCAGAGGACAAGGGTTCAAATCCCAAGTCCTCCAAACCACAAGCTGAGTGAGTGCCTCTGGACAATTATTTAACCTCTCTCTGCCTTTGTTTTCACATCCGTTAATTGAGACTAATAGATGTGGCCTCTCTCTCTAAACCAACACAGCAAATAAACTCACTGCCCTCCCCCCATACGTGGGACATGACTCCCAGGGGTATAAATCTCCCTGGCAATGCGGCACTTGACTCCCAGGAATGAGCCTGGCCCTGGCATCATGGAACTGAGAATGCCTTCTTGACCAAAAGGAGGAAGATAAATGAAACAAAATAAAGTTTCAGTGGCTATGAGATTTCAAATAGAGTTAAGGGGCCATTCTGGAGGTTACTCTTATGCAAGCTTCAGCCAGAAATTGCAAATTGCCACAGTATGCCAAGCCCCAACCAACAGTACTCCTGAAAACCCTAAAGAATACCTTACACTCTATCTAAGACTATATAAATGTTTTACCTAGTAAGTTCATTTTTTCCCCCAGAAACTTAAGGCCTCTAGATTGTTCCTATGCCAGATAAGCCCTGAAACCCAGAGATACCAGGCTCTCCAAGAACATTACCCAGTTTCACACCTTTACCACATAAGGTCAACACCCCTTCCCAGCATGAAGAAGTTAAAATGGACATTGCCCAGAAGTCTCTCAACAGTGATAGCATGATTAAATGGAAGGGATGAGGTGGAACGGAGACATTTGGATTTAAACCAATGATGATGACCACTGACTCATTATATAGATATTTCTTTTTAGTTCCTGGTGTACTAAAATAGCTAGAAACAAATACTGGAATTTGTTGAGCTGTAATCAAGTAGCCCTGATCTCTGATGATACCTGTATAGCTATATAGAAAAAAAAGTTAGTTGTCTCTCTTTGCATGGATCTATTTCTGGATGTTTTATTCTATTCCGCTGATCTATGTATCTATCTCTGACAATACTACACTGTCTTAGTTAACTTATCTTTATTGTATGTCTTTAAATTGGGTAGAATACGATACTAGGGGTCAATAAGAGGGGGAATAAGGGGTATGGGATGTTCGGGGGTTTTCTTTTTTCTTTTTCTTTGTTTTTTCTGGAGTAATGCAAATGTTCTACAATTGCTCCTGGTGATGAATGCACAACCATGTGATAATACTGTGAACCACTGATTGTATGCTTTGGATGGATTGTATGGTGTATGAATATATCTCAATAAAATTACATTTAAAAAATGAGAATAATAGTATCCACGTCACACAGCTACAAGGGGAATTCAACAATAGAGTCTTACAGAGGTTAGCACTGGGTCTTGCTCCAAATAAGGATCTAATTAATGTTACTAAGAATCTATTGGGCACATCTATGGGTTTCATGAAAGAAAAAGCCAAAGGTCCTGTATGCCCATGGAAACTACATCTACTAGAAGGCAAAAACCAATGCTGAAAAAAGCCCTGTAAATGTTTCTGTACTCCCCCAGCTTTACTTCTTGGCCTAAAGACCCCCAGAACACCCCACCCACACCCCCACCATCCCCAGCCAGTCCCAGTGCACCCCCATGGCTGATGGCCCCTTGCCCGCTGACCTGAGCGCCAGCTGGTGCCACTTGCCTGGTGCTGACACTTGGCCTTTGCTGTACTGTTCCCCTTCCTAAAATGCACTTCTCTTGCCCCTCCCCTCTGCCAAGCAATGGATATCTTCATAAAACAAGATTTTAAATCATTTTCCTTCAGAAAGTCCTTCAAAACTCAGATGTGTTTTTCTCTAAATTCCCTCAACTATGAAATATTAAATTCCATTCAGCAAGGCGAGTAAATCTTTGTGCTGGCACTGTTTGGGGGTACAGGCTGTTAATTAAGAAGGTGTCCCGCCCTCAAAGAATTTATTATGCACATAATTTGCAAAATAAGTAGTGTATAGTTATTGTATTTCATTAGATTATTGTGTCCTGAGATACAACATGGGATAAATATATTGCAAAGCTGGCCATTTACTTACCCTTGTGACGCTTATGTCAGTAGCGGAGAAGCTTAGACTACCTATAGGCATGCCTAAGAGTTACTTTTGGAGGCCCTCTTTTGTTGCTCAGTTGTGGCTTCAGTCTCTCTAAGCCTAACTTTACAAGTGAAATCATTGCCCTGCCCCCACATGGGACATGACAGCCAGGGGTGAAAGTCTCCCTGGCAACATGGGTGATGACTCCCAGGGACGAATCCAGACCTGACACCATGGGATCAACAATTACATCCTGACCAAAAGGGGGAAAACAAGTGTAATTAATAAAGTTTCAGTGGCAGAGAAAGTTCAAATAGAGTCAAAAGGCTACTCTGGAGGTTGCTCTTATGCAAGCTTCAGGTAGACCTTGCTACCTATCATAACATGCCAACCCCCAACCAGGACCATTCCAGCCAAACCTAAAGAACACCTAGAGCAATATATAAGATTCCACAAGGGTTCCAGGCACTAGAGTAACTTTCCAGAACCCTACAACCTCCAGATGGGTCCCTGGTCCAGATAAGTCCTGAAACCTAGCCCAGCCTCTCCAGAACATCACATAGTCCCATCTCCCTACCCCATTTTAGTGACAGACCCTGCCAATATCAAAGATTTAGAATTGCTATAGCCTGAACAACCCCAAAGAGAGGTATGGAAAGATCAAAGGTGATGGTGGAATTATACATGGAAGATAGGACTTAACAAATGAATATGCATGCTGAATCATTTAATTGATATCTCTTTTAGCTGCCAGCATTTAAGAGCAGCTAGAAATAAAACCTAAAATTGTGAAATTGTAACCCATGTCAAAGTCTGAAATATGTTCTACAACTACTTTTGGTACTGTGCTTTGAAATTTATACTTTTTTGTATATATGTTGTTCACAAAAAAAAAAGAAAAAAGTTGATTGTGATGATAAAAAAGTATTTAAGCCTTCTAGCCTCCTATATTCTGGAGCAACTAGAAGGAAAAATATAAGAGGATCATATGGTAGCCCATAACAAACTCTGGGATCTGTCCTGTAACCACTTGTTGAAGAGTGCTTTGAAAATTACTGCTTTTTTTTATCTCTTTGCTTTGTATATATGTTATACTATACAATAAAAAACATTAAACACACACACACATAAGATCAATCTAACTGTACAATGAAAAGGAGCTCAGCCTCATTTAACACTCAGGGAAATGTAAATTTATGTTTTTGTAAACTTCACTAACATAGTATGGCTAGTTCTTAAGATAAATGCCATCTGACATCCGAATGCAACTAATGATTTGCTGTGGTCTTAATTTTGTTTAATGGATTGTTTTTCTTCTCCTCTTTCTCCTTTACCGTCCTCTTCCTCTTCTTATATTCCCAAGATTAATTCCTTCATCCTGCGAGGATTAATTGAGGTTGTCTCTGTGCCACTCACTGTGCAAGGCATTCGAGGGGCAGTGGCAGCCAACTAAGGGTATAGGTCAGTGTTCTGTAAATGTAGATGTTTAACAAATGACAGACTGGCTGCTCTTTTTAAAACCTGTTCACAGCTATTCTCCAAAAAGAGAGTGGGTTTGACAAAAACAAATGTAATTATTTTTAATGTATTTGTAACTTCCAAGGGCTTAACATTAGGGAAATGGGAAAGAAGGAGGAGAAAGGAGTAAAGCTGGTGTGGGGGGAGGGCAAGCAAGAAGAGGACAATTCTACCTATCATTTGGGGAAAGCTGGGGTTTTACTTTTGTCAACTCTACTAATTCTTTCAGCCACCCTGCAAGGGTTGTATTAATTATTCCCACTTCTGAGGCTCAGAAAGTTGAAGTATCTTGCTGAATTTCTTCAAATCCAGGTTTGGTGACTTTAAAGTGATAAACCCACAACCTTTCTCCTACAGGAAATTTGATGCCTCCTGGTACAATGGGCAGACAGAGGGAGAATAAAATATTGAGAGAAAAGGGTTGTAGTTGTAGCTGGCTTCACATTGATGCATTTGGGACCTACTAGACCAGCAGGTGTCACTTGAGAGCCAGACTCCACCCCTCTCCCATTTTTCACTCTGTGCCCCTGCAGACTGCTCACGTGGCACCAGGGCCCCTCTCCAGACACATTATATGGTCTCATCCAGTGCCCAGGCTCACCTCTGCTCTCTCGGTCTTGGCTTCCATGCATCTGTAGCTACCACAAGTGTGGTGAACTTCCCCACAGAAAGAGAACAGTCAAGACTTTTGTGGACTCTGGGTAGCAAATCATTCACTAATCCATCATATTGGTGCTAACGGTAATCATAGCTAGTGTTTGCTGACCATCAGTATGGGTTTTGTGATCCTTACCGCATTCTCATGTATTAGATACTATCATCAGCCCCATTTATTAAGAAACTGAGGCTTAGAAAGATCAATCTAACTGTACAATGAAAAGGAGCTCAGCCTCCTTTACACTCAGGGAAATGCAAATTTAAAAACTCCAATAAGATAACTTTAAAGCTACTTGATCAGCAAATTTAATAAATTGGGCAATAGGTAATGTGGGTGAGAATGTGGAGTTCATATTCTGCTATTGAACACATAATTTACCACTTTGTATAACAATTAGTTGGTACCTAAGAAAGGTGAGAAAGTGAACCCCTCAGGCTCTATCGGTTCCACTCTTTTACACTGAGGGGACTTATCCTAGACAAACTACCTAAAGAAACCTGTATAAAAATGCTGATAGTAGCGTATTGGTGATAGCAAGATAATGGAAGCAAGTTAAATGTAGGAGAATGGGTAAATAAATCGTGGTAGAGTCATACACCATAATACTATATGTAGCAATAAAATAAATAACTAGTGCTAGACCCATCAAAACGAGTAACTCCCAAATGTTTTGATTGCATAAAAGCAAGATACAAAACAATACAAACCATATAATATTTTAAACTATGTAATCACATGCAAAGCAATGCTATGTTTGTTTAGAGATATGTGCATACATACACAGGTATAAACCATGCACATGGGAAAGCAACACCAGTCTCAGGATACTGCTTACCTTGGCGGAAGAAGAGGGCAAGAACCGGGAGAGGATTTAGTTGAATTGGTCAATATGCATATAGGTGTCATTATATCAATTTTTATGCTTTTTGTATGTTTTAATAATCTCATAATATATCGCAATTTTAAAATTTTGCTCAAGGCTTCACCACTAGTAAGCAGAGGAGCCACGTTTAGAGCGGGCTCTTTGCTGCCTCCCAATACATAACGCTTCCCCCGAGGAAGGAGGCAATACAGGGTGAACGTTGAGTCTTTGTACAGACCTTGAAAGTGTCACTGTTTAGTGACAATGGATGCTAGTTTGCATACCAGAGGTAATCTTGAAAATATGGCATTAAAATTAATAGTTTGGATCATGTTTTCCCATTTAATTATATTAGTATTTAGAACCATGTTTCTATAAAACGTTTGCTGGAAAGCCTAATAAAGACAACAAAGGGATCCCTACATCCTTTTCAAATGACTTTGTTGATGCAGAATTCTATAGATATTTCATTCTCCTAAATGGATCTATCAAACAGATAATAAACCTGGACTCTCCATTTAAAGCACCCTTATACTAAGATATCCCCACAAAGTTCATCTCTAGTTTGTTGCGAGTTCTCACTAACTTCATCTCTATCAATTTATTTAAAATTCACAACATTCACTGAATGCCTACCAACCGCCAGACACTCTGCTAGATGCTGGAGAAATAAAGGTGAAAAAGTCAGGCCATGCCCTTAAAGAGCTTTCAGATTCCTGGAGGAGATGGACAAATAAGCAGGTAATTATGATGCATTGAGATGAGGCGGTGTGATGGGGGCCCTCCTAGAGAGGAGCCAGAAAAGGGCCCTAGTCCGGTTACCCTGGGTCTGGGAGTCTCTGAGAGAGGATGACTTTTACGCTGAATAAGAAAGGATGTTTGGAAATCGGCTGCTAGACAAGGAAGCAATTTAATTATTTCTTTTCCGAGGATTCTGTAGTCCGATTTTGGAGTTGGCATTTTCAAGCAAAGGGGAGGAGAAAAATAATAAAGTATTTTAAGGTATCTCATAGCTGAAAAAAAAAAAACCTGTGGTTTGACTGAACTAGAAGGTTCTTCTCCAGTACAGCTCACTGCCCTTTCTTCTGTGTGCATAAAGGAGTGGGTAAATAGGATTCTTACAACCTCTTATCAAGGTGCAAATACACCCCTGACCTAAGTGAATATATCAGGAGTAGATTAGATGTATCTGGAATGAGACCATAAATGCCCTGATTTTACAACATGTTTTTAAAGCCTCTCGACCTAGTTACTTAAGAGAAGAAATATAAGCTCAGCTTCTCTGCACTCACGGTAGGGTCACAGTACAGGGTGGGAAGGGCAGGGAGGAGGGGGAAGGAATCAATGCAGCATCTTTTAGTCCTGCTGATTCCATTAATTCCCTCAAATCCTGCATTTATCAGTGTGATTGGATAATTTGCCTCTGTTATTTTAACATTGAGTATCCAATTTGTCGGCTGTAAACCTGCATCTCCAGTTGCTGATGAAGCAGGTGCCGCATGAAAAATCAGGCTTCCGAATCAAAACCAAATCCCCACTCCTGATCCCGCTACTTAAAAGGAGAAACACATAATTCAGGGAAGAGGATATAAAATGAAGATCTGAATGTTTATTAATTACAATAGCATGTAAAATCACAGCCTTAAAAATTTTAAATCCATGGAACCATTTCTAATCAAACTTTATCCAAGAAAGCAATTTTTAAAAATTCAAAGTAAGAAATCTGGTACAAGCAAAGATGCTATTTTAAAAGTATCATCAATGAATTTTCATGCAGACTTTCCATCACAATAATATTCTTTTATATCCTCAGTGTTACACAGCAACAAAATCACAGCTAGAAAGACAGCTATTGCTTCTGAGGGAAAATGAAAGGGTCCTGCAGCGATTATTTTGTCAGAAAAGGATCAAGGGGAGTTGAAATCAGGCCTGTTTCTTGATGAGCTGGGAACATCGAGCAGTGATGGGAACAGCAGCATTCTTTCCTCTGATTTTACCTTTGAAGAGAATAAGAGGAACTCAGTGTAACATCTTCTCTCACAAAGAGATGTAGAGCGCCTCGCCCTCGAGAAATGCTATCATTGAGGTAAACACGCATCCCAGTCCTACAAATTCTGTTAGTAGCATTGAATAACGTTTCTCCCACTTGTGAATCTTCCTCTGAATTTTTAACACAGTATTCCTCAACTGGAAGAATAATTCCAGGTCTCTGCAAATGACCTACAGGCTGAAACGCTTGGCGTGGCTGAAGATTCAACACATCTGATCATGAAAAGGAACCCAGCGCAGGATGCAGGGGGCCTCGGAGCTGGTACTTAAGGACTCATTACCCAAATCTCTGCAGCCCCAAGGTTTAGGTGAGGAAGGTTAGGAATTCATAATGCGAAAATGTGCGGTACCTAGCTGAGCATTTATAACACTAGTCCTTTGTCAGATGGTCCATTTAGCTAATGCAAACTGTCTAGCCCCGTCCATCGTGTCAACTTCTTGTGTAAGTCTTTTGCAGATTGTTCCATGTGGGAACATTTGAAAATATATCACTTGTTTAAAAAAAATTTAGAGCATAGTGAATTTGCAAAACTGGCAAAATACGTAAAATTTCATGAAGTCCATGGAAGTGATGATAGAGAGATGTTTAAATCACAGCAAAGCTGCTGGCTGAGCTGGACCAGAAAGCAATTGAAAAAAGAAAGATATGAATGTCAAAGAACTAAGAAAAACAAGATAGAGCACTCAAATATTTTGGCAAATATGACCATCTCTACAATATTACTCCAAAGTTCAATATGAAATAAAGGACGCCAAATATTACCAAGTAATTTTTCTAAAAAATGATACCCAAAAAAAGCGAAGTCAGTTCATTTCTCATTCATTCTAAGTTCTAGCACATAGGTGCAATTACAATACAGAGGCTTTTTTTTCCAGATAAGTCCTAATCAAACACTTAATAAATCTTGACCAGGAAATTGTACTCCCTGCTTTAAGAAGTGCCATAAAGAGCATAATGTGTCTTTATGCTACCAGACAACTGCCTTTGCTCATACTTGATTTTCCATGGCTCTGTTAAATGTTTCCTAACATTTCAGAGAATGAATTTCAAACTAGCCCAAGGTCTCCTTCCTCAACCTGGAAGGTTCACCTACATTTTCTGTAGGGAGGTCTTTGGCTCAACTACCTTTCATTCTTAGACAACTCTGGTGCTTTCAACCGTGACTCTTCAAATGCTTATGAAGAAAGAGACATTAGTTTCAAATGTTGTTATGCAGGAATACTTTCTTTGCCTGCTGTCTCTTACCTGACAGTGCCCAGGCCAGGGATGGACCTAGTCCCTGGTCCCAGTGGTGAAGTCCTCTTTTGTCCCTCTGGATTTCGGTGTGATGACTTCTCCCTTATAGGGTGCACGCTCCACAGGAGTAGGTGTGCAAGTCTGAAACAGAACATTTCATTTTTCTCTTGAGGTTTATTGGCTTCTTGCACTCAAAGCTAAATACAGTTCCCGTTATGAATTGTGAGAGCAAAACAGATTCTTGTGAATTTATCAAGAGCCTCCTGTCCATGGCCCTTCCACAGAAATTCCTACAACCTTCTGGTGTCTACGTTGGCTCACTCTTCGTGTTAGTCTTTGATTGGGACCTCTGCCACATCCCCACACCCTTCCAAGTCCTATAATCATCTCTTACAGTCCTTTCAAGCATTCTACTTTTTCTTCAAGTTTCAACCCTAGACATCTGTATTTCCAGAGTACTTGGCTGTGTCTCTCCTAAGACTCTCAGAACATTTTGCTCCAGATTATAGCTATTGTGTGTGTTTTATTTTATTTCATTTTCCAAATTGCCTCTGTGGGTAACAGGCTTCCCACAGAATATCAATGCCCTAAACGTCCTTCTTCAATGACCAACTGCGCAGGGGAAATCACTGCCGTATTCAGCTAGAGGTAATTAAGAACTCAGGCCGAGTTTTAAAACTTGAACTTCATTGACAAAGGAATTCATGAGACGTCATTAAACTACACTCTGTAAACTTGCACACAAATTCACTGGCAAGTCAAAAGGCTGCAAACCACAGTCATTAGGAGTGTTGACTTGGGAACCAGACTACTTGGGCAAATTATTTAACACTCTGTGCTTCAGTTCCCTTATTGCAAACTGGGGATGAGGGCAGCACTTACTTTAAAAGGTGGCTGGGAGGATTAAATGTTGAGAGGAATAAATACAAGTAAGCGTTTAGAACGATCCCTAGCATATAAAAATCTCCTAATAAATACATATATAGATACCATAGAGATATATATATATATGCATACACACACAACAGCTAATAACAGATTATCGGATGTCTCATTTTGACCACCAAAACTAATACGTTGTAGTGATCGACAATGTGAGCCAGGTTTGAATTCTAGTTTTGCCATTTGCTAGTTGTAGGGAACGAGCACATTAGCCCCACCAATGTGACTTCCTCAGATTGGGGGGAATAAAACCTATCTCCCAGACCCATGAGATTTCCCAGATACAAAGAATTCCCTTCACTCATTCGCTAGATTTTTACTGAACACACATGGCCCCCGGTGATTTTCAGGCGCTGAGGATACAGCTATGAACAAGAGAGCGGCTGTCGCGGGAGCCGGGGAACCAGAAGCAGCGCCTGCAGGCACCAAGCCCTGGGGAACGGGAGGGGCTCTCCTCTCACCAGTCCAAGCCTCCATTCATTTTCTGTGCCTCGTTACCTGCTTTACTGGGCTTGAATTTGGGCTCATTTTCTAAAGAATCCTTTTCTTCTCCCCGGGTCCTGTCACCATCCCGAGGATCACTAACAGCGGGAGAGGAGCGCCAGCCCGCCGTTTCCGCCACCCAGCCCCGGACACTGTGAGAACCTGGATTCACCCAGCACCCCTCAAGTCCCGTGGTGTCCCCCTCCGTGACCACATCCTCCCACCCTTCTAGTCCACTCCCAGCTGTGCTTTCCAAGCCAGACTGCATGCTGTTTCCTTAAACCCAGGGTAACCACAACCATATAATTTATCATCCAAACCGGGACGTGTCAGAGAGTGAAATGGGTAAGTAGCGTAACAGGCAGGAACCAGGACTATCGCAGCTAATCAAGATTTATTTACACCCTTTTTCATTTTCCCACAGTCTAGAGGGTCTTGCCTTTCTTTCTTTCCCTTTTGGCTCAGCAAAACGGGGGCCTGTTTCAGATCAATCACCAGCCTTTTGTGCAGCTGAGAGCCCCTGAAAAATAAGGGGCAGATATTTGTGTTTTGTGTCACCCCACCTTCTTACTGCATGTCCCTCATCGGCTCCCACCCCCTCTCCCTCTTCCCACAACAGTTCCTTCGAACCTTTATTATTTGTGTTTTACAGCTGTTGTTTGGTCTATCCCGGACTCCTGTGGGGAACGGCTGACCACACCAGTGATTCAGGTGGGGCCCCAGCCTCCTCACTCGGGCTGGGCTTGCTCCACAAGCCGGTGGGCACTCAGGGGATCCCCTCTTCCAGCCCAGCAGCAGCTTCAGGAATAGCACATGACCCAAACCAGGTGAATCAGAGATCTTAGTATTTCTCTGCTGGAATCATCAGGAACACTCTTTCCTCTGGGGTAGCTGAGCTGGGAGGTTCGCACTTGGGCTGCTGGGAGCAATCATGCCCCTGAGCAGAAACCTACCAACAAATAGCACCCAGGACGCTGTTTGAGGCCTGGCAACCAGCCGAGCCGGAGGTCGGAGGGCCCCTGGACTTTATAGCTGCAGAGCCAATGAATGTCCTTTCGTGACTTCAGTTGGTTGGAGTTGAGCTTTGTGCATTCTCAAGGGATTTATCCCTGTCCCAAACCGTGCACTCTTAATCTTGACAGAAAATAGTCCTTCCTATTTCATTTCCTAGATCATAAAAGACAGTGGCTTCCCATCTCAGACCAATGAGCTTACTGCACCCTCCTTAAACTCCTTCTTTCCACCACAGTGGAAGGAAGAGCCTTTTCTCCCATGAGCTGGGGCACCACCCCCCCACCCCCCACAAACCTTCTCTTCCCACCTTTTCAGTCATCCAATTCCAACATCTACCCTAACTCCTCTCCAAATCCCCACAGCTTGCCTGTCTCACTCAGCAACGTTTTACTCATCCAGGTCAACCAAACCACCCTGAGTGCCCCAGACATCCCTGCAGGCTCGGTTCAACCTGCCCTACTCCTCTAGTGCCAGGGAACCTGGCTGTTCTCCCTGGCCCCAGCCTTCCCTTCTCTTCCAGGACCATTATCCACCAATCATCTTCTCTGCTTACATAAGCTTTCTCCTTGGCATAAAAACAAATTCTTAAAAAAAAAAATTCTTGTCTCTCTCTTTTTGAAAGAACTTCCACAAGTCTACTCTATGTACTCTTCTGAGTTCTTGCTGCTTTCTCCATTTTCCTTTCGGGCCAAGCTACTTGAAAGATTGTTTACATTCCTTATCTCCAATTCTTCACTTTTATCCACTTCTCAGTCTATTCCAATATAGCTTCTCCCACCCTTCAGGGCAGGATATTTTACTAAACTCACCCATGACCAACAAGTTGTCAAAATGAGCTCTTTTGGCACTTCTAGGTCTTCTCATAGGCAATTTCGGTGTTAACTGCTCCCACCATCTTGGCATCTCCTCTCCTGCCTGGTTTCTGTAACACCATGATCTCTTTGTTTCCTTTCTATTTCCTTCTTGGTCTCCTCTAAAGCTCTGCCATCACCAGCCTCTGCCCCCAGCCCATATGCATATGCAAATACATATACATAAATATACACACACTGGATGATATTCCACGGTTTAGTCTTCAGCAAACTCATTTCTCGTTCTACACACTCTTATTGATCAATCTTGCCTTTTCCAAATTTCAACAATGATCCCCAAGTCCAGGTTTCTTTCCTGAGCATGCCATCTATATATCCAGCTCCTCTTAGTCAAATTCACATAGATACACCAAAACTGCCTCCAATTATACTTCCATACTAGGCTCTGCTCACCTCCTTCCCCCAGTCAAATAAGCATTCCTCCTAACAAGGGCACAAGCTATAATTCTTCTGAGAACTCTTTTCAGTGAATGACAACAAAATGTACCTACTTGCCCAGGTCTAAAGCCTAGAAGTTATGTTAGCTGCCTTCTTCTTTTTCACATTTGCATCCCATGCTTCACCAATTGCTGATGATTCTATCTTCTAACTCATTCTTAAATCCATCCCTTCTTTCCATCAAAATGGTCATTTTTTACTACAGAAACTTATCATTCTGTACCAGGATTACTGCAAAAGTCTCTTTACTTGTATCTGCTGTCTCAGGCTCAGCTCCCCTTCAATCTGCCAGAACGGGAGCTTTCTAAAACTTGTTGAGGTCTCTTAAAGCCCCTGGGATAAGAACCAAATTTCTTTACATGTCACACAAGGACTTCACGGTTCCTGTCACTGTCACCAAATACCAAACAGCATGTTGGCTCTACGTCTTCACGCATAGTAAAATGCCCATTCTCCTTTTTTGGCAAAATACTTCTGACTTACCTTGTAAGACTCAGGCATCCATCACTCCAAGAATCTTCAACCCCCACTGCCACACCAACTCCGGTTTCTCCCTCTCCACCCTTCCTGTGAATTTAGCACTCAGGACACTGTTCTACTATTGTGCTTACCACATGTTCTGTAATTGTCTATTACTTTTCCATCTCCTATGGCAGACTGAGAGCCACTGTACCCCTCTGGTTCTCAATAACAAGTCCTTGATAAATATTTAATGAATTCCTATCAAGGCTGGAAGGGGAGGGCTCCCTTACTAAGCTTTATTTTCTCTTGTGATGGCTTGTCTTGGCCTGGACAACTTAGTTTCCCTCATATTCCATTTTTGTGCTTCACCTTTTATCTGTTTTCCAGGTTGCACCTCCTCCTTGGCTGGGAGCCTCCCGTAGGCAGGTCTTGGATCACCTGGTTTCTGAGGGCCCGTCTCTGGCTGCACCACTGGCTGGTGACACTGACATAAATAACACCCTTAGGCAGCACTCATTAGCCACTCTTGTTATACTATCACATGGCATATGTCTTTGACCTGACTGAGCAAACATGGCTGTCTCTAGGTCTAATCTGCATGCATATTTATCTAGTTATTTCTCTGCTTCTGAGACTCAGAGTGGGCAGGGACTGGTTTCCTGCTGGAATGGCCTTGGGAAGTTAACACTCTTACCCACACTGCCACTAGAAATAAACCATTCTTCTCCTCGGGGTCTTTTTCTGTCTCACAATGCAAAATCTTCCTATTTGACGGATAAGTTGTCAGGAACCAAAGACAACTTAAGTTCTCTTCTCAAACCTTCCAATACTTTTAACCTTTTAATATTTTCTTGTCCTTAGAGTTAGGTTACATAAGTTTTCTAAGTAGACCTAACCTACAACTCTTAGGAAAACCAGTCTTTTCCCTGGTCTCTAGTGACAATGGCAAATCGCCTTCTGGCAAGTGAAATTCCCAGCCCTAATATGGGCTTTGGCATCTGCTAAGACCAGTGTTCAGTGCTGGTAGGTTATCCTAATGATTGAGCCCCAAATAAAGTATGCTTCTTTCCCTGGTATCCCAGGAGAGTGTAGGGATAACATGGACTCCAACCCGATTCTCCCAACTAAACCCACACTTTATTCTTAGAGGACATTAATGTAGTATAGAGCCCACAGAAAGACCAGGATGAAAAAATCAGAGGGTTCTAGATTTAACAAAGTAAGTGTGTTTCTTTTCTTGCCTCTCAGACTCCATCTTCCCCTGGTCTTCTTATCTCATTGTATAACTTTCTCAGGCTACTTTGTTGAGAATGTTGGAGGCACCAGAGGTTTATTCTAAGTCCCCTTTCTTCTCTATCTCATGGTCTCCTTGGTGGACTTAGATTCATGGTTTCAAATACATCTATATGCTATAATTCCCAAATTTTAATCTCCAGCCTTAATCACCCCAGATTTCCAGACTCCTTTATCCAGGTGATTCCTTGTCTTAGAATTGGACAGCAAAGAGAACTAGAATTAAAGCACTATGACCGTGGTTAAAACAGAACTGGATTTTAAGTTCTTTGAGAGCAGGGACTGCTGTCTTATTTATACCTGTGCCCCCAGCACTAGAACAATGTCTAGTCCTCAACAAACATTGGTCAAATGAAGGGAGATTTCTTTACTGTGGGACTTCTTAGAACTTTTAATATGATATTGAGCAACAGAATCACCTGAGGGTAGCATCTTCTAAAATCATTTAACAGCTTTCTTAAGGAGCATCTCAAGAGATCTGTGTCCTAAGAAACACAACTTAGAAAGATTGACCTGAGTTGTGGCATCTTTTGTTCCTCCAGAGCAGGCTGGTCAAAATTGGATGATTGTACCAAGTCGATCTCTATCTTGACTGTATCACAATCAAATGAAATGGTCTGAGGGTAAAACTGTGAAAGACTGTGCTCTGTAATACAAGAAATATAGATGGCACCTTGCCTAACAAGATAAGGTTTGCTTTGGTAGGTAGAAGTTCAACTTGAGTTCATACTATTTAATGATGATTGTCTATTAAGTTAATGGAAAGATAAAAATGATAATTATATCACAATATACAGTACTGTGAATAAACATTAATTGCAATCATCATTATACCTGTGTAATTGCAGAAATGCCCTTTAGTTAACTGATCAGGAGAAAGAGGAAATTGCAGGTTGACAGAAAATTTAATAGTATTATCTGCAGAGAATGGAGTGCTGGGGTCCTAAGTTTTCTGAGACTAGCAAGAACCAAAAGAGAAAAATCCCTGGACCTCAAAGGAGTTATTGATACAATGCCACTTGCAGAGGCTAAGACACTAAAATACCACCAGAAAAGCAGAAATTCTAAACACCAACAGCAGTCACTGGTCCAACACCAAACAGTCCAAATGAATATGACACAAACTCCTTGAGAATGAAATCCATGTCTCGCTTGGTGAATTTGGAGGGCTCTCAATAAACATTGAACTGTGCAAACCAGGGGACTGTGAATCACCAGAACATGACATGTTCCCTGTGAGCTCTTTCTCAAGGAAACTGACTCAAAGCTAGGTCCTCTCATTTCAGGGCTGGCTCCTCCAGCAACTCTGCTGGTCTGAGAGTAACTGAACCCTATGTGTAAGAGGGAACAGTGGGGGGATGATACTTCTGAGGATGGAGGCTGCAAGGTGGCTATGTATGTGGATGGGATCTACACTTTGTGGTTAATAAACTTCAGTGAGAGAGGTTAAAGGGATTAGCTTTGAAGGTAGTCAAACTTGGGTTTGAGTTCTGACTCTGCCAATTAATAACTGTGTGACCTTCCTGAGCCTCATCTTCTTAATCTATAAAAGCTGTGGTAAGGATTAAGTAATGCCTAGCACATAACTGGTGATCAATAATATTTACTGGATGAACGTTGAATGAGTCAATAAGCACAAAAAGAGAACATTTAGAAAGTGCCCTGTAGGTAGTGGTTTGTTGGTAAATACTAACAGCTTGCTACCCTCCCCGTCCCCGCTCTGACCTCTATCTCAAAAGCCCTGGTATATATTGCCTATTTTTGTGGTGTAAACATAACTTCCATGGCTGATTCTATGCTACCAATGTGGCATCACCAAATATGGATCCGGGAAGAGATATGCACAAATATCTCTCACAAGCCAGCATGAGTCTGCCTCAGCAGAAGCATTAACAATCATATTATTATTGCTAATTATTGTCTTATTATTATTAGCAATCAACCTGTGAAAATTAGGATTATATGACAGTTGATGGTGCTTCTTCAATTATTTTCTCCAAGCTACCACATGAAAAAGACCTTGACAAACTGATTTCAGAAATGGAGAATACCCATTTTAGGGACCAAGAGCAGCCATGTGCTCAATTTTATCTTGTCTAAAGGGCAAAATATGCTTATAGTTGCAAAGATACAACCCTGTTCAGAAGCTCTGACAGTAGTATTCTGAAACTGTAATTATTCCATGAAGCTATTCCTGTTTCCCTATAAAATGCAATGTGAATCTCATTTTCCAGAATAGGTTGGGGTTGCTTACTATTGAAAAAAAAAAAAAAAGAAATGACTGAAAGAATGTCTGGACTTCCAAATGTTAGAGGAAATTATAACACTGTAAATACACAAAAAATTCTTGAAATAATAATCCATTTGAGCTTGAAAGGTGTATTTTTTAGTAAAAAAATTTATAGCATATAAATTGATTTGTGTTATTTTAGAAATGTCTTCAACACCTAAGTTTCTGTTGCCTCCCCTTCCCCATTTTTTTTTGGGGGGGTGCATGGTCCGGGAATCGAACCTGGGTCTCCCGCATGGAAGGGGGGTATTCTAACCACTGAACTACCTGTGCACCCTCCCCCTCCCCTTTTATTTCTCTTTCTTGAATTTCTCAACATTCTTTCTGTAGTGATTTTTATATAGAATTGAAATATATGCTTTATTATATTATATTTACTAAATAGTGTTGATGTTTCATCTTCTGATTTAAATTTTTTCCCTTAAGATCAGTTGTTTAAATTAAAAAAAAATAAATTAGCAACTCCTCAAAGCTGCCAAATTGAATAAAACTGTCTTTTCTTTCCTTTGAAATTCCTTCTGAAACAGGCTTAGCTGCATGGCATGATGCTGATCAGTTGTATTAAGTGATAAATCTTGGACAGGAATGAAACTCATGATTTGGGATGGGACAAGAGGCAATCTTCTAGGTTAATTTATTTAAACTTCATTATATGCACGTTGACTTTACAGTTTATTTATTTTTTTATCAAATGCCTACTATGTACAAAGTACTGAGCATAAATGGAATAAGATGCTGCCCTCAAGGAACTAATACCTTAGCTGGGAGACCAGCAAAGTTTGGGAGCCAGCAAACACGGATGTGTCTCTATAATCTGTGCTTTGGAAGTCCACAATAGGAAGTGATTAATCTTCTTGAGAACGATAACAGGTGAGCAGGAGAAATGGTATAGGTGACCTCCAAAAATTATCCTCACTCACAAAGATATCTGAGTGTTTTCAAGGAAAACCAAAGCCCATGTGCGTTCGGGGAGAACATTATGGAAAGAAAGGTAATTTCTTAGAGCAACATCAATCTTTCTGTACTCTAATAAATTCATGTGAGTTTAAAATGTAGAGTACTTCACAAGTCTTTTCCTTAATCTTATTTTTATTTAATGTTATCTTTCTTAAAATTAATGATATTTTTATTCTATAAATTACCTTTGCCTAGTTGGCAAAAAATGAAAAAAGTCTCTGGATAATCACCACATCTCACTTTATCCATTTTATTTGATGCTTTTTCCACATCAAAAAAAGTTTAACAGTGCATTTCATGATGATTTAACTTTCACAATCATTTCTTTCTCATCTGTCTCTCTATATAGAGGGCACATGATATACTGGAAATCAGAATGGCCTTATCGCAAATCTTAGCTCTTATGTTTACTTATTGCTTAGCCCAGGGAAAGTTATTTAATCTCACAGAGACTCACCTTCCCATTCTGTAAAATGGGGATGATAATATCTAACACATGACTTGCTGTGCAGATTAAATGAAATAATGAATATAAACCATACAGTAAAATCCTTGGTCAATGGTAAGTGCTCAGAACAACATATAATAACAATGATAATAGCAATTGGTATTACTGGCATTCTAATAACAATAATGCATTAGAATGCCTAACAACTTAATTTCAGAAGAAAATATTAAGAAACAAATTCACAAAATCGATAGTCAACACTTAAACTATGAAGTTACTATTATTTCTGCCAATGGAATGCAAAACAACAATTTGAAAATGAGAACTGATGACGTCAGTCATTTCATAACCTCTGCTTCCCAAAATACCTTCCCTACAAGAGGAAGACTCAGGCAAAGTAAATCACTTAGTCTATCAGTGGTTCTTTGTTGGTCTAGTGCCCCTGGTGGTGAACAACTGGAACTGACTGCTGGAAACCTTGGCTCCACTTCTAGGACCACATAATCTATCATCCAATTCTATTTAATTTATCTCCTTATGATTATTAAACTCACCCCTTCCTGTTCATCTCCTATATTAATACTATAGCCTTCCAAATGAACTAACTAGCTGTCATCGATGCCACCAATTTAGATGAATTTTTTTAGAGACTATTGTTTTCCAAACCTAGTACTGAGTAATTCATCACTCATTACTTCATTTAACTCAATCTTTATTATTTACAGTATATTTTATTTCTTAAGTACATGGTTGTTTTTGTTTGTTTGTTTGTTTTGTGTCAGATAATCAGTTTATTTTCTGGCCCTGCCATATAAGAGCTATATGACTTGGACAGGTTTCTTAATTTCTTGATGCTTCAGCTCCCTAATCTTTAAAATGGGGAAAATAATACTCCCTCCCTCACAGGGTTGTTGCACTGGCTGAGCCCTTAGGACCATGACTTGCATTCAGGAAATATTCAGTAAATATCAGTCTCACTATTATTTACTGCATAACTGCTCAGAAACACATATGACTCCACTGGGCACTACCTATGTGTCAACATCTACAAATTAACCCTAGCAAAATGAATTATCACCTAAATATAATCTATTTTGACTGAAACATAGTATGTAAATAACTGTAGCATTTCTAAGAATTTAAATCCTTCTAGAACATTTGTTTACTTAACCAAAGCTTTAGGAAGTGCTAAAATATGATGGATGAATCTTGTGCTAAGAACTCTGTAAAAAATTTTCAAAAGATATTAGAGGAGAAATCAAAGTGACTACCAGACTCAAATAAAATGATTCTAAAAAGCAACCAGAGAACTCTGGAAAAAGAGAAGTATATTTGAAAATGAAAAGGAAAGAGAGAAGCCTTAGAACATCCAAGAGCTGCAGACTCTAATATCCACATGGCCACATGACCAAACAAGTGATATAAATGAGTGAAGCCTGTTGGGTAAAACCAGAACGTACATCCTCTGGAGGGGCTCAGCTCTTCAGCTCTGGCCTATTTTTGCCATGTGGGATTGAGAGTATAGGGTTGCCTCCCCCACCCAAACAGAAAACAGAAATTCAGATTTTTAAACCTGAAATCTTCTGATATTTTAGTGTAAAAGATGAATTTTAAAAACCCTTTAACACTGGATGTGCTAAGCAAAACATTTTTGAGAACCCAAAATATATTAAGAACAAATACCTCTTTTATAATAAGTTATTATAAATAAGGACTCAGACTTTTATAATAGATTTGGTCACCTAAAGGGAAAAGTGCTGGGACAAATGGATAACCACAGGAAAAAGAATGAAGTTGGACCCCTACCTTACTCCATATACCAAAATTAAAACGGATCAATGATCTAAATATTAGAGCCAAAACTATTAGAAGAAAATACAGGGGTAAATCTTCATGACTTTGAATTTGGCAGTGAAATTCTTAGATTTGATACCAAAAGCACAAGCAACAAAAGAAAGAAATAGATAAACTGGACTTCATTAAAAAAAAAAAAAAATGTGCATCCAAGAACATTATGAAGAGAGAGAAAAAAACAACCTACAGAATGGGAGAAAGTATTTGCCGATCACATATCTAATAAGGGTGTAGTTCCAGAATATATATGTGTAAACTCTTACTTCTCAACAATTAAAAGGGCCTGCCTTCCGCAGCTGCTCCCAGCCAATGACTGAGCTTGCAGGGATACCAGGACAGAAAGAGTGGACTCGAAGGAGAAGCTTCCTTCCAATTTTTCTCCCTCTCTTCTTTACTGGGCACAGACTTGCATGGCACTCTGAGGGTTCTCCCAGCTATTCCCAGCTCCCACTTCATCTTATTTCACAGCTGTCTACCCTAATAAAAACGTTGCATCTTTATCCATCTTGGCGTCTACTTCTCAGAGACATAATTGTCAAAAAGCCTCCAAAGACCCTGAACAATGGGGAGGAAACTTCAACTTGGTTCATAATGAAATACAGAATCAACAACAGTCTGCAAGAGAAAATGTCTCCATCCAACAATGATTCTTCCTTTGAGAACGGGCGTTTGTAATCTTTCATTAATCCTGACCTCCCAGGAATGTGTTTGACAGAGGGTGATACAACAACAAAGCAGACATCCAGGACTGGGTGACAGTCCAGCCCGTAATCATCGCACACTACGGCACACTCACCTGGTCTCGCTGCTTGATTCGCTTGTAAATGTATTCGGCAAATGGTTTGCGAGGAATGAACTTCCCATCTCCTGCCATGACGTTGAAAACTCCAGCTTCATATACCACTTTGCCTCTCGAAATAGTCACAAGGGGCACCCCATGGCAAACCATGCCCTCAAAGATGTTGAAGTTCACAGCCTGATGATGAGTCTTTGCAGAAATAGTCCTGTGTTTGTAAAAACAAAAAAGCTCCAGATCATCACCACCTCCTCTGACAAATATAAAATACTGTAAGAAGAATGGCTTAGAAGAAAATTTAGCAACTCCATTAAGCCATAGCTTTATCACTGTAACAAGTGACTTTAAGAATAGAAACAGCATTAACATTTCATTACAAAGTAATTACATTTTCTAAGAAAAGAACTAATAGATAACTTTTAAAGGCAATTAGCAAGGTTAGGGTAGAAGGAAGGCATTGTCTCTCTCTCATGTTAGAATTTTAAAATTATTTTTATTTACTGTTTTTAAAGATCAACACAGTCTTTTTACATTTTTAATTATAAAACATTTCCAACACAGATGAGTCTAATGAACACATATTGACCTAATACCCAGCTCTACAGAATTCCAACTTTTTGCAGATACACTTAGGTTTCCTCTACAAACTCTCCAAAGCCCATTCCTGTCCCTCTCTTCCAGAGGTAGTTACCACCCTGAATCTGATAGTTGTTATTAAGTGTTTTCCCTTATCAGTAGCATAATAACCAAATAAGTTAGAATATAATCCCTTGGCATAGTCGGTGTCATGCCTCTGCATATTCATCACCACTCTCTGAAATTTATTAATGCTTTTCAATTTTGTACAATATGACTGGTGACTTCCAGGTAAATGGCTGGGTATTTGGAAATACTGGATGCTTCCTTTCCCTGCATCTCACTAAAAGAAAAGAAAAAATAAATATCCAAGTACAGGGAATATGAGTATAGTCTGGATTCTTGTAGAAGTTTTTAAAATTCCCCTCAGGAATGGATTAGAGAGAAGAACTCTACAAAAAACCTTATGACTGGTTCAAAGGAAGAGCAGCTAGAGGCTCCCTCAACCTTAATCTGGTGGGGGGGGGGTGGGGGGGGTGATGCTGGTAGGCTCACGAGGCCACCTCCAGCTGTTGAGTGCTGCAAGCCTAGAAATGGAGGAGCCAATGCCTGTTCCTTGGCTCCAGGCTCCTACACCCAACTGCCTAAGATTGATTTCTAATCTTAAATTACTCAGAGCAGAATTCTTAATTTTCAATGCCTACCCCTACCTGATCTACTCAAATTTGCTCCTCCTTTGGATTTCTTCATTTCAGTAAATGACACCACTATCTGACATCTGAAGTCTAAAACCTAGGAGTCAACTTGGATTTTTCTTCTCTCCTCACCCTTCCACACACCATCAAGGCTTGTTAGTTCTACCTCCAAAAAAATAACTCCTAAACTGGTCCAGTTCTATCATCTCCACTGCTCCCCCCGGAGTCCAGGCCACCATTGCCTCTTATGTGAACTAGCCCCACGCCTCCTAACCAGCCTCTGTTTCAACTCTTAACCTCCTACAATTCATTCTCCACAAAGCTGCTCACACAATCTTTTGAAAATAAGCATCAGATACTTTCCTGCTTAAAGTCTGCAATGGCTCCAGTCTGTTCCCCCCAAACTTAGGTAAATAACTGTAAAAAGCACAAATACAAATAATAACAATAAAAAAATCTGTCCCCTATAAGATATATCCATCATGTACAATTATCTTTGCTGAGATTCTTCTGTATATTAGGTAGACTTCATATTTTATTTAATCTTTACAACACCTCTTCAAAGCAGAAAGTATTTTCCTCAATTCACAGATAAATAAACTAAAAGTTAGAGAGCTTAAGCAACTTGTCAAAGCGTACATGACCAGTTTGATGAAACTAGAATTTATTTTATTTTTTAAATTAACATACAATAAAATGGCTTAATTTTTTTTAATTTTGTGAATTTTAGCACATGAACAGATTCGTGTTACCATCACCACAGTAAGGATAGAGAACAGCTCTATCATCTCCCCAAACTCTAATACTGTCCCCTTGTACTCACACCTTTTCCTACCCCTCACTTCTGTTCTCCATTACCAGTTCGTCTTTTTTAAAATGTCATCTAAATGCAATTATACAATATGGAGCCTTTTCAGACAGACTTCTTTCATTCAACACAACGTCTTTGAGATTCATCCAAGTTGTTGTGTGTATCAATAGTTTGTTCCTTTTTACTGTTGAGTTGTGTTCCATTGTGTGGATGTGTCATGGTGTGCTTATCCACTCCCAAAGTGAAAGGCATTGACAATGATGAATAGGGCTCTTATAAGCATGTGTGTACATGGTTTTGCATGAACATTTCTCTTGTGTAAACACCCAGAGTGGAATTGTTGCATCATATGGTCAGTGTGTGTTGCAAGGAAAAGAGCTTCCAGTGGCCTTAGGAACCAACTTACTGATAAAAAGAAAAGTTTAAAAGATGACTAAGTAGGAGGTAGGAACAAATGCAACAATCAGAATTTCAAAACTAAAGTGGACGATAGAGTATTGATCAAACTGTTAGTAATATTACTATAAGCATTTTCAAAAGGACACTAAGATAGAGTAAGCTATAATGGAATGAGCTATGAGTTAGTGATAAAAGATGCAAACTCAAAGAAAATACATCTAGAAAACAATATAGTGGGATTTCAGACTTTTAGTTAAAGTAAGTCTTCATGGCCATCACAGTCTCTGCCATAATATTTCCAATGTCAGGCTGCTACTTTCCTACACATCAGTTATATTGATGGTAAAAACTCCTGGGCTTGCACTGCAGGATGCTACATAAACATTCCTGTACTGATACATTTGTAAGGCTACAGGAGGAAAATAAAATGCACTAAAATCCATGCCGAAATAGTTACTGAAATATAAGAATAGGAGAGGGGAAAGGGGACATACTAAATCACAAAACTATTTTTACCAATAAAAGTTAACAGTTACTTAAGCTGTTAGGAAAATAACCTAATAGAAGAAATAAGCTCTATTCACAAAGATTGCCATTACGATATTGCCTAAACTATTGAAAAATTAAAGCATAACACTTTTCCAATGACCATCAATGGGATATTAGACATTAATGGAAAACTAGAATTATGACTACTCTGGAAAAGCAAAGAAAACAATAATGATGTAATATTAAATGGGAAAAGCAGGCTATAGGAAGTATGCACACCATGCCTACAAGTGAAATACATATGCATGTGGATAAAGACAAATGGAAATACCAAAAATAAAGTTTTTTGGTGAGTTAGAGAAAAGTGAATGTGAGGAATTTGAATTCTCTTAGTTCTTGTTAAGCCATTTCTGTAATCTAAATCGTGTTATTAAAATGAGGTTGACATAGCAAAATTATCAAATTTGATTTCTCAGCCTCTTGCCAAATGAAGGTCACAACCTTGACTTACTTGGCCTTCCGGTGCGCAAGAAAAAAGAGGACAATTAGGCAACATCAAAGTGATTCTTTACAATAAGACATTATGAAAAAGAGGTTAATTAATACAAAATGTAAATTTTAGGCATTATCACCAACAGCAAAAAGAATGTGCTTCCACTTTCACATTCAAAAGTGTCTGGCAGGGTGTCATTCCTCACCCCCCCCTTTTTTTTTTTAACTTCCAGCCAAAGCCCTAATTCTCCAACACTTTAGGAAGTTCACAGCTCTAAATCTTAGCACCCACAGTTCCCTTTGCCCAGAAGGCCCCCTCACTTCTGCTTCCCTCCGTTTTTAAGACTTGACTCAAGAACTCTCCACCCTGGAAGCAGATCTTGATGACCAGGAGAGAACTGAGCATCTTCCCTCTAGCTTAGCATTTTCTCCGTGCATTGTAATCAGCTCTCCACAAGTCCCTCTTTTCCCTGCTTGGAGCACTTTATGGCAGAGGCCGTGTTGCTTTGTTGCTATCACTCAGTAGGTGCTTAATAAATATTTATGAAGTGAACAAATAAAAGAATTGCACAATTTTCCTCCTGTACTGTCAGGAGGAAAATCATGCAATTTCCAGCCTCCACTGTCCTCTGGGACATACTGTGTTTTGGAAACAGTACATTGAACTAAATGGGATGTAAAGTTCCAAAGTTCTTTCTGGTACCTAACATTTCTGACAAGCTGTACAGGTTAAACACTTGTTCATCAATATGTACCAATACTTCACACGAATTATGAACCCTAATAAGTTTGCAGCTAAGCATTATTACTCTGTTTTGCAGATGAAGCTGAAATAGAGCTGTGTAAGAGCTTGCCCAAGAGACCCAAACCACTTCCACTTTTTGAAAATACTTTTTGAGATTATTTGCAACTCTTCCACAAGAAGGATGAAAAATATGTGCTACATTTTCAATGTTTTAATTAATCAACACTTTTAAATATAAACATGTAAGGCAATATCACTGTAAATTTATAAAATAATTGCAAATTTGTTTAAAATCTATTAACTCATAGTGCAGTATGAGAGATGTCCACTAATGAAACCCAAGTTCAAAACTGCTCCCTTGCTTTTCTAATGGACACCTGTCATCCCTTGAACACTCCTCCTCTGGGGGATTTTCCCCAAGGCAGAAGCCAAGAATGTACTTCCCCAGCCTCTTTTGCAGCTATGTAACTGAGAAATTAGGATTTAAGGGATAATTTTGATTACTGAAACATGATACAGATATTCTTTTTTGCTTTCTGGTATATTCGAGCAAACAGGGCCTGGCCTGCTAGACTTCCTGGAAAGTCTATGAGCTATCCAGTATCCTTGAATATATGCCTTTTCTGCATAGCAACTTAAAGTGAATTTCTCTTGGTTGCAGCTAAGAACTCTGCCTGATACATCTTTTTTTTTTTTTTTCTTTTTTTCCAGTGTCTCTCTGGAAGGTTTAGAAAAATATCCTTTTTTGATAATCTCACAGATATGAATTTGAATCCATTCTTGAGTGTGAAGCCTGAGCTCACATGTCCTCAGGCCTTGCCCCTAGGAGTGGCTCCTACCTGAGCTGAGTGGTCAGCATTGTCTCCTGACTTCCTGTCTAGAGCTGTGGCCACTACAGCACACTGTGTCTCAAAGGAGCCTCAGTCCTTCTAGGACTTTATGGAAAGACTCTCTCTGTGCTTTTATGTCACTGTAATAAAACATGGTCCAGGATTTTCTAAGTTGCCCAAAGGGGCTCCTCCTGATTCAGCCCACATCTGGGGGTAAAGACAAAAGTCATACCCATATAACCTTCCCTGCAGAGCTGGGGGGCTCATATCATCTGGGCAGTGCTGGGAGACTGTGCTGGAAGAAAATATGAACACACATGCCCAGGCTCCAACTGAAAAGGAGAACTGGCCAGTGGAATAACACATCATCACAATGTTCAGTGATACTGTGAAATAAAGTGGACCGAAGTATCGTGTATCTTTGCAGCACATTTCAGTTGTTAAGTGGTCCACACCCATGATTCCAACCCGAGAAATACAATGTTAGCAGTCATCATAGTCTGTCCCTTGGCATGCACTCTTCCTTCTTCTATTGTCAACTTCCTAACAGTCTCCCTTTTGGGAGATAATCTGGCAAGACTGTTAGGTACAATTGCCATCTGTTTCCTAACTAAGAAATGGGCAGTTAAATGCACACTCTTTCTGGGAATTTGAGTAGTTTGCTACAGGTTGTCTGGGACTTCCCTGGTCCTTGCCCTTCCAAAGCCTGGAATACTGACGGTTCTCTGAGTTCTCTGAGCTCCCCCATGGCTTTCTCAGGGAGTATACTTTGCTTACGTACACTGGAGTTGGTTATTATGGTTTGCAGCCTAAGACCCCAACTGATAAACACCATGTCCTTTGCAGAGTCAGTTACCTAATGAAAGAGCCCATGGATGTCTCTGAGGCAGAGTTCAAAATGCCTGTGACTCAAAAAGAACCTGGAAGATATTTTCAAGCAAATCTGTCTGCAGAACAGATGCTCACATGGGGCCATGCTCATATTCCATTTGTCAGTAAAACTGAAGAGCTGCGAGATTCATTATCTAATATTTTTCAGATATGGCAACATACAAATCAGCTCAGAAGACGAGCACTGATGAGAGATACTTGATCTCTACTGATTGGATGGCTAGGTTATTGGCCTGCCCTGGTGGTAACAGGAAGTCTATGGAAAGGATTAAAAAACCTTTCCACCCTTCCCTGAATCAGGCTGGAGTTCCTGGGCCATTGACTTTTCATTAGCAGATTTGCAAGAAGGCTGTTCTCCATGGTTACTCAGCCCCAGGGAAAAACTGCTGTTTGTCAAGCTCACTTTGAGCCTTTATCAAAGGAGTTCATCCCCCTGCAGGCAGGTGTTAAGGTGTCTTACTGAATCCCAATTACACACGTCTCCAAGGCTGCAGCCGACAGGGAGGCAGAAGCCCTGGGTATCACATTGAGCTATTTTCCAACTAGTCAATAACTTTGATACCACTCACGTCAGAGCTGCAGGAAAACATTCTGTCCCTCTGCAAATAGCTTTCTATCAAACAGCTGCGTGCTCCTGTAGATGAGAAAATCACCGAAGCAGAGTCTGCAGGAGACTGCATCCCTGCCCAGTCTTCATTCAGAGACAGTGCCATGGAGAGGGAGAGAATTTGTTAGAGCAACATGGGTCTCTCTCACCCCAGAGAAGTGACTGGGTTAAGTATTTTGGAATATTGTCTCTAACTCAGTCACTTTGTCCACGGCACAGATGGATTCTTACCAGGTTGCCATGTGAACCCGAAAAAATTAATAGAATTATGTCGGAGCTATTAGTGGCATCTTTAAAAATATATCTCATTTCTCTACATTGCGTTATAGGACACCTTATATATTCAACGTGAAAGGATAATAGGCCATGATTAAATCTTCCCAACAACCCTATGAGGTACGTACTATTATTATCCCCATGTAACAGATGAGTAAGATGAGGACTTTTACTAACTTTCCCCACGTCACACTGTTACTAAGTGCACACAACTGAGGTGAGAGAGGAAGCTGAGGCTTCTAGCTTCAGAGGCTAGCCCTTAACTTCTAGGCAATACCCCTGGAATGCTCTCTGGTAGCTCCCTGCAAAGCACTCAGTAAAGAAAACATTCTTTATCCACCAGAAAACAAAGGGCAAGCAGCTTCTTCCATTCTTCCTGAGGCTTCTTGGTTCTGTTTTCTGTTAAGCAGCAAGGATGTAGGATGCTATTTAAGAATTCCTTAAACCAGATTTGACTGGTCATTCGCAATGTGATCAAGATAGGGGTTGGTTTTTTTTTTTTTTTTTTTTTTTTGCTGTGTATTCCAACTGCCTGTTTCAAGCTACTTCTTCTGTCAATTTCTTGGACGTGACAAGTTATATAAATGGAAGCAGAGCCATCGCATCTCTGGAAATGCTAAATAGTGCTACTTCAAGTACATTGTCATTATTAAGCAAAGTTGCTGCTCACTGCACTCATCAATCTTCCACCCTCCGTCCAGGCTTTTACCATCGCCTCCAACAGAAGACAAAATGGGAATTGCTTCAGCCACATTATTAAATCTGAATTGGACGATAACTTGGAACTCTATTGGTGCTCGATGGATGACAAAACATTTAATGCAGGTTCATAAAAATGCTGCCTAAACATTGCCTTAGAAGAACAAACCGGTCAGGTAACCTTGCTATTTGTCCTTGGAGCTGTGTAATACAGATCCTGGCATGCAGACCATGGCTAGATAAGTTGAATTTAGACACTAGAAAGATGATCTTGGCAGTAAGTGCCATGTCTTTTACCCCCTGCCTCATGCATTACTGAGCAAATAGAAATCATTTAATATACATATTTATTTTCCTGAAAAAAGTTATTGGCAAATTTCTAGATTATTACTTAACATAAATATTGTATGTTCCATATACCAGTGTTCTGAAAGTGGAGAACTAAAAATAATTTAGTGTCTTGAAGGAACAGAAACTGAACGTGAATCAGCAAAAGCTAGCATGATACTGGGATGTATGTTCCCTGAATATTAAGCAGATATCTGCTTATACAAGGTATGATTATTAGCTTTCGGAAGGTTAGGCTTTGGGCCTGACATAATGGTAAGAGTCAGAAATAAGTTTCCCAGACTTTTTGTGGACTGGGTCTTATTTTTTTATTTTTTTGTCACCCTTCCTGGGGAGCCTTGCCCTGGGCTAGATGACATTACTCAACAAACTTTTTACCTATGGGTACAACTTGGGCAGAAAAATGATGTCAGTTGTTTAAATGGAATACAGTAGGTAAAACCCATACAGCTTCTTCCCAGAAATTTCAGAATAGGATAGATGCACGTTGTTATGTTCAGTTTAATTCCACACTTTAGGAAGCAAAAGAAATGAGTGGAATACGAAGAGAGGACAGTAGGACTTTCAACTAAAGGAATGGAAAACAGAAATTGTATAACAGAAATATCTTGCGGGGGGGACTTCGAAACAGTACTCTTTCTTTGAAAGGAAAAAGATGACCTATTTTCCCCCCATCCCTACTGAGGGAATAAAAAGGGTTTGTAAGCACAAACTCTGCAGACGAAATGGAGTTTGACACTGGAAAATCAATTCTTGACAACTAAGGAGTGAAGTATGTTAGTGAGAGAGGGAAGACAAGTCTGTGGCCAGGTCAGACAACTGTGAAACCCGTAATCCTAGAGAAATAGGTGAAATCCACAAAAATGGATGGCAGGGACCCCTTCAGAAGTCAGAGAAAACGTCTGGCTCTGCAGACCTAAGAGACAAAGCTTGGTCTCCAGCATTCCTGAGAAGATGACAAGGCAAACACAACACTGTACAGTTCTAGTCTCAAGTCACTGAAAATGGCTTTCAGAAACCCCCAAATCATCAAAAACACTTTCTTATAATAATGAGTATCTATAGCCTGCTTGCTCTGTGAGAGGGCAGTCTTAGATATTAAAAAGATTATCTCTCTGGAAGATGGCGGCTTAGTAAGACGCGCGGATCTTAGTTTCTTCTCCAGGACACCTACTAGGGGAGTAGAAACGATACAGAAAGCGCCCAAAGCCACAACAGAGATAAAAAAAGACAGCGTACCCCATCCTGGAATGGCTGGCTGGCTGAGAGAAGCAGCTCGGGTGAGATCGCCGAGGCGCGCGGGCCTTACCGGGCGGGGTGGCAAGCGGCCGGAGTTACTCCCTTCCCCCTTCCCGGGCCAGCTGGGAGAATTGGAGAGGCGGTCCCCTGAAACCAAGGCGGCTGGCACCCACACCACGCGCAGCCCCCGGACCAACTGAGAGAATTGGATCGGAAACCCCCAGGCCGCGGAGAACGGTGACGGGTGGGGGAGGCCCCTTCCAAACCCGTGACTCCCGGGGAACGTGCACTCTCTCGGGCGGGCCGCTGCCGCTGGCGCCCTCCCGCCACGCTTGTTGCCCAGGGCCAACTAGGAAATTCGGACGGGCTCTTTCCCTGGCTGCGGCGACCAGCAACCCTCCCTGCGTTCGGACCCCGGGCCGGCTCAAGCCGCTTCGGCTAGCGAACCCCCAGGACGGCGAGAGTTTTCCAAAGTTTAAGGTCCCACAGCACCTTTTACTGGTGGGACCCACAGACAAACGTGTGCCACGAGCGCCACCTACTGGGCAGGATAAGAAAAACAGAACCCAGAGATTTCACAGAAAAATCTTCCAAACTTTTGGATCCAATACCCAGGGAAATCTGTCTAAATGCGCAGACGCCAACAGAAGATAACGGATCACGCTCAAATAATTGAAAATATGGCCCAGTCAAAGGAACAAACCAATAGTTCAAATGAGATACAGGAGCTGAGACAACTAATGCTAAATATACGAACAGAAATGGAAAACCTCTTCAAAAACGAAATCGATAAATTGAGGGAGGACATGAAGAAGACATGGGCTGAACATAAAGAAGAAATAGAAAAACTGAAAAAGCAAATCACAGAACTTATGGAAGTGAAGGACAAAGTAGAAAAGATAGAAAAAACAATGGATACCTACAATGATAGATTCAAAGAGACAGAAGATAGAATTAGTGATTTGGAGGATGGAACATCTGAATTCCAAAAAGAAACAGAAACTATCGGGAAAAGAATGGAAAAATATGAACAGGGTATCAGGGAACTCAAGGACAATATGAACCGCACAAATATACGTGTTGTGGGTGTCCCAGAAGGAGAAGAGAAGGGAAAAGGAGGAGAAAAACTAATGGAAGAAATTTTCACTGAAAATTTCCCAACTCTTATGAAAGACCTAAAATTACAGATCCAAGAAGTGCAGCGCACCCCAAAGAGATTAGACCCAAATAGGCGTTCTCCAAGACACTTACTAGTTAGAATGTCAGAGGTCAAAGAGAAAGAGAGGATCTTGAAAGCAGCAAGAGAAAAACAATCCATCACATACAAGGGAAACCCAATAAGACTATGTGTAGATTTCTCAGCAGAAACCATGGAGGCTAGAAGACAGTGGGATGATATATTTAAATTACTAAAAGAGAAAAACTGCCAACCAAGACTCCTATATCCAGCAAAATTGTCCTTCAAAAATGAGGGAGAAATTAAAACATTCTCAGACAAAAAGTCACTGAGAGAATTTGTGACCAAGAGACCAGCTCTGCAAGAAATACTAAAGGGAGCACTAGAGTCAGAACCAAAAAGACAGAAGAGAGAGGTATGGAGAAGAGTGTAGAAAGAAGGAAAGTCAGATATGATATATATATAATACAAAAGGCAAAATGGCAGAGGAAAATATTATCCAAACAGTAATAACACTAAATGTTAATGGACTGAATTCCCCAATCAAAAGACATAGATTGGCAGAATGGATTAAAAAACAGGATCCTGTGGAGAGCCGCCTCCCGGGTCAGGCCTAGTGGACGCGCTGCAGCCTGCTCTAGAGTTCCCCCCGCCCATCGAGTGAGCCAGGATGGCGCCCGCATCCTGTTTCCGCGTATGACGTACGCGCCCACCAACCCTATCTTCCAATCACCTCTGTATACGTGGCACTAACCTATTGGGTTTGGGCACAGTATATAAGAGGTTACCCGGACAGGGTGGGTGGAGACGACCCACAGGGAGCCGTACCTGACGGCCGCACAGAGGTTGTCTCCCCGCGGGGTGCTTAGGCCCGCGTGGAACCTGTAACAGAGAATGCAAGCTTAACTCCAGTAAAGGTCTGTGCTCACAACCGTTGCGTGCCTCGAACCCGTGTTTATCACTCGAGTCGGTTTGCCTGCGCCTGTCTCTTTCTCCCCTCCTGTTCCCTTCGCCGGCCGGGGATCAGAAGCCGAACGAGACGGCTGCAGACAAGTGGTGGCCCGTACGGGGACTCCTCCTCTCTCGACACCTCTTCTGCAAGGAGAGCCGTACTGTCTCTTCTTGAACTGAGAAGGACGTGCATCCTGAGCTCGCAGCGGACTTCCCGCGCCTGATCACCGCGAGAAGGTGAGTACTTCTTATTACGTGAGAGTTAAGGCCCGCGGGCTTTCAGGTAGCCCCGGGGACTCGGAAGAGCTCTCCGAGTGATTAAAGTACAGTGCCGACTGCAAGCATGGGGCAGTCAGGAAGTTCACCCTTGTTACCTCCCTTAAAAACCCTTTTGAAGCAGCGGGGCATCTCGGTTAGGAAGAGTTCCCTCCTGCGGTTCTTAGACGATGTTGCTGCTTTTGCACCTTGGTTCGCCCACTCCGGGAGCCTTAGTCTGCCTTCTTGGTTAAAACTTGGTAATGACATAGAACGGGCGCGCCGGACGGGCCTTTGTATGGACCCGATCCTGGTCCCTATCTGGGAAACCGTCCGTGCTTGCCCTGAGGCAGAGTCTACTTCAGGCCTCAGTCCGTCTTCCGCCCTGCTGCAGGCACGGCACGCGCTCCAAGAAACTCAGTCAGTTTCGTCTGCGGACGGCTCCCGTAAAGGCAAGCCGCCAGAGTCAAGCGATAGTTCAGACAGCTCTGACTCAGAGTCAGATGGTGATGAGACCGAGGGTGCAGACGCGCCTCCGCTGATCGATTGGGGGAGGCCCCCTGTCTCACCCACGCAGCCTTCCGCCCCGCCAGCGCCTGCTGCAGGGGCGCGGCGGCTTCCGGTGAATGGTTTTGGTGATCTCGCCAAAAACCCTCACCACGGGCTCCCTCTGGTGGCCGAATCAGGTAATTACAGTGGCTGCTCTCCAACTTCTAAGCGCTTGTTAAAAGGAATGGGATATGTCCCCGGCAAAGGCTTAGGAGCCTCATTGCACGGGCGCGCAAGGCCTATACAAGCTGTCTCCAATTCTGACAGACGAGGCCTGGGTTTTTCCTAGGGGCCACTGAGGGGAGACTCCCACCCACACCTATAAAACTAAAGTGGAAGACCAGTACCCCGGTGTGGGTGCCTCAGTGGCCCTTACCAAAAGAAAAGCTGTCAGCATTGCATACTCTAGTGTCTATACAGCTAAAAGAGAGCCATATCATTCCCTCCACATCGCCTTGGAACACACCCGTATTTGTCATAAAGAAAAAATCAGGCAGATGGAGATTGTTACATGATTTAAGAGCCGTTAATAATTGCATGGAGTCCTTAGGACCTGTTCAGATGGGGTTGCCCCTTCTCTCAGCTCTGCCAGAGCATTGGTCTATTTTCATCTTAGACATCAAAGACTTACTAAAGAAACAGAAAGGGGGAATAGGTCACGGCCTGTCCCCAAAGGCTCAACTGTCCATAGCCTTATTTACATATAATTTTTTAAATGAAAATTCACTAGGAATGACACCTGCCCTTCAACACACCACTCCGAGTCCTCCACATAGAGGTCTAGTTCGTTGGAAGGATGTCCTGTCGGGGCAATGGCAAGGCCCTGACCCAGTGCTCAGCTGGGCCAGAGGCTCTGTTTGTGTTTTTCCCCAGGAGCCAGGACGTCAACCAGTGTGGGTTCCGGAAAGACTGGTGAGAACCGTGACATCGCCCGAGGAGGCCACGGAGCTGTTGCCCAAAAAACCAACAAGCCTTCAACCTGAACCATCAGATCAGGCCTCCAACTCTGCTGATGACGGCGGCGACTGACGAGATGGCAACGAAAACGCCGGTCACCCTTCGATTGTTTAGAAGGGGGACCAGTTTTAATACCCCCCGCTCTCCCAACAGGTGGAATCAGACCTTAAAGTGCTTGGGAAGATCAAGTTAACCCCCGTTGCCTTCGACCTTTCCAAACTGGGCGAGACTGTACAAAGTCTGTGGAACCGAGTCACCTCATGGTTCTCTTGGCCCAATTTGACTACTTGGATTCTCGTAGCGGTGGGACTATTAGTGGGATTAGTCACTGTTAAATGCTTGTTAGAACGCTTGTTCCAGACACAGCAGCAATTGCGTGTTACTACCATGTTGGCTATGTCACTCGCCCCTGGTGCTCCTGACAACGACCGCCCTGCTGCCCAGTCCCCCATTTCACCGTATGACCCATCCCGGCCACTCAGGGCGGGACGCTCGAAAGCAAAAGCTGCAGCGAAGCCCATGGCTGTGTCCCGGGTATAAAAGGCGGCACCAGATGTCATAATTTTGGTCTAAAGGATGATCTCTAAGGCAGAGTCACGGTCCTGGCCAGACTAGACTCCGGCCATTGCACAGAGACATCTAGTGACACCCTCGACTCTGGTTGCCGCTCTCCTGAGCCCCGCTTAGCCCAGTTGCGAGGCGAAGCACTGCAGGGAGAGTCACGTTGTTTCCAGTTCACGGGCTCTCCGGTCTCTATATGAGGAGGCATTCTGGTTGGTGCCTAGCAAGCCTAGTCCAGACTCCCCAAAGCACCAAAACAAGTAGTGGGCTAATCAAGCTCACGGGAGCTCACTCATCAATGGAGACACTGGGTCTAAGAAAGGGTCTACGGACCAAAAATAATAAAAAAGGGGGAGATGTGGAGAGCCGCCTCCCGGGTCAGGCCTAGTGGACGCGCTGCAGCCTGCTCTAGAGTTCCCCCCGCCCATCGAGTGAGCCAGGATGGCACCCGCATCCTGTTTCCGCGTATGACGTACGCGCCCACCAACCCTATCTTCCAATCACCTCTGTATACGTGGCACTAACCTATTGGGTTTGGGCACAGTATATAAGAGGTTACCCGGACAGGGTGGGTGGAGACGACCCACAGGGAGCCGTACCTGACGGCCGCACAGAGGTTGTCTCCCCGCGGGGTGCTTAGGCCCGCGTGGAACCTGTAACAGAGAATGCAAGCTTAACTCCAGTAAAGGTCTGTGCTCACAACCGTTGCGTGCCTCGAACCCGTGTTTATCACTCGAGTCGGTTTGCCTGCGCCTGTCTCTTTCTCCCCTCCTGTTCCCTTCGCCGGCCGGGGATCAGAAGCCGAACGAGACGGCTGCGGACAGGATCCTTCTATATGCTGTCTACAGGAAACACATCTTAGACCCAAAGATAAACATAGGTTGAAAGTGAAAGGTTGGGAAAAGATATTTCATGCAAATAACAACCAGAAAATAGCAGGAGTGGCTATACTAATATCCAACAAGTTAGACTTCAAATGTAAAACAGTTAAAAGAGACAAAGAAGGACACTATATACTAATAAAAGGAACAATTAAACAAGAAGACATAACAATCATAAATATTTATGCACCGAACCAGAATGCCCCAAAATACGTGAGGAATACACTGCAAACACTGAAAAGGGAAATAGACACAAATACCATAATAGTTGGAGACTTCAATTCCCCACTCTCATCAATGGACAGAACATCTAGACAGAGGATCAATAAAGAAATAGAGAATCTGAATATTACCATAAATGAGCTAGACTTAATAGACATTTATAGGACATTACATCCCACAACAGCAGGATACACCTTTTTCTCAAGTGCTCATGGATCATTCTCAAAGATAGACCATATGCTGGGTCACAAAGCAAGTCTTAACAAATTTAAAAAGATTGAAATCATACACAACACATTCTCGGATCATAAAGGAATGAAGTTGGAAATCAATAATGGGCAGAATGCCAGAAAATTCACAAATACCTGGAGGCTCAACAACACACTCTTAAACGAGTGGGTCAAAGAAGAAATTGCAAGAGAAATTAGTAAATACCTCGAGGCAAATGAAAATGAAAACACAACATATCAAAACTTATGGGATGCAGCAAAGGCAGTGCTAAGAGGGAAATTTATTGCCCTAAATGCCTATATCAGAAAAGAAGAAAAGGCAAAAATGCAGGAATTAACTGTTCAATTGGAAGAACTGGAGAAAGAACAGCAAACTAATCCCAAAGCAAGCAAAAGGAAAGAAATAACAAAGATTAGAGCACAAATAAATGAAATTGAAAACATGAAAACAATAGAGAAAATCAATAAGGCCAGAAGTTGGTTCTATGAGAAAATCAATAAGATTGATGGGCCCTTAGCAAGATTGAAAAAAGAAGAAGAGAGAGGATGCAAATAAATAAGATCAGAAATGGAAGAGGAGACATAACTACTGACCTCACAGAAATAAAGGAGGTAATAACAGGATACTATGAACAACTTTACGCTAATAAATACAACAATTTAGAGGAAATGGACGGGTTCCTGGAAAGACATGAACAACCAACTTTGACTCAAGAAGACATAGATGAGCTCAACAAACCAATCACAAGTAAAGAAATTGAATTAGTCATTCAAAAGCTTCCTAAAAAGAAAAGTCCAGGACCAGATGGCTTCACATGTGAATTCTACCAAACGTTCCAGAAAGAATTAGTACCAATTCTCTTCAAACTCTTCAAAAAAATCGAAGTGGAGGGAAAACTACCTAATTCATTCTATGAAGCCAACATCACCCTCATACCAAAACCAGGCAAAGATATTACAAAAAAAGAAAACTACAGACCAATCTCTCTAATGAATACAGATGCAAAAATCCTCAATAAAATTCTAGCAAATCGTATCCAACAACACATTAAAAGAATTATACATCATGACCAAGTAGGATTCATCCCAGGTATGCAAGGATGGTTCAACATAAGAAAATCAATTAATGTAATACACCATATCAACAAATCAAAGCAGAAAAATCACATGATCATCTCAATTGATGCAGAGAAGGCATTTGACAAGATTCAACATCCTTTCCTGTTGAAAACACTTCAAAAGATAGGAATACAAGGGAACTTCCTTAAAATGATAGAGGGAATATATGAAAAACCCACAGCTAATATCATCCTCAATGGGGAAAAATTGAAAACTTTCCCCCTAAGATCAGGAACAAGACAAGGATGTCCACTATCACCACTATTATTCAACATTGTGTTGGAGGTTCTAGCCAGAGCAATTAGACAAGAAAAAGAAATACAAGGCATCAAAATTGGAAAGGAAGAAGTAAAACTATCACTGTTTGCAGACGATATGATACTATACGTCGAAAACCCGGAAAAATCCACAACAAAACTACTAGAGCTAATAAATGAGTACAGCAAAGTAGCAGGTTACAAGATCAACATTCAAAAATCTGTAGCATTTCTATACACTAGTAATGAACAAGCAGAGGGGGAAATCAAGAAACGAATCCCATTTACAATTGCAACTAAAAGAATAAAATACCTAGGAATAAATTTAACTAAAGAGACAAAAAACCTATATAAAGAAAACTACAAAAAACTGCTAAAAGAAATCACAGAAGACCTAAATAGATGGAAGGGCATACCATGTTCATGGATTGGAAGACTAAATATAGTTAAGATGTCAATCCTACCTAAATTGATTTACAGATTCAATGCAATACCAATCAAAATCCCAACAACTTATTTTTCAGAAATAGAAAAACCAATAAGCAAATTTATCTGGAAGGGCAGGGTGCCCCGAATTGCTAAAAACATCTTGAGGAAAAAAAACGAAGCTGGAGGTCTCGCGCTGCCTGACTTTAAGGCATATTATGAAGCCACAGTGGTCAAAACAGCATGGTATTGGCATAAAGATAGATATATCGACCAATGGAATCGAATAGAGTGCTCAGATATAGACCCTCTCATCTATGGACATTTGATTTTTGATAAGGCAGTCAAGCCAACTCACCTGGGACAGAGCAGTCTCTTCAATAAATGGTGCCTAGAGAACTGGATATCCATATGCAAAAGAATGAAAGAAGACCCATCTCTCACACCCTATACAAAAGTTAACTCAAAATGGATCAAAAATCTAAACATTAGGTCTAAGACCATAAAACAGTTAGAGGAAAATGTTGGGAGATATCTTATGGATCTTACAACTGGAGGCGGTTTTATGGACCTTAAACCTAAAGCAAGAGCACTGAAGAAGGAAATAAATAAATGGGAACTCCTCAAAATTAAACACTTTTGTGCATCAAAGAACTTCATCAAGAAAGTAGAAAGACAGCCTTCACAATGGGAGACAATATTTGGAAATGATATATCAGATAAAGGTCTAGTATCCAGAATTTATAAAGAGATTGTTCATCTCAACAACAAAAAGACAGCCAACCCAATTACAAAATGGGAAAAAGACTTGAACAGACACCTCTCAGAAGAGGAAATACGGATGGCCAAGAGGCACATGAAGAGATGCTCAATGTCCCTGGCCATTAGAGAAATGCAAATCAAAACCACAATGAGATATCATCTCACACCCACCAGAATGGCCATTATCAACAAAACAGAAAATGACAAGTGCTGGACAGGATGCGGAGAAAGAGGCACACTTATCCACTGTTGGTGGGAATGTCAAAGGGTGCAACCACTGTGGAAGGCAGTTTGGCGGTTCCTCAAAAAGCTGAATATAGAATTGCCATACGACCCAGCAATACCATTGCTAGGTATCTACTCAAAGGACTTAAGGGCAAAGACACAAATGGACATTTGCACACCAATGTTTATAGCAGCATTATTTACAATTGCAAAGAGATGGAAACAGCCAAAATCTCCATCAACAGAAGAGTGGCTAAACAAACTGTGGTATATACATACGATGGAATATTATGCAGCTTTAAGACAAGATAAACTTATGAACCATGTAATAACATGGATGGACCTAGAGAATATTATGCTGAGTGAATCCAGCCAAAAACTAAAGGACAAATACTGTATGGTCCCACTGATGTGAACGGACATTCGAGAATAAACTTGAAATATGTCATTGGTAACAGAGTTCAGCAGGAGTTAGAAACAGGGTAAGACAATGGGTAATTGAAGCTGAAGGGATACAGACTGTGCAACAGGACTAGATACAAAAACTCAAAAATGGACAGCACAATAATACCTAATTGTAAAGTAATCATGTTAAAACACTGAATGAAGCTGCATCTGAGCTATAGGTTTTTGTCTTGTTTTGTTTTGTTTTGTTTTGATTTTACTATCATTACTTTTATTTTTTTCTCTATATTAACATTCGATATCTTTTTCGGTTATGTTGCTAGTTCTTCTAAACCCATGCAAATGTACTAAGAAATGATGATCATGCATCTATGTGATGATGTTAAGAATTAATGATTGCATATGTAGAATGGTATGATCTCTAAATGTCGGGTTAATTTCTTTTTTCCGTTAATTAAAAAAAAAAAAAAAAGAGAAGGGATAATTGGAGCTGAAGGGATACAGACTGTACAATGGGACTGGATATAAAAACTCAGAAATGGACAGCACAATACTACCCAATTGTAATGCAATTATGTTAAAACACTGAATGAAGCTGCATGTGAGGTATAGGTTTTTTGTTTTTGTTTTTTTTTCTTTCTATTATTGTTTTAATTCTTATTCTGTTGTCTTTTTATTTCTTTTTCTAAATCGATGCAAATGTACTAAGAAATGATGAATATGCAACTATGTGATGTTATTAAGAATTACTGATTGTACATGTAGATTGGAATGATTTCTAATTGTTTTGTTAATTCTTTTTTTAATTAATAAAAAAAAAAAAGATTATCTCATTCAATCCTCAAACTAAGCCCTTAATATTATTTTTATGCTTAGCCTTATTTTATGGATGAGAAAACAGGATGAAGGAGGTTAAGTTGCTTGGGACAAAGCTGGCACCTAGCAGAGGTATATCTTGAACTCAGGTCTGCCCTGTGAGGTCAAAGCTCTCCCTTTAATGATGAAAAGCAGTTCATATTAAAGACAATGCAGGATCTACTCACTCTTTGGAGGCAGCCTGAGACAATCAGGCAAAGTGATGCTTATATATTTCTGCCATGGCTAAGAAGTTGACTGCTGAAACTTAAAATCATCAGTTTTTAAGAGACGCAGCCATTTATGATCCAAGCATCCAAACAGAATTGCTTTAGAATCTTCTAAACTTGAATGGCATTCCATCATGAATAATATGGTAATCTTCAAATCACAACTGATTCAGTTCCAAAGACTGGGCTGTGGGAAATACAGACCAAGAAATGCCAAAGCTGCCAAAGCCTACTGAGGCCATCAAGGTGCAAGGACTTCCTCGGTGACTTGGTGTGAAATGGAGACCCAGGATGTCCATCAGAGCAACTGTTCTTGGATGTTCAGAGAGAGAAGACTCTAATCTCCAAAAGTCTACATCAGGAGTTGGCAAAATATGACCTACAGGCCAAATTCGGCCTGCAGCCCACTGTTGTAAATGAAGTTTTATTGGAACACAGCTACACCCATTCATTTATATATCGCCTGCATTTATTTTGGTTACTACAATGTTAAAATTGAATAGTGGCGGCAGAGATCCTATGGTCCTCCAGGCCTAAAATATTTACTTTCTGGCCCCTTACAAAAAGAGTTTGCTGACCCCTGCTTTAAATGCCTCCAATGGGGAATAAACAAGGCTCTTGAGAGAGTACTTGGAAAACTCAAAACCTTGGCATGGAAGAGGCAAGAGAAGATGGGAGGAAAAAAGAGAAAAGGAGAAAGAAAAATGGGAAGTGTAAAGAAAAGCAAGAAAATAATAAAAAGAACACAAAGGAGAAGCAAGGAAGGTGACCAAAGAGTTCTGAAGGGCAGAGGAACCCAGTAATTGTCCCATTAAGCTCCAGGGACTATCAATGTCCTTTAAGTCTTTTATAGTCCAGGTACTTTCATGTACGTTGTCTCATTTAATCTTCCAATAATCCATATTACCTGTATTTAACAGAGTAGGAAAGAAGAAAGTCAAATGACTTTCCCTGAGTTATCCAGTGAGAGGTAGAGTCAGAAATGAGATGCGGGCAGGCTGCCCGCACCCTGACCTCCTCCCACCACAGTCCAGCGGCCATCACCATGCTCAAAGGTTGAAGGCATTTCATTACTTGTTGTTAAAAAGATTACCAGAACACTTGGAAGTTTAATGGTAATTATCTGCTTTCCATCTGGATGAGAACGCAGTGACAGCTAATCATCTATTTCAGCCATGGTGCAGTCTAGCATTTCATCAACCCTCCAAAAATAGAGCAGTTTGGAGACTGTTTCAGAGCTAGAAGCACAGCTCCTGAGTCCCAATTCGCAATGAAGTTGTAGAACTCAAGTTTGATCCAACCCAAAAGGCACCTGCTTCTAGGAAGCTGGGTTCCCCTTGGGGGGTCACGGAGGCATGGGGGCTAATGTAGTCATGGTGAACATCACCTCCACGTGGAGTCAGGAACAGGCTCAGAATCCAAGAAGGTGATGGTAGGATGCTGCAGAAATGCAAACCATGAAGCTGACTCAGCTTCACCACAAAGCACGCTTAAGGCAAACTCACCCATAATGGAGGCAGGGAAAGGAAACGACACCAAAGGAGGCCCAACAAGCTATTCTGCCATAGACATCTCAAATCCACTGACTTGAACAAATGGGGTAGGGGTGAGGGGTAATAACAGTCAACATTCATAGGGTGCTTCAAGTACCGGGCACTGGGGCAAAAAATTCACTTCTATTAACCCAGTGACTCTACACACAGCAGCCTTTGCAATGGTTTTATAATCATCCACATTTGACACATGAGGAAATCGAGGTAAAGAAAGGTTAAATAACTCATCCCAGTGCCAGTGAATGGAGGTACCATACTGCAGACCCCAGCGGGTTGGCTCTAGGGACCAAGTCTTAACCTCTCTGCTATATGTGCTGTAAGTGCCCCCTTCCTTCCCTGCCCTTTTGGGAGGCAGTATACTTTGCCCCTGCTAGTTGTGCTATTTGGGGTAAATGACTTAACCTCTCTGGACCTCAGTCTCTTTACCTTCAAAACAGATACCCACATTGATAATAGGAGCTACATCTGGGGGGTGAAGGGGAGGAGCCATTTAGGAGCTCCCTCTCATTGTCACTCATCTGCTGGCTCACCCCCTTGGTGTGAGGTAGTAGCTGGGACGGCCAGAGCTGCAGCTGCTCCACCTTCCCCTGGATCCTCCGTCAGCTGGTCGGACTCCTGAGCCAGGGGCATGTGCTTAGCCCCATGACCAAAGGCTGGTTTCTACACACACCCACACCACCAAGGGCAGGGGGACAAGAGCTGACATGGGTTTCACTCCCTTCTTGTATAGGTCCTCCCTGGAGGGCTTCCAGCTTGTCCCTGATCTTCACTTACACCATCTTCCCTTCCCAACTGGCTGTCCGGTAGACTTCAAGTTCCAGCGTCAGGTATCAGACGTGAAGACCACTAATGGACTTACAGAGATTGCTTAACCAGTTCTCACAATTGTGGAAGGTCAAACAGATAAATGTAAATAGATGGGTGGATAGGTAGATAGATAGATAGATTAGATATAGGATATAATCTCCTAATGGATGGATAGATAGATAGATAGATAGATAGATAGGACATAACTTCCTAATGGTTCTACTTCTATATATCTCCTAGGGGTTCTAATTCGCTGGTTGCACCTTGACTGATATACCCCGGTAGGTGCCTCTGGGACAGTTTCTTGCAGGGATCTGTCTTTTCTCATTCTTTTGCTGCCCCAAAGCGTTCACCCTTGATATTTGCACTCGTTTTTCTTTTATTTACTAATAGCCCTTCAGCGACTGGAAGCCTCGGCCAAGAGCATCTATAACGGCAATGAATAATAATATTCAGCTGCCTCTTCTTTTACTGCATGCTCATTTGTGGAGCCCCATATTAGGAGTTTGTCATCCATTATTTTATTTAATCCTCACTATAACCCTATGGAGGCAGGGCATTTCATACCTATTTTACAATGAAGAAACTGAAGCTCAGGAAGCTGAGTAACTCACCTAAGGTCATTAATTAGAGTCTCTGTGACTCAAAACACTATCTGCTTAGCTACTGTATACTGCCTCTTACTATAAGTGAGCCATCCAGAGTACAAGTCTGGAGCTAACTGCATATTTGCATGAAATTCTTACGCCATCTTCTTTCAGAAACACAAAGGCACCTTAAAAGGAAAGCATAATGCACGGTAAGGTAACTAGGAATAAAAACAGAGTATACAAGCATGAGAAATGAAGATGGTACCAGGCACCTATAGTTAGTTGAATTTAAGTCTGTGCAGAAGATTACACTCAGCGGCATACATCTCTGTCCAAAACAGCCTCTCCACCCTCCACCAAAAGATAAAAAACAGGCAATCAAATAACAAATCAACACTAGGGCATGCTGACATGTTTTCTTTCAGGTGGTGAGCGCAAAGTATCTTCATAGGTGCCAGAAAACAATACATGGCGCATGGGAAGAATGACAGATTTGCCATATATTGGCTCTTTTTCATATTGTTGAAAGCCATGTTTTGGTCATTAAACTCTTCTCGTCTCTGGGTTTCACTTAAATAAATGGAATAAATTTACCAATTAGGCTTACAATGTTACCAAAGAAAGATAGATGCTAAGGAACAAGGTTCATAAATCCAGAAGTTTAAGCTGGCTATTTCACAGCTCTGGATGATCAGCCATATAAAATTCTATTCGCTTCTGGCTTGAGGCAAAAAAAAAGAAAAAGAAAAAGAAATGTAGAAGTCACCTTGGTGGAACAATACAGAAAATCCCTGTCCATTGGTAGGTTTGTCATATACTCATTCATTTAACAGGGTGACTGATCACCTACCCTACACCAGGCATTGCGCCAGACTCTGGGGATGCAGCCGTGAACAAAAAAGATCACAATTCCTGCCCCCATGGAGCTCTCACTGTAGCCGTGCCCATTTCTGAGTTGGCAAGGACCTCTCCATTGTAAAGGTTATTCTAATATCTCTTAAGGAACAAAGATCTGACACTAATAGTACCAACCTCCAGGGGTTGCTGGAGGAAATAATATCTTCATTGATAATAACAAGCAGACAGTGGTTTGCAGTTTACATAGAACACTGCCACATAGCTCTAACATTTATTCCTCAAAAGAACCTTGGGGAGTTTGTAGGAAATATGACAGATCATTTTAATTCTAATAAAGATACAAATAATGTTATGTCACCAAAAGAAAAATGAACAGCAGGAATAGATATTTATTAGGAAAAAAATAAACAGTACCTAATAAACATGAGAAAATGTTCAACCTTCTTAGTGCTCAGAGCTATGCAATTTATAGCTGTAAGGTGACAATTTTTACCTGTAAAAGTGGCAAAAATCAAAGAAAAATAAAGATTGTCTGCCAAGGTGATGAGGAAAGCATTTGGCGGTAAACCGCTCTCTGTATGCATTCAGAGGGCCTTTAATAATTATACCCCTCAATACAGTAATTCTGCTTTTAGAAACCCATCCAATGGAAATAATCAGAAATTTCATTTTAAAATAGCAAAACAGTTTAAAACTGCAAAAGTTACCCATGTCTATGAAACCAAGAGGAAGGACCTAAAGCACAAAAATTATCTAAAACCTTCCCCTGATACTGCTGCTACAAGCTGTCAGGCAGATTGCCTTTGAATCATAGGATTCTAGAGATATTGGAATATCATAAAGTGCTTAACAGCCTGTGCAATATAACATCTACAGGGCATTCAACTAAACTTGCAGTTGCAATTGTGTCTCACTGACACAGCAACTTCAAGCTAAGTGTGCAGAAGAAGATATGTGCAAAACGGGTGTAACTAAGATTGACTAAATAAACTGGAATTCTAGACTCTAAAGCATGCATCATTTACTTTGATATCCCTCTGCTAGTTTGCAAATTTCTAATGTCCTTTCATTTTATAGATGGTCATGATAATCATGTTAACATTCCTTAAAGTCTTACTCTATGCCATGCCCCATGGTGAAGATACTATTTCCTCCAGCAATCCCTGGAGGTTGGTACTTTTAGGTGATCTTGACTGATCATCTATCCTACACCAGGCATTGCTCCAGACACTGGGGCTGTAGCCATGAACAAAAAGACTACAATTCCTGCCCCCCTGGAGCTCTCACTGTAGCCGTGCCCATTTCTGAGTTGGCAAGGACCTCTCCATTGTAAAGGTTATTATAATATCTCTTAAGGAACAAAGATTTGACACTAATAGTACCAACCTCATTTTACTACATTTTACTCAGAAGGACACAACCTCAGAGAGGTGAGTGACTTGCCCGAGATCCCACAGCTAGAATTGGCATGTTTGGGATTTGAATTTGAATATCCAGTCCAGTTCTAAATGCCACATACCTTAATACTGGGCCACACACATTTTTAAAACTTTACGTTATAGTTATTTCCATTATTTGAGGTGTTTCTTATCTGCCCAATTAGATCCTAAGTTCCTTTAGGGTAAGAAACTTTTCACCCAACTTGGAGGACAAGTCATTCCATTCAGTTGTCACTCAATAAATGCTTGGGTCTTAAATGAACACAGCTACAGTTGTTTTTAAGTCCCTTGCAATTCTTCTACCTCACTCCACTTCCAATCTTTCATTAAATCCATTCCTTTTTAAAAAAAATATTTTGATCCCATAACCTTGCCTGACTCCTTATCCTCTCAAGTCGGACTCCACCAAAAACCTCCTGACCATTCTCCCCAACTCCAATCCATCCTACATGCTCATCACCCTAAAATACTGTTTAATAAGCTTTTCCCAGCTGATAAACCCAGACAGAAGATCAAAACCTTCAGGGTGACTGGGTGTAGGTAGAGCTCCCAGACTCGTCACCTTTGTTTAGAAGCATCCTCATAGGGTCACAAAGAGTCCTGCTTTAGACTTAGAGTGAGGGTTTCCATAATACAAGATTGTAGTGCTAAAACTGGGAAAGTTTCAGGCAAATCAGTATGAGTTGTTTACCCTGCATCCTCCTTCTAATCTTCAACTCCTCTTCTATTTAATGCTACATTATACACATAATACCATTTTTGACCTGTATTGTGTAAAGGTTTTGGACACACAGATTCAGATTAACTCAAGTCTTTACGGGAAGACTTTCAATAACTCCTGCTGCCTAATAAAAAATCCACCATACCTAATCTAATATTCAAACCTTTTGGCATTCTAGTTAGGACTAATCTTAAACTGCTTGCCAATCTGACCCTGCAATCCAACCTTTCCAGTTTCTTTATTGCCCCACAACCATGTCTTTCCCATTTTCCCTCATCTATCCATGAATTCTCCCATCCAGCGCTTCACAGTCCCTGTCCACTTGCTCACAGCCTACCATCCTTTAAGGATCAGATGAGTTCAGAGCCAACAACCTTTCTCAGACCCAACTCATCTTCTGTGAAGTCTTCCCAGAGGATTTCAACTCCAGACAACTATTTGGACTGCTCCTTTGTCAATCCCAGGACGTGTCCCCTACACCTCTTGTACTCATGTATTGAACTGTTGTTTTTCTCTCCTAGAGTTATTTATCTTTTCCCATGTGTGGTTCCTATCTGTCCTGCCAGAATGTCACCACAGCCCTAAGCAATTTCCTACACATTTCTTATATATAACGAACAGGCAAAAATTATTTATGCCATCTTCCTTTTTCTGCCACACAAGGCATTCAGCAATCTTTACCCACAGATAAATGTTCCAATATTTTTTTCTTGTGAGTAATTTGCCTTCTCATTAGCCTGCCTCCAGAATCCTAGCTTTCCTTAAATGACTGTAAAGAGAACAGAATTGCAAGTGAAGTGTGCACATCCCCCGGCCCTGCCACCGGTGATAAGAAGAGGGCAGAGTCAGGGTGGGAAGAAAAAGACAGGAAGAAAACACAAGAGGAATCTAAAGAAATCACCTTTAAGAAGTTTTTGAAGAAGCAGAGAGCATTCCCAAAATAGAAAATGATGGGGAGGCAAAGTAGGGGCAAAAGAGCTTTGCAGGAAATAAAAAAAACGAGAAAGAAATGACGCCATCTATAAGAGAATGTAGCCTGAAAACTCATGCACATCAAATCCCCAGTGCCAGTGCCAAGCACTGAGCAGCGGCCCGTTTGGCCCACTCCAGCACGAGGCTCAGGGGGCTCTGTGCAGACGGCCGGCCTCAAGTGCACACTGGCTGTCTGGGGAGGCCCTTCATTGCCCAGGCAGCATGCAGTCCCAATCACGGGATTGAAGACAGGCACAGAAAATTTCCATCAGGCAACATAATCTCAGCATAAAAAACAATATCGATCCATTTGCCTCCTGGCCAAACAGAAATCAAGTTAGACAAAGGAAATTAGGCAATAGGTTTAATGTGACTCCAGCTGCAGCTGCAAAATAAAGCTAATGTTCCCTGACTCTCCTTCCCAAGCTCTCTCTGGTTTGCACAGGCCGCTCTTCTGGCAGGGAGCCACGTAAGAGCCCAGCCACCCCCTGGTATCCAAAGGAGACCTGCTGCCAGCAGGGTGTGCTCAGCAGTACACTGTAGAGAGCTGGTGAATTTGCAGGGACCCCCCCCCCACACACACACACACACTGGCCAAGTGCACACGTGTAACCGAGAACAGGGTGTGCAATCTATTGCCCTGGAACCCAATGAGGGGATGCTGACCTTGGATTCATGGGCAGCACATTTGGCCCCCTCAGCTCTCTGCTCCCCAGGAACCCACTGCTCGATCCAAAGCTTAAACTCAGGTGCCCAATGTAAGTCCAACTAGCTCCCTACAGGGTCCAAAGAGAAAGTTCTCTTTGTCCAGGGAGGTGGGGAACATATTAAAGGGCAGAGAAGATACTGGCAGTTTCATAGTTTTTGAAACTGTGTGAACATTAATAAAAAACAACAATAAAAAGAATTTTGTAAAATCATTGCATTAAGAATGACTAATTCACAAAGATTATCACTGAACACAAAAAGCTGGTATAGACTATCACTGATACATCAGAAGTAAAAACAGATTTATTTTCTCAAACATAAAAATCTAAAGGTCATAATTGCTTCTTGGGTTCTATAAGTTGTGTACATACAGCACACACTCTTTAGTCTCTCCTTATATGTGATGATTCAGGAAATCAAGGGCCAAAATGTCATGTCTGTGCAAAATAATGGGTTATAACCAGAGGCCCGATTAACAGGGAAGATTTACAGGTCTATGTACATGTGTCTTGGGTGGGTAGATAAGTAGGTGCCAAAACTCTGTATTTCAAAGAGCAATGTGTGGGCAGAACAACAAAATAAGGTATAGACCTAGGTCTAGGGATGAAGCGTTGGCTGTCATCTCAAAGGAGAGGGGTCCCGAGGCTAAACTGCTCACTTCCTCCCTACCCTGCAGCTCTCTTTCAGCAGATCTGGCCAGAGAACTTTGAGAGTGGCAGGCTCACTCTGGGAGTAAGAGCCACTTGGAATATAAGGATCACAATTCAAAAAACAATAAATCTGCTGCACCTCTAGCCACCCTGCCTTGGCCACACTGGGCAGACACTGGGACAATGTCTCCCTCAGCACAGTCTCTGGCCCATGGCAGAGGCCCAATATATGGTTTTTAATTACTGAGTAAATGAATGTGGGACAAGAAAAAATGCAATAGAGACAAATGAAAAGTTGCGCATATAATTACAAAAACCAAGCAATTTTATATATTTCTATTGGGAAAAATTTCACAACAATTCATGTAAAACAAATTAGGGACTAGGTGGATGCCATACATAGAGAAACTCTCACACATGTAAACAAAGATATGTACAGAGTTTGAAATAATGAAAAATTGGAAACAGCCTAAATGTCCACAACGAAAGAATGCAGAGTAAATTATGGTATATTCGTAAAACAGAATATAACAGTGGAAATAAATGAAACAAATCTATACATTTCAACATTCTAGGTCCCTGAAATATTAATATTAAGAAAGTTATACTATATTACATATAGTACAATGCAATTCTATATAGCTGGGGAATGCACTACAAATAGAAAGAAATGCATGGGTGTAATAAGCACCAAATCCAGGCTAGTGGCTGTGGGAAGGGAAGGAGAGGGGCTGGGAAGAAGTCTTTATCATGCTTTATTTCTTAAATTGGGAGATGACTACATGTGTTAACTGCATTACTCTTCGTACCTTTTGTTTATATTAAATATTGAATTTTTTAAGGTATGGAAATGTTACTTGACTCAAGGGGACTTAAGAGTGTGATAAAGAAAAACAATCATTTACTGCCATCTTCGTCATTTAACACACACATCAAAGAAGAGAAGACCAAAAAAAAAAAAAAGAGAGAAGACCCAATACAAGTTTTTAAATTACGGATTGAATGAATGTGACACAGTATTAGAACCTCAAGCAGTTGCTCACACTTCATTGTTTTTTGATCTACCAAAAGGTCAATTTCATAAGGTACATCTTAAAACGTAATAGAGAAATGCAAAGTTCTACATTTAATTGTATAACAAATCAGCCTCACATGTTGCTGCACTTATGATATTCCAGGAAGAACTATATCCAGTTCTGTGACTCACATATAGTGGGATTTGGACAAGCATGTGTTAAGAAAAGGTGAGCATAGGGTATTCAGGGCTCTGGAATTCTGCTAATCAAGGACCTGACCTAAGGAAAGATTGAGGGATCTGGCAATACTCACCCTGGTAATAAGAAGGCTTATTAAGAGGTCAAAATTTTTCTTCAAATGTGTGTTTATGAGTTAAGAAATGAGTGGAAGGACTGTCATATGAGAAAGCAGGTGTATTCTGCATAGCTCCAAGGGCCAAACATGTTAAGAGCTGCAAGAGGGTCATTTTTAATTAAGCCAAAGGAAGAAAAGCCTAACACTACAACCATCCTAGAACGGACTGGACTATTTGCTTAGGTAGTAAGTTCCCTAAAACTAGTAGTAATCAAACAGGGGTATACAGAACTCTGTTTGGGAGAGTTAATTGGACTTTATGCATTCCAAAATCTTATCCAACTCCGACTATAAACCAAGTCTCAAATTTGAATGTGCATCAGAGTCACCTGGAGGGCATGCTGAACTACAGACTGCTGGGTGCCATCCCCAGTTTCTGATGCAGCTGGTCTGAAAAGGGGTTGGAGAATTTGCATTTCTAACCAATTGCAGACGACACTGATGGTGGTGGTCCAGGGACCACACTTAGAGACGCTTTGCTCTGATAAAAGGCATATATGCTTAAAATAAGGTTTCTGGTGTTTTATTTAGGCCACTAAAAAGACTGCCCTTCCCTGAATTGGTCACTGCCTCCCGTATATGCTTTCAATGCGATCTTCTTCCAAAGGGAAGGACCTCCTTTTTCTTGATGCTTTTTCCAAAGGCCTTTGTAGGAAGTCATGGTTCTGCTGTGCATTAAAGTATAAGGATGCTGGGATTCCTTTCAGGTACTGATATTAACTTTCCTTTGATCCATATTCACTCTGTTCCTCTGTTACCTCATGCCCAAGAGCCCATGTTTTTAAGATAACTGGCCAGAATCAGGGTGCACCTGAGAGTGAAACACAGAGCTGTCTGATCTATACAAGGATCCAACCTGGCTTAAGTCCCGTTGATGGCAGGGTCTGGTGATGTCAACTGGCCACTGATTCCAAAAGCCATCTTTGTGAAGCCCTGCTTTGGGGAAGGAAAATGGAGAAGCAACAGAACATTTTTATTTTTTAACTCAGAGGGAAAATTTGTAAAACCTGGATTTCACAGTTCCAGGAGCACATAGACAAAGCCCAACCAAATTTTTTAAATCACATATTTGTTCACCAGTCCAAGGTTAAAAGTAACTGGCTTATTTATTCAACGCATAATTATTGAGCTCTTACATGTACCTGGCGCTGTGCTGAAACCTAGGCATGCAGCTGTGAATAAGACAGGCAAATGCCAAAGACCAAATAATATATATGTCAGGTACTGATAAGTACTAAGAAGAAAAATATAGCTAGTGCTTAGTGGGAAAGGCCATTGCCTTTCATATAACAACCTCCCACCCTGGTGCTTACCTTCTGTTCAATTCCTAATGCTTAAAATAAACTGTGCCTACTTCTGGCAAAGGCAAATGATCAATGATTGAATGGGTCGCTGTGATCCATCCCTAAGCTGCTTTTTTTTATAATTTGAAAAAAAATAGCAGCTATTAGTAGTAAAGTTCCCAGAAATCATTTCTAGCTCACTTGAAAGGTACAGTTGCATAAGAACATGTTCAAATAAATAACCAGGAATAAACAGTGGTTAAAATTTATCCATTTGTCATCAGCAAAGCTAGCCTTTTTCATGCACCGTGGAAACTTTTTTTAAAAAGCGAATGTCTTCTGAAGGCCACAAAAAATGAATCTTGGGTGGTTTGTTTGAACAGTTTTGCTGCAAATAATTTTTAAATGGTGCCGGCTACGGGGTCATTTAAGAGTTCTGATTTAATCTGGTTATCCTAACCAAAAGAATCCATCCAATCTTCTCAGTTTTCATTATTCTTGGTCAAAACTACAGGTGTTCAACAAACGTGGAAATGGAATTTTTAAATGAAAATATAATTCGTTCTAGAACCTTTTGGTTTCATTTGAATATGTCATTAGTGCTAGGACTTCTGAACCACAGCTACAGCTAATGACAGCTCTCGCTCATTCAAGAAATAGAACACCTACTGCTACTAACTGACCACCGACAGCACGCTAAGCACTGTTGAGCATTAATTATGCACCAAGCATTTTATGTATATTTATCTTTAAACTCACAATGATACGACCAAATAAATGTCATAATCCTCACTGTACAAATAAAGAAACTGAAATCCACAAAAATTAAGTAATATTCCCAAGGTCACACCCACCTGATAAGTGGCAAAATGGGAATTAAATCCGGAGGTCTTCCTCTTTACACAATGGTACTGCTCCCTCCTCCAGGAATAGCCTGGACAGTTGGATTTTTGTGTGGATGAGCAAAAGATACTGATTTCTCAAGATATTTTGCTATCATCTGCCAGAATCTGGCTATAGTTACTACACAAATCTCTGATAACCCCCATGTGAAAAGGCCCCTCTGAAGCTGTGCAAAAGTGCTACCTGAGTAATCTTGATGAGTGGCCTTGAAGCCATGGGACCTCCACGAGCATAAGCAAGTCAACACATAGAAAAATCATGGCTTAACCTAACCTTCCTTTCCACCCAGGCCCCTGCAACACCTCCCCAACACCTCCTCCCACACAGTGGGCCCTGGGGTGGTGATGGGTTTGGAGACTGAAGAGGAGTTAGTTACAAAGACTCTTAGAAGCAGGCATTGAAGGCAGAGGCTTCAGGTTGACCAACTTTTCAAAGCAGAATCACAGGCTGTTGTGCATATATGCATATGTGTGCACTTGCGAGTAGGTGTAAGTGTGTGTGTATCACATGCTTCTTTTGAGGAGGAGGAAGACTGCAGTGTACAGATTGGTCAAGTGATACACAGTGTGTAGCTCCAAGGGAAAATGCCTTAGTAGCTTCTATGAAACGATGACTTAGTCTAAATTATAATGTAACTATAATAAGATGCCATTATCACTATTCACCAAAGGACATCTTACTCATTTCTTCCTTTTCCCCCATGCTTTATGATCCTCACTTTCCAAGGATGAAACAGTTCTTCTCCTCTTGCTTTATTTCACACAAAAGGAGGTCCCTACTAGAATCCACAGGGGCACATGCATAAACTGCAAGTCATTACTCTTCACTGAATATAAAACTAAATTCATTCTATCTTCAATCAATAAGAAAGAGAAGGAAATTAAACAGGGAAGAAGGCACAAGGCCTTCAAGAATGGTACATTCAAGGTCAAAGCCTGACATATTTGAGATTAAAAATATATGAAATAAATAACCGAGCAAAACATGCCTGCCCTGCAGAATGCACGCCAGCTAAAAGTCCTCATGACATGTTCCAGGGCACACCACGTTTGAGCTGTATGTTTGTGTGCCTGAGCATCTGTGAGATGTCCTGTAGCTCATAAATACTGAAAGGGAACGGTTACCATAGTAACTAAGTGCTATTTAATGAATACTGAAGAACTGAAGTTCATAGGATAGTCTGAAATAGCCAGAACATGAGTTATTGCTGCTGCTATGGGCTGACAAGTAACCAACACGCCATTCTCTAATAATAAGATTTTTAATGACTTGCCAGATTTCACACATCTCTGCCTTGACCACAGTCTTCGTGGCTAAATTCATGAAAGGACCCTGCACAACATATGAAAATCATACTGCTGATTTCACACCCTGACTTTCAGTGCCAACATATTCTACACAAATGGATCAAACATTTAGATAGGAAATGTGTCCTTAAACTTAAAGCTTTGACTCACGTAGTGACGCATTAGGACATGCAGCTCTGTCATAAGCTATAGACACTGACTAGCTCAGTGAGCCATCAGGCTGAATACAGCAGACGCTCTTTACTTCTGGAAAAGGTGAATACCCCACATGCACCAAATGCAGTTTGTTTTTATTGTGCAGTGGCACAGAAGAGTCACTGCAGTTGATTTTTGCAGGGATTTTTTTACAGGCTAGTAACGTAGGCAATCTTTCACCAAGATGTTCAAACCTTCCCTACAGACTCCCACTCCCAATTCTCTCTCACCATCCATCATCATATGCTGAATTCCTCACCCTGGAATCATCAGACTCTTTTTCAGTGGTGCCGCTTTTCTTTCTCCCACTCTCCCTCGGGAACTTTCATGCAGTCCCTTTATTAAGGTTAGAGATTGTGTTGCAAGCACACTTGCTTCTACATGCCATTAATAAGTAACAAGAATAAAAACAGATCAAAAACATTTATGTACCACGAAATGGAAGCAAATGCATCTGTTTCCAGAGGCTGGCTTGCTCTTGCATAACCAGCGGCTCCAATGGCCTGGTTGGAGGCACCAAGTGCAGTGTGGGCTGTGGGCGCCCCCTTCAGGATCCGGAGTGAAATGTGTGCGCTCTTATTTGAGACAGCAACTTGTCAGCTGGGCAATTGTGTTGGTTAAAACCCTTTAAGGAGATTTCATAGGAAATTTGGGTCAGCTGTTAATGATGTGGTCAGAAAGAAAGGGTGGCCATCTCAAGTCTGCAGCCAATATTAAAATTGGATAAGTAAAATAAAAGGTTGTTTGTTTGCAAGGAAAAAAAATCTATTACTATACATTTACCCATTTGATAAAATATATAGCATCTTGTTTCTGCCTCTCATGTGATTTTCTTAGCGCATTCTGACTTAGACTGTGATTATTTGACTTTACACCTTTCCTCCTCTCCCTAGATTGTCTGCTTCCCTTTACAGGCAGAGCCTGGCCCTTGTATGACCTTGAACCTAGAGTCTGGTTCACAGAGCTGCTCCTATACCGAGTGGATACAGGAATGAAGGAGCACATGAAGCCAACTCTCTTTTAGGTTTCTTTCTTCTAAGAGCTCTGCTTAACAAACTAATTTCTCCCCAAATTAAAAATTGAGGGGATCGGCGAGGATATAGAGAAATTGGAACCCTTGAGCATTTCCAGTGGGAATGTAAAATGGTTTGACCCCTACAGAAAACAGTTTGTGGTTCCTCAAAAAGTCAAACACAGAGTTATCATCTGACCCAGTAATTCCACTCTTAGGTATATACACAAAGAATTAAAACAGATACTCAAATAAATACATGGGCGTGCATGTTAATAGCAGCACTATTCTCAAAAGCCAAAGGGTGGAAATAACCCATATGTCCATCTACAGATAAAAACAGATAAAAACTTGTGGTAATATATACTAGGAATATTATTCAGTCATAAAAAGTAAGGAAGTACTAATGCACACTACAAAGTTAAATCTCTAAAACAATATACTAAGTGAAATAAGCCAGACACAAAAGGTCATATATTTTATGACCTCGTTTTTATAAAATATCCAGAATAGGTAAATCCATAAGGACAGACAGTAGATTAGTGGTTGCCAGGAGCTGGCAGGAAGGGACAATAGGAGGCAACTGCTTAATGCATATGGGGTTTCTTTCTGGAGTGATAAAAATATTTGGGAACTAGATAGAGATAGTGGCTGCATATCATTGTGAATGTGCTAAATTCCACTGAACCACTCACTTTAAAATGGTTGATTTTATGTTATGTGAATTTTCACCTCAATAAAAAAAAAATGAAGGGGACATTTAAGGTAAATAAGACCTTCTACACAGTTCTCCCTCATCTTCCTGGAAAATCCTTTTGACTTAAATTCATCTATATTCCTTCATTCTTTCGACAATCATTTATTGATCACCTAGAATAAATTAAAAACATGAAGTGAGAAAATGCTATTCTTTTTGCAGTGATTTCCTCTCATCACCACCACTGCTGAATAAAATCGTTCTAATTTTCTTAGATTCATGCTATTTCTTAGCTGCATCAATCTTTCACGTGGCATGGAAGGCTACCTCCTTCACATTCACACATTCAACCACATTTATGGTGTTTCAACTCTGCGCTGAAGTGGATTATGCCCCAGGGATACAGACTCAATTAAAACATGACACTAAAGCCAGGCTCCCCATGAGCATATGCTGCACATCGTGATTTCCTAACAAGAAGTACACTATGGAAAGGGGGGCAAAACCTTATTTTTTTTACCTGCCAAACAAACATTGCCTCGGCCGGTGTTCAAGGTCAACATTCACAGTGATATGCTATACTGGCAGCAGATGCCCTTGTTAGGGTTGAAGAGAACGGCACTTCGCCTCTGTGGTCATGCTCCCCAAACCCATGACGCCAGACTGATAATGACAAAAACATCCAACAAATCCCAATAGAGGGACAGTCTATAAAATACCTGACCAGTATTCCTCAAAACTATCAAGGTCATCAAGAACAAGGCAAGCCTGAGAAACAACCAAAAGAGCCTAAGGAGACATGACAAATATCATGTGATATCTGGGGTCTTGGAACAGAAAAGGACTTTAGATAAAAGTAAGGAAATCTGAATGAAGCATGGATTTTGGTTAATAGCAATGTAGCAGTATTGGTTGATTAATTGTGACAAATGTACCATACAAATGTAAGATAGCAATCCTGGAAAATGGGTATGGGGCAGATAGAATTCTCTGTGCTATGTTTGCAGCTTTCTTGTAAATCTAAAAATATTTTAATATATAACATTTTTTATTTTAAAAAAAGGAAGTAGACCTCATGGATGTTGATGAGCGAGAAAGACAAGTGAATAAAAAGATTGCGGTACAGTATTGAAAGTGGGGTGCACGGATTCACTAGAACCCAGACTACAGGATGGGAAGAGGCAGACCGTCGTGGCAATTTTGAAAGGCAGTGAAAGTTACGGATGATGTCGCGACAGCTAGAAAAAGCTAAAAATGCTTTTGCACATAAGAAAGGTCCTACCTGAGGTCATCAGCATACATTTTGATCAGGAACAGCCAGCCCAGAGAAGCAACTTTCTCCTAACAACCAGCCCAAAGAAGAGATTAGGCTGGTGCTATGAACAACCCAGATAAGGAAACAACAAACAGTTTCTGGAACTCTCTCTCTTTTGATATGTACTACAATAAGGATGGTTGCTCTTTTTCAAACATTCCTCAAGATTCATTATTCTGTGAAGCCTCCTCCTCAACCTTCTCTCCTGGTTCCCACATTCTGCAATGAATTTGAAAGAAATGAATAATGATAGTGAAAAAAAAAAAGTCTGATGATGGCTTAGAGAGAATTATTTTTTAAAGTTCTCCAGTTTTTTTAAAAGAGTCTGAGGGTCAGAGGAACTGAACCCTATGGTTCATTGCCTCCCGGGTCACCAGAGTCAAAATAGCTGAGATACAAACTAGTACAAATGAAAAGGCGCTGCGGATCATGACACCAGCCAAAGTGGATAAATACAAAATTAGCATAATAATACATATCTTGCCCATATGCAGCACTTAAGTTTACAAAGCATTTTCACACATATTATCTTGTGATATTCTAACAAAAACTTTGGGTGGCAGGCAGACAATTATTAATAATCTCATTTTACATATGAGAGAAGGATAATCAGAGACCTTAGATGCCGGCCTTTGTCCCCCACCCTAGAAACTACACATTCAGTCTCTTGAGCTTGTGCTTGTTTTCATTATGCCTACAGCCCAGATGTAAACGACAAGCAGGAAAAGACTGAGAAGACTGAGTGATAATAATCAAATGCCAAACATTTACCTTTATCCCAAAAGAATCATGAAAATTCAACTATTCAATTATCTGTTATCACTACTGTGTAAAGTGAAGGACAGGTATTATATAAGAAATACTAAAGAGGGCGGGCCGCGGTGGCTCAGCGGGCAAAGTGCTTGCCTGCTATGCCGGAGGACCTCGGTTCGATTCCCGGCCCCAGCCCATGTAACAAAAAAAAACAAAATACAATAAAAACAAGAAAATGTTTAAAGATGTTTTCCTTCCTTCCTTCCTTCTCTCTGTCTTTCCTTTAAAAAAAAAAAAAAAAAAAGAAATACTAAAGAACTGATGAGAGAAAGAGAAAGACACTTGAAAGTCTAAAAGCTTTTTAGTTTGACCTTAAGTTATTTTTCGACTAGAAATGAGGGAAATTAAGCAGGGAATACACAGATCTTCAAAAACAAAACTATACATCTGGATCATTACGTGCTATTCTGAAATAACAGAACAGCAAAGGAAGGACAAAAACTTGTGAGAAGTAAAGTGGTCTAAATTTATATAGTCTAAAAGCATGACTCAAACAGACATAATCATTGCCTATAAATATCCCCCAAGCAACAATACGTGGTAAATAAAGTAAGTGAATTGCACAACCTTAGGTTCAGGTCATTTCTCTTTGTCCAGCTGATGGACAGCGCTTTAGACCTGAGGTGATGCCTCCTTCAGAAAGCAAAACAGCCAAGGAGACTCTTAAGGCTGAGCAATGCTAGAGATGCCCAGGGATAGGGTCAAAAAGAAAAATCACAAGGCATGGTCTCCCGAGGCTGTCCACATTATTAGGAATTAGACGGGATAACCACATCACTCATGTATTTTCATCTCTCCTTCACCTTTCCTAATAAATAATAAAGAATTAAGCTCAAATACAAAGAAGCTATCCATTACAGACCCACCTAATTGGAAGGATGCTAAAGTGGAACGTGAACAGTCAAGTATAACATGAAAGGTTCTGTTTTGATTTTCAGGAGATAGCCCAGTACCAAATGTCAAGAAAAGTACATGAGATTGCAAAGTCACCAGATCAGGGTTTTCTTATCAAACCTGTCACTTAAACTGTTAAGTTTTAATCTTCTCATTGCCATAAGGTGATCACGTTTCTCTTGTCTCTTAAATCACATTTTAGATACCAAAGCATTTTTTTTAGAACAACTAAGAACTGTACAAATGCAAATAATTACTAAATATCCTTATTATGATTTTCACAGAGGCTATGCTTCAAAAAAAAATCTTTTTTCACAAATATTTTTTCCATGATAGTTTTCTCCCTTTTGAAAAGGTTTTCTGAGCAGGTCTTATTATCTCCTTAAGCCACAAGTCATTTCAAAAGATCTATCTGGTCGCAGCAAAGCACTTGAAGCAGTCAAAATTGTTTGAATTACAGCAGAAAGAACCCCAGGCAGGCCCCTCTGGGTTTATGGTAGCTCTCTGTAGATTGATATTAAAATATCACAAGCCCTCTAAACACAGCATGCTCAATTCATCCACGGAGCCGTCCAAATCCAAGCAATTTTTTCCACTGCTTTCCCAAATACAATTTTTTTAGCCTAGCAGTGAAGCTGCCCACATGTAGTTCCAGGTGTCAGCATTTTGTATGCAAGAAGGGAAAAGAAAAGAAAAGGAGAACAGCCCTAGATCATTTAACAATCAGGTATTTAGTCCTTTAATGGGTAACCGTTTCTTGTTAGCACAATAACAGAGACCCTGAATTGTGCCTAATTGGCATCATAGGACATTTATGTTGATAAGATGTTCAGATACATTGAAATACTCCACTAAAGGCTTCCTGCCATGACCAAGCCTGCCAACTATGTGAGCTGGTACCAGGTTTGTGACAGTGAGTGCCTAGAGGAGAGTGTCAGCCACAAACAGACAAGAAGTTTTTAAGGGAATACCTGGGGCTTGTTTCTAGGCTTGCAGAGCACGTGCTTCTGGAATGTCTTCTTTTACCAGGGTGAGCCCAGGTGCAACTTCAACTGAAACAGGGTCTTTGTGATAATATCATCCTCAGGAAAATATAGCCTTTTGTTTATGACAATGAAAGCTTGTAAACCTTCAATAAATGCCTGTACAATGAAGGCAGACAGCCATCTTGTATTCCTGTCTACACAAACACACACACAGATTTGTTAAGGTATGTGGGATTTCTCCATCACACCTGCAATGGTTATGGAAAACACAGATCAGGACGTGGTGTGGCCCATGCAAAGATCCTACACGGAGAAGTTAGCGGAGCTTCAGTTTCTATTGAATGCTTTCCTGAGTCGGTGGAATTTGCCAAGCCTCCAATATTAACATAGAATTATGGAAACTGGAAACAAAAAGCTCGAGTCTACTGGGAATGTAGGCTCACGATGAACTCAACTGGAAAATGTGGCTAACTAAAAGTGACATCCTTTGTGCTGGAATTTTTCTCTCTGAAAGCTTTAGAAAGGCTATAATTAATTCAAGTTTTCAATTCAGCCTTTTTCAAACTAGGCCTTTTATTTTCTTCATTGCTCAGTGCCTTTCCTCCATATGAACTCCAGCATTTGCCAAGCACTGAAGTGGTAAATTCACGTTACTTTTCTATACATACCAATTTCCAGGGAATGGCAAGCAACACAACTTTTGCACCCTGTGTGCCAAGAAAAACATATTTGTACATAAAAACCTTTATCTTGTGCAATAGGCTCAAAATATCTGAACACTGCTAAATAAATCACCTAATAAGAAATGGCTGGACTAAGGCCAGCGCATAACCTCTTTGAAATTTAGTGCTTTTTCTCCATGTTGAAGTCAAGGAATATAAGAACTTAGACATACCTTGTAGCTTTTGGGTCCCAAATCACAATGTCAGCATCTGAACCTACAGCTATTCTTCCTTTTCTTGGATAGATATTAAAGATTTTAGCTGCATTTGTGCTGGTCACTGCCACAAATCGGTTTTCATCCATTATACCACTATGCTGTAAAACAATTCATGGGAGAAAACACATGTGTTGAAATGGTCAAATAATTTAAAATCTCCTATCAATGAAAGTACAAGACTCACATTGCAGCTACTTTCTCACATTGTGCAGCTGAACATACCAGTGGATGCTGATAAATCTTAAACAATCATAATGCTGATGGTGATGAGATGCAGTAACATATGCGAGCCTGAAGGTGACATTCCAGAAGACTCTCAGCTTGAAAACACACCCCATCCTTCCCAGAACCACATGAGATTGCTAGATGACGGGTCACTGTTGTCGACTGTACTTTCAGTTCTTATTTAAATTTTATCACCACAACCATAAGTGAACCATCATAATGATTCGGAAAATAACATGGCTCCCTATATAGTGTTTTTCTTATTTTTTTGACTTTAATTTTACTTATTCTGTTCTCAAGGCTGAATAGTTGCCGCATCTCGATAGGTTAGGTTAGAAAGAAATTACAGCACTCTGAAATAGTCTACAGGAGATAATAGGTACCCATTTTTTTTTTTTTTTTTTTTTTTTTTTTTTTTTTTTTAAAGGAAAGACAGAGAGAAGGAAGGAAGGATAGAAGGAAGAAAGGGAAACATTTTTAAACATTTTCTTGTTTTATTGTATTCTGTTTCTCCGTTTTTGTTACATGGGCTGGGGCCGGGAATCGAACCGAGGTCCTCCGGCATAGCAGGCAAGCACTTTGCCCGCTGAGCCACCGCGGCCCGCCCGGTACCCATTTTTTAACTCTCATTTAAGTGAAAACAAAATATAGGATAAACATCCAGAACTACATATTTAATTTTTAACATTTCAGTTATGGCACTAATTCCTTTGTGCATGTTTCTGTGTGGTTTTGGTGTTCTCATAATCTGAAATTCCATTTTTTTATAAGAAGCTACTGATACTATTTTGTTATTTGGCCTTCTAGGACTTACCTAATGTCTTACTACCTTGGGGGGGTTGTGCAAATTGTAACACAATTCATTAACATGATTTAGTGTTTTTTATTTAATGATAACATTGTATAGGTCTTATTAAATCAGTATTTATGGTTTACCATGTCTTTTTCATTGCTGTTTTAAATTTCAAACTTGACACTATTATTTTAAATGAATTCAGACAATTCAAATATTCAAATTTATTGGATAAATAATTACTATTTATCATAGAGGTAGCTGCATTCTCTATCATAAATGGACGCAACCATTGACCTCGTGCAGTCCTCCGTGACTGTGCTTCTGGACGGTAGCTGGCAAGATGTGCAATTACTGAATTGTAAGTTATGTGCATTTTAAAGTTTGATTGATAATACCAAATTTCTTTCCAGAGCCACCATATCAGTTTCCACACCCAACACTTGATATTTTCTGATTTAAAATTTTTAAGTTATCTCATTGTTTCACTTTTTATTTCCTTTATAGCTCAAGCTGAGCACTCTCTCATGGATTTACTGGCAATGGGGATTCCTTGATTTCTTTTTAAAAGTGCAGTCGTTTCATTGTACAAGTTAAAGAAACCTTTGGGGGGACAGCAATCTTTGCTATGTACATTGGACATATTTTCTTATCTATGATTTAAATTTAATTTATGGCATGCCTTATTGTTTTGAATTTTTAAATTTCATATAAGCACAATTTATTAATATTTTTAATAAGATTTTTGCTTTTTACCTCTTATTACAAAGTCATGTTTACTCTAAAATCATATATATCTATAAATGTCTATATATAGATATATATACACACACATACATATCTATAGATGCACTTAACAGTTTTTCATCTAGCTGGGTATCACTTTTCCATATGCCATATATTGAATAAATGTTACATTAATTTTTGGTTATTTATTCAGATTTACCTTTTTCCTTTCTAACTCTTTTCTCAAATGTGTCTAACCTAATGTTTAACATAAATTTAAGTCTCACTTTTCAGTTATACAGTTTTTAACCTATATATTATTTTTAAATAGTCAACCACCTGAAAGCCATTTATATATTTGGGAATTGCAACAGACTATGCAAATCTGCTGTAATAAAGATACTTATTTTAATAACTCAAGTTCAAAGAGAAAGGTTGAACTGTTCTCAAGCACTCCAAGCAAAGAGAACAGAAATGGAAAGAGACAGGGTGGAGGGAGAGGGACGTGAGGATGAATTAGCAGAACACAGGGCTGTAAAGATGTTTTGAAGATCTTCATATGTAAATTAATTGGTCAAATAACCTGTAAGAAATGGAGGAAATTAAAGGGTTTTATAGAGGGAAAGAGCCTGCACAGAACTTCTGAGGCCTGAAATCTGACTGATGCTCCACCTAGGGGAGGATTTCTGGTGGATGGGTGAGAAAGGTGTGGAAATGGGGACCTCGGGTCTAACCAGGCAGGTCTCCACTGCTGATTTCATCCCTACACATGTCCACTGTATGGGCAGGTTAACACACACATATTTAGCAATTTGCTTCTTTTCCATCTTCAGGGAGAAACTTTTTAAATCATGGGAATTAAAAAAATCTCTTTTTCTACATTTTGGATTAGTATTTATATGACCTCATACAGCAGTTTTTTAAAAGATACCCATGGGTTCTTAAAAGGGACACCTAAAAAGATTTCATAGAAAGGAGGTATGAGTACAACGACATTCTTCATGTATTTTCTATCATTTGGGGAATTTTACCCCAGTTTCACATGAGGCTTTGCAATTCAAGAACATGAAAAATCAAGCAGAAACGGACTATTAAACTTAGATTTTTTTAGAACAATCGTCTTTTTGCCAATCAAAGTTTGCTCCCAAGCTCTCGGCAAAGTGCTCTAAGTTAAACATAGAAGAAAATTACTTTTTTGCTGGTCCTATCCTGGAGTGGGGCAGGGGAATGGGATAGGATGGTTGGGGAGACTAAATTCTTAGCCTGGAAAAAAATTCAAAATCTCCTCTATAAAGGTTGTGCCACTCTGGCCACAAAATGGGCCAGATCCTGGCTGAAGATTTAGGCAAATGGGCTGGACCCTGGGACGCTCACCACGCCTTTCTCCCAAATCACTGACATCCGGTCCTCAACGCCATTCACGCCATTGGGAATCTTAGTAAAATCATCCTTCCCAAGAGCTTTCTGGCAGGTGCTGAAAGTGCAGTTGTCAGTCCCTGTCGTGGTCAGATCGTCACTGTGAAGAGGAAAACAAACACAGGCATGATGGAGATGAGTAAATAAAATATGTTAGGAGAAAACGACTGTAACCCTTCCTAATATCCCGACCCCTTGCTCAAGTGAAAGCCAGAAAAATGTGCATTGAGTAGCTTTTACAAGTACATAACTCATCCTGCTCTCATTTTTTTTTTTTTTTTTTTTTTTTTTTTAAAGAGAGAGGAAGGAAGAGAAGGAAAGACAGAGAGAAGGAAGGAAGGATGGAAGGAAGGAAGAAAGGGAAACATCTTTAAACATTTTCTTGTTTTATTGTATTTTGTTTGTTTGTTTGTTTTTTACATGGGCTGGGGCCGGGAATCGAACCGAGGTCCTCCGGCATGGCAGGCAAGCACTTTGCCCGCTGAGCCACCGCGGCCCACCCCCTGCTCTCATTTTTATTCAGGGATTTGTTTTCTTTCCCTTGCTAAAAAAGTACTTTTAGAGAATACTCTTTGAAGAAGCACAATGCAGGACCATGAGTTAGAAAACCCAGGTTCGAGGCCCAGTTTCATCACTTACTGATGCGATGATTATAAGCTTGTATGAGACTCAGTTTCTCATCTATAAATTGACAGTTATACCTACTTGGTAAGGATAATTTCAAGTTCACTAGCAATAACATCTGTGAAAAATCCTAGTGAGCAGAATACTATACGCAGATATCACCATGGCAATCCATGTGAAAGGAGGGCAGGTGCTCCAGGGCAGCCCCCTGGCCAATGGCAACGTTGTGATGGACAGAGATGCGAGATTGGCTGAAGATGCCACTGGCACAAGGGACAGGAATCCCACCTTGACTAGTAAATAATCTCATGAACGTAGACGCGTGAAGAAGGAAGCTGAAAGGAGGGGGCAAGCCAACGCTTGCCCAGTCAGTGGCTAACATCAGTCTTGTATCTATGCGTGTGAGGAGCATCAAGGGTAGCTATGAATAGTGTAATTCTCAAGAAAAAAAAAACTGTTATAACCTCCTAGAAAGGAATATTGTTTCCGATCTGGCATATCTGGTTCCCAGGTTATATCAGTACAGAAAAAAATTCAAGAATATTCTGATAAAAAAAATTAGGCATAATGAAGAGCCCTCACTCTGAGATAGAAAAGATAGAAGGAAAAAAAGATAGAAAAGAGAAGGAAAAAAATCAGAGAAGAGTAAAAGTTCGGTAAAAACCATCTGATTTCTCTGTGTTCTGGAGAGGTTCTGACAACATATCATAACATAATTAAGCCAATGTTTATTGGTCTCCAGGTAAGTGACTCCCCAGGTCTATCAGATCAAATAGAACAGAATACTGAGAGGTCAGTTAAGTCCAGATGGTAGGACAAGATCTTTTTCACTCAAACCTGAGACTCATAAACCACCTTATTTTGGCAAAACACCTCACAATCATCTGCAAAATGATTACTTAGCCAATAGATTCATGAGGAAATTGGGCGTGGAAGGATCTGGTCGCAGGGGTGGACCCATGACATGGTGGGCTGCATGGTGCCATTCCTTATTCCAGTAGTGAGTGCCGTCTGTGCCCAGACTGGCCGCGATGGGTTCTCCGTAGACCACCTTCCCTGGAAAGTTCAAAGGAAGCATTCAGCACCTTAATGTGTTCTTAAGAGAATCATCTGGCAAAGATATAAATATTCTTCTATATCCTAGCAGAGGAAAACATGAATCCCAAACCATAATCTACTCTTATGAACTGGATCTAAAAATGATGACTAATGTTTATTGAGCATTTATTATGTTTCAGTCAAATGTGTACTCAGTGTAGTGGTAGATTATACTATCCACTCCACTGATATCAGGCTTGGCTGCACAGCTTCCTTTGGCTAATTAAAGATGAAACGAAGTGATATGTGCCCTTCCAAGCAGAAGCTGTAAGAACCAACATGAGGTTCTGCCATGAACACCCTCATTTGGAGACCAACATACCCCACGCAGGGACTGCTCCTTCAGTTTTGCCCCAGAATGAGGAGGGTACAACCCACAATGGACATGCACGTGAATGAGAAATAAACCTCTGTAGTTGTAAGCCAACCATAATTTAGATTATTTTGTTACTGCAGCATAACCTAGCGAAAGCTGGTAGATATATGTGCCATTCAGCTCGAACCTTCTCAAAAATCTTATCAGGTAAATGCTATTATTATCATCCCAATTAAAAGATGAAGATTTTTTAAAAAGCATTAAAAAAAGATGAAGATAAATGTAATGGGGATAAGTAACTTCCCTACAGTTACATTATATAAACTCCTTTTAGATAGAGCAGAGGAAGTGGGATTTGAATGCAGACATTTTGACTCCAGTTGTCCTAACCTCTATGCTGTACTAGCTTGATGACAGATGGGTATTAATATAGGTCATATGGAGTTCAACCACGGCATCTCTCTGTTGCAAACAGATTGATAATCTTTTCACACCCTTAAAAAAAACCCTCCTCAAAAACTTACATTCAATAAAAGAACTTGCAGATAATAAAATTGTAGCCAGAAATGCGTATTTTAAAAATCATGCAAATGAAACCATCAAAAGCACACAATGTTAGAAAAGTTAATAGTGCATAGCAAATCTGAATTTAAAATCAGACTCCTATCTCTGATTAGCATTTGTCAGAATAATAGATTCACTTGCATCAACCTGATCATAGCCAAGCAATCATAAAAGAGAACGCGCAGAATAGAGATACTGGCATGTCAAATTAGTTCACTCTGGCTAATCAAATGCCAAATTGTAGTTAAAATCCTGATATATAACTGAAATTAACTGATTTCCTACGGGAGTACTGGAAGTGGATGGCCACCAGCTGCCTGAGGCTTAATAAGTCAGAGTGTAGCAGCCTATTATCTTACAGATCATTTTCCCCACAAACTAGCCTAGGAATTGAAGCTTTCTGAAGCCTAAGAAACTTGACTTCTTAAGTAGCCATGTATCAAAATAGTAAAAGCTATTCCCCAGAGACTGCGGAGCAATGATGAAGATCCTTCACTCTGCTGATGCACATACAAGGTGAGTTCTGTGCCCCTCTTGTTCCTTAAATGTCCTGTTCCCACAAAAGGGGAAATACCATTAGCATCAGTCTCTGGCATGTAGAATAAGCAGCAATCATTTTTAACGCAAACTAAAAGGTAATTTACTATCTACTGTAAAGACAACAGGATGGACATAATATTTTATTTGCAGGTACAAAAAAAACTTTTCATCCCAAGAGAATTTCTTTCAGATGCTGGACAACGACAAACTCAGAACAATCATTGTTCGAGTTCCCACTCAGGATGTTCCCTGCTGCTTCATCACAGAGGAACTCTCCTTATCATGCGTTCTATTCAATCACTTGCCCCATCCAGGTGATATAGGAAAATGGTTCCAAAAGTTCTACAATTTTAATAGCTCTTGGGAAAACTTCAAAGTGTCAGCCTCTACCAGGAGATTGCCAAGTCTGTTTTGAAACTAGATGACAGGTAATTTCCTCAGAAGGGTTTAGCACCTTTAAAAAGATCCTTTAAAAGACGATAGGTTTGTCTAAAACTTAAATTTTCTGTAGCACATCATCTAACTCAACCTGTTTGGACAGCTCATTTAAACAATTCAAACGCGTGCAGCCCAGAATGGGAATAAGCATTCGTAATTCTATATAGTTTAATGTCATACCCAGAAACATTCCAGAGTATGCTGAGCAGATAATTGAGAACTATTGGCAAAGTCCCTGGAGGAATGGGAGAAAAATTATGGAACTATCAAGGTTTACGACTAGGGAAACCTCTGCTACTGTCTCAAACATTAGGGATTCCCAAGTCAATAGGCCAAGCTCTTGATCTTGAAGCTTGCTCTCATGACACATATTTCTGTAGTGGGGAAGTAAGTCTACCTATAGCTATGCCTAGGAGTTACTTCCAGGAAACCTCTTTTGTTGCTCAGATATGGTCTCTCTCTCTCTCTCAAAGCCCAACTCTGCAGGTAAAATCATTACCTTCCTCACTACGTAGGACTTAACATCCAGGGATGTAAGTCTCCCTGGCAATGTGGGATATGACTCCCAGGGACAAGCCTGGCCCTAGTACTGTGGAATTGACAATGGCTTCCTTGCCAAAAGGGGGGAAATAAATGTAACAAAATAAGGTATCAGTGGCTGAGAGAGTTCAAATAGAGTCAAGAGGCTGTTCTGGAAGCTACTCTTAATGCTAGCTTCAGCTAGATATTGTTAATTGCCAGCGTCTGCCAAAACCATTCCTAACAACCCTAAAAAACACCTAGGGCTTTACTTAGATTCTACAAAATTTTCACACTCTAAGATTACTCTGTGGAAACCTACAACCTTCAGATGAATTCCTGGGCCAGATAAGTCCTGAAATCCAGAGGGGCCAGCCTCTCCAAGAATATCAATTAATTCCATCCCCCATCCATACTATCATCACCCCTTTCTAACATTATAAAGTTAGAAGGGGTATAGCCCAAATACCCCTAAAGACTGGGCGAAGGATCAAAGGAGAAGGAGGAGTTATAACAGAGAAGATAGGATTTAACAAATGAGTATGACTACTGAGTCATTATACTGATATTTCTCTCAGTCTCCAGTTACCCTGAAGCAGCTAGAAGGAAAAACCTAAAATTGTGGAACTGTAACCCATATGAAACTCTGAAGTCTGACAATGTACTTTGAAATTTATTGCTCTTTTTGTATATATGTTATATTTCACAATAAAAAATGTTAAAAAAATAAAAGATGACAGGCCACTTACTTTTGTATAGACAAGTTATTTGTTAACTAGGCTATTTTCAACTTTCTTCCCATTAAGCTTATGTAAATATCAAAAACTAAAAAATTTAAAAATTTTAAAAGTAACAAATTCCTAATACTCCTCCCCCTTCATGATAATTTCAAGACATGTTCAAAGAACCAAATGGTATGCAAGAGAGAAAACGGGAAAGGTAAATAGGGGGCCTTGAAAATCCATAGATAATCAAACTGGATAATTCAGCCTACTTGTGGGTTCTGCTAGATATGGTCTAAAAATAAAGTATAAAAATAGCTAACATACGAATAGCACTCTACAGTTTGTGAAGCTCTCACATGATTTCATTTGACCTTCATGGCAACCCGCCCCACCCCCCATGCTGGTTTGACAGATGAAAAAACCAACACTCAAAGAGACTAATTTGCCCAAGACACACCAATAGTAAGTGTTACAGCCAGAATGAGAATCCCAGTATTCTGATACCATATCACATGCATTATATCATCAGGAAAAGTGTCATTCTTTTCACTTTCTTGGTAAAAAGCATGGATTTTTTAAATGTTTGAATCAACCAAAGCTATCTGTGGATGTGGCTGAGCAATTTTCCAATTCCACTTACTGATTTCATTTACTACACTTAGCAATAAAAGTGCTCTATCTGTTCAGAGTCTGGTGCTCTGCTGATTATACTTGCAACCAGATGGTTTCAACGACTTTTGGGAGACAGATACATCTTCATCATTAATCTCCTCCCAGTGTCTCAGCAAGTTTCACGTTACGTTGTAACCCTGACTACCCATATACCTTCTCTCCTTCTTCCTCATGCTTTGGCTTAATCCCCCCACCCCCCCACCCTCAGTGGAGGGGGAGGGGGGCAGATTTTCTACACTTATGATGCAATCTCAGATTTTTGCCTTCTAAGAGATTGTAAAGATTTCCAAATAATGCTGCATGTAAAGCTGATCTAGCCTCCCCCACCTGCCCTAATCAGACACCATACTTATTAGATGAAGGTGATGAAGCAGATGTTAACACCTCGACTAAGTTTGGAAGCAGCACTTAATCAAGTCAGGACATCTATTAGAGAAGGCTGAAAGATGCAGAGAAGCTGCCGTAAGTGCCCAGGGAAGAGGCACTGGCCACAAAATAAAGACAAACATGCTTATGAAACAATTTTTTCCCTGTTAATAGGATGTGCTGGTTTGAAATGATGTATGTACCCTAGAAAAGCCATGTTTTAATCAAAATCCCATTTCGTAAAGGCAGAATAATCGCTATTCAATAATGTACGTAATTAGATCATCTCCCTGGAGATGTAACCAAACCAAGAGTGGTTGTTAAACTGGATTAAGTGGAGGTGTGTCTCCATCCATTCAGGTGGGTCTTGTTTAGTTTCTGGAGTCCAATAAAAGAGGAAACATTTTGGAGAAAGAAGGAGATTCAGAGCAGCGCAGAACGACATAGCCACGAGAAGCAGAGTCCACCAGTCAACAACCTTTGAGATGAAGAAGGAACATGCCTCCTGGAGAGCTTCATGAAACAGGAAGCTAGAAGAAGAAGCTAGAAGATGACGCTGTGCTCGCCATGTGCACTTCCAGATGAGAGAGGAACCCTGACCGTGTTCACCATGTGCTTTTTTAGATGAGAAACTGACTGTGTTCACCATGTACCCTTCCATTTGAGGAAGAAACCCTGAACTTCATTGGCCTTCTTGAACCAAGGTATCTTTCCCTGGATATCTTTGATTGGACATTACTATAGACCTGTTGTAACTGGAACATTTTCTCAGCCTTAGAACTGTAAACTAGCAACTTATTAAATCTCCCTTTTTAAAAGCCATTCTGTTTCTGGTATATTGCATTCTGGCAGCTAGCAAACTAGAACATAGGATATTGAGCACAACCTTTTTGGACTCTGTTTCAATTCAGAATATTACATTTACAGGGGAAGAAAATAACTGAGAAGGAAAATACATAGAGGCATCATGTTAAAGAGGACCTCACAGATTTAGGTTCAAATCCTGATGTTGTGGCTTTCTAGCTGGAGACCTTGAGTAAAGATGAGCTATCATTCTTAGTCTCTGTTTTCTCATCTGTGAAATGGGAGCCCCAAATCCTTCTCATGAGGCAATTTTGTGAAAGTCAAATGAATTAATATATGTGAAAGTGCCTGGCATCTTCCTGGAGCCCTGGAGTCACTTCATAAATGTTAGTTTCTTTATAGTTACACAATTCTAGTTTTAGAAATTTTTAAATGGCCAGTTTTCAAGTGTTTACTTACATTTGGGTGCCAAGTAAATCACCTAGCTCTAAATTTAAAGGACAGTGGGGTGTGCAGATGTTTGTGTGCAAGGAAGAAAAAAGAGCCTGAAGTACAGATCCACCCTTACTCAGCCCACACATACTGCTGCCGTCAGCACTGCTTTTTTTTTTTTTTTTTGCAATGGCAGGCACTGGGAATTGAACCTGGGTCTCCAGCATGGCAGGTAAGAACTCTGCCTGCTGAGCCACCGTGGCCCACCAGTACTGCTTCTTGAGCATACAATTCAGTATACTGTGTACAGGAGATTCGGTTTGCTCTTGTTTGGCCCTAGCAAACAGAGGTCACCAGGACCATGTGAGGAGAGAGCAGCAACTGTGTGGACCTTTCTCCCCTTCTTTTAAAACACAAGGATAGATATATGGGGATGAGAGTTGAAATACAATAGAAAATTGGAAATCCAAAGCCTTTCTGTAAGAGAAATTCACATTTTACAGCAATAAGCCTGGAAAGTAAAGCTTCCTACGAAAAGGAAAGACAAAACCAAATCAAGCAAACAAATGAAAACATGACCACATGCAGCCCAGTTCACGTGAGCTCTTTGAGAACTAAAATCATCATAATCATCTTTGCATATCCAATGCCTACAGCACAGTGTCTAGCATACTTTTGGTGTTCAATAACTTGGTTTCTTAAGTGAAAAGTATAAAGCATAAAGAAAACATTTTATTAATAAGTTCAAATGAGAGTAATGTTTATCCCCTAAAGACAGGAACAGGGATATAAAATTATAGTTAAACTTTATTAAGACAAACTGAGATAAGCTATACTGAAAATTTAAAAATGCATTGAAAATTGAGAAGCAACTTAGATAGATACCAAGTAGAATATCAAGTAAGTCACTGAGATAAATCACCATATTTTTAAGCAAAGTAAAGCACCAGAACAATAGCAAACCCATGTGCATGCAAGTTCTGATGGGGCCTCACCTCTTTCTGGGGAACAAGGTTTCTGAAAGTGGGTGCTGCTGCCACAGATGCTCCCATACCTTCAACTGAGGCTCATCAGTGTCCATGACTCACTTAAACATTTGCAAAGCTCACAGCTAACGTCTCATGCAGAGCAAGAGCCGACTGAGGAAACAGACCTATACAGTGGGAGTAATCCATGGCAGCTCCCTACACTAACCAAGTAAACTGTCCAGTCAAAAACAAGGACAGCCAAGGATCATCTGACATTTGAGGGGGAAAAAAAAGCACAAAAAGAAAGACCAAGAGCTTTTAAAAATAAAAAAATGGACTCAGAAAGAAACAAAGATAATTCAGGAAACAAGAGATAATTTTAAAAAAAGAACTTCAATAGTATTCTCAGAAAGATCAAGAAGAAACTGCATGCATTTAAAAAAAAAAAAAAAAAGAGCAACCATGGAAAAAAAGGACAGCCAGAAAACAAGAAAATTTTCTTGGAAATAAAAATATGATTATGAAAACAAAAGTTCATTAGATGGGCAGATGAAGTAAAGTAAAAAAAAAAAAAAAAAAAAAAAAGAAAAAGGTTTCCTAAAATGTAGAGCAAAACTTCAAAGTTTAAAACAAAAGTGATAATAGTTAAAGGACATGAAGGAGTAATCTAAGAGGTCTGATGGAAGTTCTAGAAGAAGCAACTAGAAAGTAAATTTGGAGGAAATAAAGAAGAAAATTCTCAGAATCAATGATGAGTCTTCAGATTGAAACTGGCCTCTGAGCATCAACGTGAATTTTAAAAAGGCCTACTGCAAGACATAATTTTAATGAAATTCTCGACTACTAAAATGAAGAAAAATTGAAAAAACCTTTCAGATGGTAAAAGAAGTTACTGAAAAAAAGAAAAGATTATAACATCTGGTACCAGAAGAGAATGAAATGGTGCCTTCAAAATTCAAAAGGGAGTAATTCTGAACCTAGAATTCTAAGCCCATTCAAATCAACAAAGGAGTTTGAGGACAAGACATCAGAAAATCTACCTTCTGCATATGTTTTCTTAAAAAAGTTACCTGAGATTCTTCAAGTCATTCAAGGAAAGAGAAGATATGGGAATTAAGAGATAGTATTTCCAACCTAGAAGCACAGTGAAGAGAAAGCCTGTGATGGCATCTGTACAGCAGGCTTGGAAAGCAAAAATCAAGAAGGAAATAGAAGGTTCTCCTCCCAAATAAATCTCAGTAAAAAGAACTGACTCCGTGTAATAGAACGTATGATAAAGAAGCTAGAAACTCTTCATGAGTGATAAAGAAGGTGTATGTTTCTTTCCTCAATCTATTTTTAAAAAGAGCTTCTTGAATGAACTCCAGGAAAAATTAAAAAATCGTCCAAGGCCATAACAGTCCAAATATCAAGCGAACTAAAATAAGGCATGCTTTTGAATTCTATTAGAGTGTAAGTTAAAACCCACTTGGCCTCAACACTTGTAACTTGCTTCTCCAAGAGTTAAGCTGAACGCCACTAAATGCACTCCAAGTTGGTGACAGAACTTTCTCCAAGGTTCTATTCTCACTAATTACCTCTACAGAGTTTAATTTTCACACAATCCTAATATTGTAACTATTTTAAATTTTAGACTAACCCATACACAAAGCATGGAACACTTGATTATAGTTAGAAAGTCAGCTGTAATGCTGTAAACCCTATCTGTGTAAAGATGATAATATATTGATAGAAGAGAGAGGAGGCAAAAAGGGAGAGGTGCGGGGTTTCTGATTTCCTTATTCAACCTAGCAGGGAGGGAATCAAGAGATACCCCAAAAAGTAATAGCCAAGAAATATAAATTTAAGTATATTATTTGAGTGATAATTATTACTAATAAAACTCAGGAGTATGAGAATTAAGACATATAACCAAAATTGTTTCTTTGTCATAGTCGGGAGTCAACTGAAACTGTCTAAAACTATTAATTGCTATTTATAAGCTTTTACTTTAGAATTTTGGAGGTAACCTCCAAAATACCAAGGACAGATATGGTTAAAAAGTGTTAGCTCCAAGGAGAGGGCCAAAGGGGGGTGGAAGGTATTTACTTCCCATTTAATATATTCCTGGCATGTGTTATTCTTTTAATAATGACTTTATAAATAGCAAATGATGATAATATTTTAACAATAATTTTAAGTGTAAGGCCAAAACCTAAAATCAATTAAATATAAACTTGATATCCAAGTTTCCTCAACTCTGTTAACTAATTTCTCCTTGAACAGAGTGGAAAGCAAGAAAAAATGTTTGGAATTTGGAGTCAGATGGGCTTGGGTTTGAATTCTAAGTTCAGCACTTATTAGTGAAGTGATCTTGGACATAATTTTATCAATATTTCCTAAGCTTCCGTTTCATCTGTCACAAAACAGAGATAAAATTTAGGTTAAAGCAAGTGTTATGATAATTTAAAGAGATGATGCATATTAAAACACATTAATGAGATAATATACAGTAAAACTTGAAATGACATAAGATACATAAAAATACTAGTATGAGCCAAGCACATATTAAGCATTCAACAAACAATGTCAGTTGTTATAATCACAACCCCTTCCATTGCTGTCTTCTGGGTAAATAGTCGGCAAATTCAACAAGAAAATCAAATTTAATATTATTGTATATCTAGGCTACTGCACTAGAGATGATCAGTAATGGGATATGTATGTACCTCCAGGAGCAGTGCTTCTCAAACTTTAACATGCATATGAGTCATCTGGGGTTCAAGTTAGAAGTGTACATTGTGATTCAGGGGTCTGGGATGAAGTCCAAGGCTCTGACTTTCTAACAAGCTCCCAGGTGATGCAAAGCTGCGTTCTAGGGACAAGACCCTAGATGACAGATTGAGCTGGGAAACTCAATATTATGAGCCTGTAAGGCTGAACTATTTCTTATTTCAACAAGACAATAAATCCGCATTGCTGTATTTTATATTCAGAACTTAAGTGAGCTAATAAGTAAACACAGTCAGGGCAGATGAATCTTCCTTGAAGGGTGAGTGTGCGGTCCTCCAACCCATGTCCCTATACAGTCCCCAGGGATATGCCCTGGGGTTCACTGAGGAAGGCACTATGTGAGCAGTTTGTGTCTAAGACCAGCCTCAACCCCCCTGCCCCCTTTGGGTTCCTACTTGGACATATGCAAAGGCATCACTGGGGAGAGATCTGAAAGTCTCTCAAGCTAATTTATCCCGGAGCTCTACTGCTTCTTTTACAATCGGGCATTAGGGTATTTTCACAAGTACTATTGCAATAAATGTGACTCAACCAGAACACCTGGGGTGACATTTAAATATTTCATGCTTGCAATCGCTTTGTAAAGGAATTCAGCAATAGCCCCCCAAATTACATATGCATTTACCTTTTGAGCCAGCAATCCCACTTCTAGCAGTCTACCCTGAAAATGCCCTCCTAGTGAAGACAGAATAATCGTTTGAAGATGGCCACACCCTAATTTTGGAACCTGTGAACGTTACCTTACGTGGCAGGGGAGAGTACACAGATTTAAGGAGCTTCAAATGGAGGAGATTATGCTGGATTTCTCAGGTGGATCCAGTGTAATCACTTGAGTTCTTAACAGTGGAAGAAGGAGGTAGAAGAGGTCAGAGGAATGCAATGTGACAAAGACTTGACTCACCATTGCTGGCTTAGATGATGGAGGAAGGGGGCACTTGCCAAGGAATGTGGGTGGCTGGAAAAGGCAAAGAAATGGGTTCTCTCCTAGAGCTTCCAGAAAGGAATACAGTTCTGCTGACACCTTGATTTTAGCGTGATGAGACCTGTGTTGGACTCCTAACCTACAGAACCGTAAACTCATAAATTTGTGTTGTTTTAAGCCACTAAATCTGTATTTGTTACAGCAAAGATAGAGAACGAAAACACTAGCTACAAATGTGAAACAGCATATGCACAAGGCTATCGCTGCAACTTTATTTGCAATAGCTAAAGATCGAAAACAAGCCAAATGTCCAAAAGAAGGGATCCAGGTGAATAAACACAATGGCATAATCACTCAGCACCTGTGAAAAAGTATGAGGAAGATCCCCATAACTAAAATAACGGACCAACCTTTAGGGTACATTTTCAAGTGAAAAAAAAAAAGCAAGACAAAGAACGCTGTAATAGTATGCCACCTTTTGTGTCAGAAAGAGGGGGGCATTAGAATATGCAAATATTCTTATTTTGCAATGAGAAAACATGTAAAGGTAGGCCAGAAATAAATTAATAAAAATGGTGATTTATGGAGTGTGGCATGAAGGAGCTAGAATAGGAAATAACACTTCTCTGAGAATGTATTTTTTTATTTATGATTTTTACTTGGTACTGTATAAATGGCTTACATATTCAAGAAATAAAATAAAATTTAAAATAATTTTAAATGAAATTAAAATGTCTATACTTAATTTTAATACCCTTTCTTCCTATACCCTATATTCTAAAACCTTCCCTAGGCTTTTCCTTGTCTCCTACTGGAATTCTATCCCAGTGTAAAACAAGCATTTGAGGTGAAGAAACTGCTTCCTGACAGTCCTGTCAAAAGCAGAGCTTGTTGAAGGTTTAAGATTGACCATTTTTGCTGATTTTACTGTTTTTAAATCATATTCTAACATTATGGATTTGATTGACAGGACATAGGACACAATAGAGTTGCAAAGCAAGTAATCATAGAAAACCGATTCCATAGAGTTGGCAATGGCGCCACCTGATGGGAAAAACATAACACTGTAACTTTGAATTGTGGGGTTATTAAAAAGAACTTTTCTTTTTCATACTGAAGTTTTATTATATGTGCGGTGGAAAGTCTTCAAAAATGGTTGGTAGAAAGATCTTACTATCCCTTGTGTGAAATTGAGCTTACACTTAACACAAGATGCTGGTCGATTAAATTTTTCAAAATTCATCTGGCTTGCCCAAAATCCTCACTTAACCTCCCACGCAGTAAGAAGCAATTTTGACAGTACTTTAGTCTCAGTTATAGACATGTCAAATTTATTTAGTTAGTTAGTTAGTTTGGGTGCATGGTCTGGGAATCGAACTCAGGTCTCCCACATAAAAGGCAGGCATTCTAACCACAGAGCAATCTGTGCATCTGCAAATTTACTATTGTAGTTTTTATAACATACATTATAAAAGTACAGTCAGTTTCAGTTAAACAAACAAAAACAGCGGGATGTTGAGATGATTTAAACACTATTTTAGAATATCTGAGAGTTCTGAAAGGATGAGAAGAGTGATGGACAGGTTCTAGTGTCAACTTGGCGAGGTGACAGCGCCTAGCTGTCTGGTCAGGCAAGGACTGGTATTTCATGGTTGGCTGATGATCCAGAAGGCAGGTATATTAAATTATCAGTTAGTTGACTGCAGCTGTGGCTGATTACGTCAATTAAGGGCACACCTTCTGCAAAGGAGATAATCTAATCACTTGTATTTGATCTGATCAGTTGAAGACTTTTATAAGGAAGAAGAGAGAATTTCACTGCTTCTCAATCCTCTCCTTTGGAGTTCATTGAGACCCTTCATCACAGTTGCCAGCTTCACAGCATGCCCCATGGATTTTGGACTCTTTCATTCCCACAATTGTGTGACACACCTTTATAAATCTCATATATACAGATATTTCCAGTTGCTTCTTTTTCTCTAGATAACCCTGACTAATACAAGAAAATAGAAGCTACTAGCCTATCCTAGCAATGCCTAACATCATTGAATGAAATGCACCGTATTTGTTTTCATCCTTTCTTTACCACTACTGGAAAATGAATGAAATTATTTATCTGACCACTTCTTATCAAAAACAGGAAATTTTCGCTTTCCTTTCAGATAATGTCTGGGCTGGTCTGAAACTGTCATGTACCCCAGAAAAGCCATGCTCTTTAATATTCTTTCAAAATATTGCTGGGTGGTATCTCTTTGATTGTTTCCATGGAAATGTGACCCACCCAGTTGTGGGTGGTAATTTGATTAGACGGTTTTTATGGAGATGTGTCTCCACCCATTCCAGGTGGGGTCGCTTACTGGAGCTCTCTAAGAGGGAACCATTTTGGAAAATGTTTTAGAGCCCACACAGCCAGAGACCTCTGTAAATGAGGAGGGAAAGCACCCCCACCCCCACCCCGGGGAGCTTCATATAACGAGAAGCCAGGAAAGAAAGCCAGCAGATGACGCCATGTGCCTTCCCAGCTGAAAGGAAACCCGGGCCCTCATCAAACCTTTCTTTGGAGTTAAGGTATCTTTCTCTGGATGCCTTAGTTTAGACCATTTCACTGCCTTAGAACTGTAGACTTGCAACTTAATAAATTCCCTTTTTAAATCCATTCCTTTTCTGGTATATTGCATTCCAGAAGCTGAACAAACTAAAACAATGTCTATTTACATACTACACTGAACTAGAGAACTGAGGCTTTACTTAGGCAACTTGAGGTAAAAATAACTTTGGATGAAATTTTAAAAATAGTCTCCAGACCATTCCATTATTATGGAATAATAGTAATTATGCTTCCATTATTCCCACACCTGTGCTACTATCAGACAAACTAATTCAATTTAAAAATTACCTGCTGAGCACCTAGTAGGAGCTCACGGTACACGGATATGGGGGTGGGGAGTGGTATCTAGAGAGCATTGCACTTAACCATCTGATTAAAAAGCTGGGTGCTAGTGCTGTTAAGGTGGCCAAAGGAAATAGTTTCAGGTTTCAAGGATGGAGAAGTGACGTCACGGATGAGAGGCAGCCACGAGGCTAGACAAAAAGAGCCATAAGTAGACATGCATCAAAAAGAAAGAAAACGGGAAGAATGCTAATAAAAAGGGAGGAGGAATCGTGGCAATGGATGAGCAGCTTTTTCAGGAGCAAAAGCTTATGAGAGACTTGACCTTGTTTTGTAGAAGTGATGTTAGAGTCGGGAAGGTACCTTGTCTCCTCGCGTCCCCAATGACCTGCGCCGCCGACTTGCTCATTACATGCACCACGTAGAGCGGGACGCCCGCGGCGCTGGCGATGGTGATGGCTCGCAGCGTGGCCTCGGCCTCCACGGCTTCCGGGCGGCACATCTCGTGGCCCTCGGGGCCTGTGATCCCCAAAGCCAGCATCTTCTTGGCGCCCTAAAACAGTAACAGGGACGCGTGCGCATGCAAGGAAGGCCGTAGGACAAACTCCAGTATTTTCTTGGAAATTAACCGCACCGCCCATGATTTCAGATGGGGAAGGTTTACGTGTGCGTGTGTGTGTGTGTGTGTGTGTGTGTGTGTGTGCAAATGGTGTGTGTCCCGTATATAGATGCGATAAAAATCATTTTAGTACTCTAATGGTATATGTTAATTTTTCATAGGCATTTTTCACAATTAAATTATTTTGATGGGAAAGCTGAAAAAGATAGGAGGCTAATTCTAATCATATTGTTTGAAAAACAGTGTGCATATTAAGACGTATTATTGGTACAGAGCAGAAAATGAAACGAAATATTGGCCTCCGCTATTAGATCCTTGTTGAATTTGAAGTAATACACAGAGTGGTAAAATGACTTGCCTGGTGTCACATAGCTAGAAAGTGGAGGAGGTAAATTTAAACCCTGGTCTGTTTGAGTTTAAAGCTCATGCTTTCTTCTTATCATCCCACTCTGCCTCCTGGCCACTGGGCCTCGATCTCACTGACTGAGCCTTGGAGAGAAAAAAATCAGCTAACATAAAGGGTAAGAGACAGCTCTTTAAATCATGCAGATGGTGTGTCTTGTGCATTAATAATGAACTGATGTGTGTAATAAACAGCATCTAGATTCTTCCAGAGCATATTTTAATACCCAGCTTCTATAAAGAGCAAGACTTTAAATAGCTGCCTAATACACTGCTTGTATCTTCAGATTACACTAATGTTGACCACACTTTGGCATTCTGAATCAGCTGCCTGAGCTATTAAAAAATTTTAAATGCTGTGGGACATAGAGAAAAGTGTGCTTTTATAATAAAACATGTTTGATATCTCAAAGCTGGTTTGAAAGGGGAAAATCTTCATACAAATGCATATACAACCTGAATGAAACTAAGCAGTGACCTTGTGGAGGGCCAGGAGCAATCAGTCAGGCCCAGGCAGGGAGGGTCCCCACACTAGTGGGGCGGAATGTCCCTGAGAGTTAAACAACAAGCAATGCTAAGAAACTGTGGGAATGGGATAGGTTTTGGCAACGGCTCAACGGCTAACAGCATTTTTCTGCTTCTGTGAACCGCTTGCTTGCTAGCAACTGCAAAAAACCCACAGCATGATTTTAGCCTTTATAAGCACACCTTGAAAACCTCTGGGGGCTGCTCTCTGAATCCTCTTTCTTGGAGGTTTCTGAGGCAGTTGTCAGCTGGCTAATAAAGCCTCCAAATTGGCTTGCAGTTTTAAATTGTGTGGTCTCGCTTTCGGTGCGCCCCACAACAACCTGAGCACAACAAAATATGTCCAAGTCACATGCGTTTACCTAGTTAAAGACAATCATCCTTCATCTAAAGTTATGGGCATTTTCATTTCTGTGGAAGGTTTGGAATGCAAAACCTTACCTCTGCAATTAAGTCTCCATTTTCTGCATGGACCAGAGCAATTGCTCCAATTTCCTTGCACCGAGAAAAGGCTGCATACAGCTCAACATCCCCCACCATGTACAGGCCTTTATAGGCCATGAACATCTTGAAAGAGTTAACCCCTTTATCTTGGGCAAGAATTTTCATTTCTTCTTTAACCTAAAAGGGAACAACAACAACAGAATATTATGTCTTAATGTACGTGATAATTTCAACCTTCTCCAAAACGGTGCATCAGGCAGAGACCTAACTAAAATCAACAGTTTAATTCCTGATAAATGTAATGAGGGACTTGCCCTTTTCCCCAGGTTATAACCCATTTCATTTGACAAATTACTGTTGCTGTGATAGTTTTAAATCACGAAAGAATGAACAGTTTGACCCCAACGTATTTCATTTGTTGACTTGGGTGTACAATTCTCAGCCCCTATCTCCCAGTTTGAGGATATTATTCCAGAAAATGAAGACTAAGCCATTGGGCAGCAACAGAAGCAATCATGGGTCTGGAAGGTATCAAAGCTAATGCGAAGTAAGGTTTTATGCTCACATTTGAAACCCACAGGGGAATTCTTAGAGAGGGGAAAGTAAAAGATGTAGGTTAACCAGCCTTGCCTGCAAAAGCTCAGAATAAGTGTTTAGCTGCGGAGTCAGGGTCGGACCATAAGTTTCAAGGGCTTTAAGGGTTATGTACGGTTAAATTCAAGAGGAACTCGAGTAATTGCCCTTTCAGATCCAATTCAAGTCTCAGTAAGGACTAAAATTCCAGTGTTTGATTTTTCCAAGAAAAAGTTTCATTTGAATCTGTGGATTTGAGATTATTCTACAGATTTACCCACTCTTTGAGCATTTGCAGAAATTAAGACATGGAAGAATGTAATTATTTATATGAAAACAATAATCTATCTATAATATCATTTTTTAATTCTAACACTTGCATTTAGGTATAATTGACGGGCAATAAACTGCACCTATTTAAAGTGAACAGTTAAAGTTTTGATATATCTATATACCCATGAAACCATCATCAAAGCAAAATAATAAACAAATCCATCACCTTGTCTATTTTATTTTACCCTTCTGGTTACAGAAAACAATCAGGCAGCCACAACATGGACTTTCTCCATATGGATGCAGACAAAAAGGGATAAAAGCAGAGAGCTGTTTTATATGTTTAGGAATTTTGTCATTGTTAGCATGGATATTACACTGTGCTCCAGCACCTGTGACTTCTGAGTATTTACTGGAGATGCTGCAGTCGAGAGAAAGTGTACTTTAAAAATTATATTTAAAGCATTTATCATTCACCAATTAAGTATTAGGAATGGCTCTTGTACATCAAGGGTTTATCCTCTCGTCTTGACATATTTTTTAACTTTAGTGTTTTTCATTGGTAATCTTTTCAGAGGATTCAAAAGTCAAAAGAATATGCAAATAATAGGGGAACAAAGGTTAAAATAAATTGGGTAGGTGGAAATACTAATGGTCAATGAGAGGGAGAGGTGAGAGGTATGGTATATATGAGTTTTTCCTTTCTTCTTTTTTACTTCTTTTTCTGGAGTGATGCAAATGTTCAAAAAAACGATCATGGCAATGAATATACAACTATGTGGTGATTTTTTCAATTGTGAGCCATTGATTATATACCACGTATGGAATATTTGTATGTTAAGAATATTTGTGTGTCTGAATGTTTTTTTATTAATAAGTTTTTTTTAATATGCAAAGAAAAGTCTCTCCTCCACCCCTGTTCTCCGGGAGGCAACGTGTCCCTTGCATTTTGACAATTCCAGTTAGTTGGCTCTGGTATAGCGCAAGGACTATGGGACTCAGCGGAACCGTTTGAACCCCGGGCAGTTTACCTGGTCACTCCACCACGTCACAGCCACGTGCAGGCTGTAGTCGCAGCAGACTTTGGGATCAGCCCAGCCCCTCCAGGTCTCGAAGGCCTCAAGGAGAGAGCCGCCTTTATGAGGAACAGCAAAATCGATGATCATGGTGGTGCCTCCAGCCAGCGCGGCCTGAAAGCACAAGAGGGGTCAACAAGAGCCATCAGTTTTCCAATCAAGTCATTTATCACGTTGAACAGTGTGCATTTGCAAGCACCTTGGCAAGCTTGATGGGTGCAGGAAATTGCACAAAGATGCTGCCTGTTTAAAAGACCCAGAGGGACACAAATAGAATTTCCATAAATTAAAGTTGGAAGTATTAAAACTGCTAGAATTGCTTCTGCACAAAGAATGGCGTGCCAGATGAAATGAAAGGCCTTTTACCCTGAGAATGCAGAGCGGTGGCTGTAAAGAAAAACCAAAAGTGAAAAATGGAGACGATTAAGAAATTTTTCTACTATATTTGTTATTGGAAAATCTCATTTAATTAGGACCAATCTTGATGAATCATATCTTCAACTACCCTGCAAACCAGGCAGAATACTGGGAGAATGATTCCTGCCTCTCCCTCATCTTCCACAAAATTAATTAATTAAGGGAAGACTAAGGAGTTACCTTAATTAATCTTCCCTTAATATACATCTTAATTTGCCACTGCTGTAGTGTTAGTTCAGACCCTTCTCATCTCTCAGCTTGACTACCGTAAGTCTTGGCTGATAGGTATGCCTTCAGTTTGGCCCCAGCCCCACCAATCCAAACTCCTCACTGCAACAAGAGGGATCTTTTCCAAAGCCCAAATGTGACTGCTTGACTAGTACTTCTCACTGCCTTTGGAATAAATTTAGTATTGGTAACTTGGTCTATAAAGCCCTGCATGATCTGCCTCAACTCTCAAATGGCATATCATATTGGCATATCTCAAGAGACATAACTCCCTTAGCATATTGTAACATTACTTACGACTAATGTAAAAACTAAGTGGCCAAATCAAGAGTCTTTGGCAAACTATTTCAATTGGCTTTCAATGAAAACTATAAGTTGGTTAATACACTTATAGTTGTCTTATACAAATGACATAGGTGAACAAAACCAGCGTAGGCCAAGAGTTGTGATAGCACAGCAGTTAAGAGCAGGGAAGTTGGGAAACATAACTCATCTGATACTTATCAGCTGTGGTCCTCTGGGCAGTTTGATTCCTCACCTGCAAAGTGAGAATAAGTGTGTGTAAACCACAGGGTTGTTGGGAGGATTTAATGGAGAATTTGGATATGAAGTGCTTAGATTCAGTTAAGTGCTTGATAAGCTTCAGCTATATGCCCAGGATGCATCTTGTGCCTTTACACTTCACTTTTCATGCTTCGTGTCTTCTCACCATTGAACACGTAGTCATGTTACAACACAGAAGGAGACAGTGTGCCCTGATTCCATCCCTGCCACCCTCTCCCTCAGCCCCCTGGCACACCGACTGTTCCTATATCTCACCTGGCAGACTAGCTCTATTCGACCTCCTTCTTTTTTGCTTCAATAGATTTTTGTCCTTATGTCACTTGGCTCCACCCCAATTCTTTTTGCTCTCAAAAATTTTCTTTTTGTACAGGATCCTGTACTTTTCTCCACATTGCCTCATTCAGGATGAAACAATACATATTTACATTTCTTAAGAAATCCCTACTGGTGCAATAACAATGCTAGAAAAAAATTCCATAGACTGTACTTTTATTTGAATGCAAAATAATCTTCCCACCTTCTTCCTTCTGAAAGTGTCTTCCCAATGCTACACAGACGCCCTGTGAAGATGAAGGGAATTTTTCTAATAGAAAGTGCTGTTAATTGAAGTCTTAAGAGAAAGAACTTTTCTAATATCTATTGAACTAGAAATTTGAAGCTTAAATAACTATTCTTTCTGTTCTTTCCATATTAAAAGTCTACCACATGCAGGATGTGGATAAATCAGAACTCTCATACACTGTTGATGGGAATGTAAAATGAGATGAAGTCACTTTAGAAAACAGTTTGACAATTCCTCAAAAAGTTAAACATAGAGTTCCTATGTGACCCAGCCATTCCACTTCTAGGCATACATCCAAGAGAAATGAAAACATGTCCACAAAAAAAACTTGAACACAAATGTTCCAAGCAGCATTCTTCATAATAACCAAAAGTGGAAACAACCTAAATGTCCATCAACTGATAAACGGATAAATAAAATGTGGTATATCATGCAGCAGAATATTATTTGGCCATTAAAAGGAATGAAGTGATGATACGTGCAACGTCATGGATGGATCTCGAAAGCATTAAGCTAAGTGAAAGAAGCCAGTCACAAAAGACCACATATTATATGATTCTATTTACATGAAATGTCTAGAATAGGCAAATCTCTATAAGCGAGAAGTAGATGAGTAATTGTCAGGACCTGGGGTTTAAGGTAAAAGTGGAGGGTGACAACCAATGGGTATAGGGTTACTTTCTGGAGTGATGAAAATGTTATAAAATCGATGGTAGTGGCGGGTGCACAACTGTGTTTAAATTCTAAAAAAAAAAATTGAATGGCACATTTTCAATGGGTGAAACTGTATCTGTGAATTGTATCTCAAAAAAAAGCTTTCACAGAAAAAAATGTCTACCACATGCATGCTATTCTATGGCATGAGGGGTGGAAGGCGGAAAAATATACTAGACAAAGATTCGACCCTCAGGTTGTTTATAGTCTAAAGAAGGAGACAGAAAAATGAATAAATAACTATGATAAAATAATTAGATGTAACAGCAGATAGAATGTATACTTCTATAACAAAAGGAAATTTAGAAATCACTAATGAGAGGTTAAAAATTGCTAAACTCTCTAAAAGAGCTATAGATAAAAGACTCCTGGGAATCCCAAGGAGTGAAAGATCAGCTCAGAGATCAGAGTAAGCTGGAGTTAAAATTAGAATTGGGACACACATGTAGAAGTTGCCAATGATAATAATAATTATATCTAACTATTAGTGAGTAGTTCTTGCGTGCCAGGGACTATTCTGATGATCAGTATGTCTTCTCTGTTTCAATCACCACAGCAGTTCTGCAGTAGGCACTGTTGTCCCATTTTATAGTTGAGGAAATTGAGCACAGACGCAGAAAATAACTTGCTCAAAATCACACAGCTATCAAATCACAAAGGCAGTATTGGAGCCCGGCCATCAGGTTCCATAGCCTGGACATCTGGGAAAAGGGACCAGCAAGGGGGTCAGGGGGAGAAACTCTGAGGAAGTAGGGCCCCAGGGAAAGAGCCCACAGTTCAACAGCAGAAGGTAAAGGCAGAATTAAGAGTACCGGGAGGATATAAAGCCATGCTTCCCTGAGGAAGAAGAAGGGCAAACGTCTATAGGAGCCAAGGGAGTCAGACAAACCAAGAATTAGACGCGGATGCTGAAAGAATGGCCGATAAAGGGCCAGAGATGGCGTGTAGAGCCGGCATCTAGAGGGAACATGAGTTTGAGATGCTGGGGCAACGTGGTTAGCTTCATGGGATTTGCAGACAGGAAGAAATGCAGACTTTATGCTAAAGAGAAAGGGGAGGAAAAAGATGTGGCATCACCTGGTTGAGGATGCCAGAGGGGTCCTGAGGGGGCCAACGTGACCAAGGAAAGAGAAGAGAGACATGATAATATGAGCCACCATAGCATGCACCAGGACATACCAACACTTGGCGCAAAAGCAAAACAATCCTGAGTCAATATCAAAGGGTTTCACAGCTATTTCTGGGCAGCAAGTGCATAGGTTGCTTTCATTCATCTCTAGATTTATTTCCAATACTTGTAAAATTTTCTACATCAAAAGCATAATGTTTATAAGAAAAATAAGCATGCTACATATATAGATATATACATAAGCATATATATGACATATAAATTAAGCAGGGGGGTGATGGTCTCCCTAGACTGAAGTGGTCAAAGGGCCACTTTTCCAAAACGACATTAGATTTAAATTCCTAGGGCTGCTGCCTGAAGGCTCTGTAAGAAGGATTTATCACAAATCTCCATCTTCTAATTACCTAGGAGCTGGGAAGGGAAAGGAGAAGTGCAGACTTATCTTTTCTTCTATTCTTCTTGCTCTATTTTTCCTTCCCACTCTCCCCACCCTCAACCCTGGAGACGAATTTAGAGAAATTGTAGTACCGGGAGGATAGATACCCCGGGCCTGCGGGGGCAAAATGGATGAAAAACTGATATCTTTTTCAAACCACTGGGGCCTCAGCCACTGACCACAGGGATCTCCGCTGAGCCCTGCTGAACAGGGACCAAGCACGGGCTGCCCCTGCAGCCCACCCTCTCCTGGAGCCTCTTTCTCCCACCTATTTCTTCTAGACATCTGGTCAGCCAGAGAGCCACGTGGCTGCGGAAAGTTATTTCAGATTCCCCTGATGTTATTTCAAGTTTTGAAACCTTCCACTCTTTCCACGGGATCCAGCGAGCCACGACTGGAAACTGCAGATCTGTGATCTGGATTGGTGTACGACTCCCCAAGGTGTGAATGAAGGAGACTTCCCCCACCCCCACCGGGAGGCATCTGCCTTTCAAAAGAGGAGTTTGTAATAAGGACCAGGCCTGTGTTCAGCACTTTATACACATTAGCTCATCTAATCCTTGCTACAGCCCTGGAAAGTAGATATTATCTGATTTTACAGTAAGGGACACCAAGGCTCAGAGATGTTGAAGTGACATTCCAAGGTCACGCAGCTGGTAAATGGAGGAGGATGTAAATGTGAGCAGCAGGTCTTCCCATCATCCTACTGTGGGCCTCATCCTACCCCATTAAAGCCAGTTCACCTTACCCGATCTTCCCTTTAGCATGATCTGATTTCCAGCCAGTTACCACACCGCTGGGTCAATCATGATTTTGAGAAACACACGGGTTGGTAAAGAGAATCAAGCATTTCTGAAACACGAAACCATACAAAAGAAAATAAGAAAGACCCCTATGGAATTATGAATTCTAAATCCAGGAATAAAACATGATTTTAAGCTCACATGAAGTACATTTCATTATGATAACTGTTATCGACATTGTGTATCCCTAAAAGAGAGTTACAAAGAAGGGCCCTATTCCAGGGCTTCTTTGCTTTCACACACCCATCATCCATGGGCTAGTGATACTGAACAGACAACTCAGGGTTCTCTGCTGGATGCAGCCAATCCACGACACCAGAGTTTCAAGGAGAGAGAAAGCTGACTGCTACCTGCAAAGCAGGAGATCAGATTTCCCCTGGCCCAGACCGTCTCCCTGAGTCTAAGGAGCTCAGGGCTTTTAGGGATTCACACAAGGGGAGATGGACTCCTTACCATTGCAATACCAAGAATAAACAGGGCTGAGACTAAGCTAGAATGACTTTTACAATAGTAGGTTTAAACACAGGTGAGACTAGTCGAGTGTCAGTAATTTCAGTTTTAACCTCTGGCTCTTCTGCAGTAAAGAAAAAAAAACATCAGTAATCATGATCATTTGTTCATTTTTACCTTCGTGGTTACAATAGTTGTTCTATTTCCAGAAAACCAGCAAATCAGAGCATTCCATTCTTGGACAAGTTTAGACAATTGCACTATTTATTTGCTTGTAATATTAGATGCTTTTAGATTCACTTTAGAAATGCTCTACAGGATTTTTACCTAACATCTGAACAATGAAGCAGGTTACGAGAAGGAGAACCAGTAGAGGGTGAAATTTTCTTTCATTTCCCTTATAAACCTAACTGTTTATTTTGTTTTTACTCCTGGTTGAGTTCTTTACACTTTTGTCAGTTAGCCAAAGTGCATTTACCTTTTCTAATCTTGGCTCATAAATCAACTCTTTCAGCTCCTAATTTCTTTGGCTGTCCTCCCATGAAAACATTCCAATTTATCTAAAATCTTCTTTTGAGGGGACTGGGAGCATTGCTATCTCAGGTGCAAATGTGATGAAACATAAATTGAGATAAACTCTAACCAACAGTGGGTTACAATATTACATAACACAAGGTTTTATGTAAGAATGTATTAGGTTAAAAAAAAAGAGAATGTATTAGGTTGTAAATCATTATTGAAACCAACCCATGCATGAATTTTCATTTCTAAACTCATCCTGGAACAAGTGACTTTGTTCCTCTGAAATCCTGCTAAGCCCAAGGAAAACAAAAAAGAAACCCAACAGTATATTTGAACCTTAAGGAGAAAAACATTTGGCTGAATTTTCAGCTTCCTCATAGTCAATGACACTTATGAAAACCAAGCTTCATGATCCCAATTTTTATTCTAAATCCTGAAGCAGATTCAGCTTTGTAAAGAGGTCCTCTGCCTTGACCTCCCCACACTTTCCCCCTTGCTCCCCAACTTCAAGATAGTGATCACACCATTATCTGTTCAGCTGTGCCAAGCAGAGATTAGAGAGTCACCTTTGACCCCCACTACTCCTCTTCCCTGACGCCTCAAATTCAATCCATCAGCAAATCTCCCGAGGCCACCATCTACATCCTCCATGAGTCTCACCACTTCCTGCTCCTTCACCTCCACCACCCAGTGCTGTCTTCATGGTCTCCTAAATGGACTAGTGCAATAGCCTTTTCACTCTCACATTGTCTCCAATCAGGCTTGCCTCTTCCAGTCTTCCAGTGACTTCCTTTTGCTTTTAGGATGAAGGAAGAACAATGATGATACTGCCCCGAAGGCCCAGCATGACGTTAACCATGGCTGTCTCCTCAGCTTCATATTGAGCCACTCCCCCTACCCCTGCCCCAACTCATTCATCCCACTCCAGTGACACTGTCCCTCTCTCTGGTCTGAGAATTCTGGGTTCCTTTCCACCTCAGAGAGAGACCTCCACCCACGTGCCTTCAGATCCCTGCTTGATTCCTCCATCTAGTCCAGTGGTTGTTAACCCTGGCTATACATTAGAATCATCTGGGGAACTTTACCTGACCCCCCAGCTATTCTGGTTTATTTGATGTTGTCTGCATCTCTATATGCCCCTATTACAATGCATATGAATCTTTGGTCAATGTTTAAGGAAGAAAGTCAGGGAGGAGCCAATGAATGTTCCCCTAAATTATAGGAAATGGAACAATTATGATGATTTGCTGTTCTAGTAGAAACAATTGTCAGCCCCGGCCATGTGGTTCCATAGATTCTTAGATGAGAATGTTATATGAAATGTAGACTCTGGGCATAATTGAAGCTGAACGTTCAGCTTTGTTCAAAGCCCACTGCCTAATCAATGTTAAGTAGGACTTTTAAAAGATAAGTAAGTCTATTTCTTGATTTAAACAAAATGGTTCAATCTAATTTTTAGGATCTTTTCTTTTGTGTGTGGACAACAGATCTTTACTGCTCAGGAACTCATGAATATCTTTATAGCAGACAATTTCTCTGGTAGACGCAATGAAGTTTAAATAAAAAATTTAAGTGTCTTCCCTCAATATTATTTGGCACGAGAGCTCAAGCAATGTTCAAGCAACTCTCAAGCAATGTGGAGGTGCAGATGCTGGGCAGGTGAGTAGGTTCACTTATCAGCCCAGTAACTTGCTCAGAAAAACAGCCTGGTGGTGCAAGCCATAATGACTGGTGACTTGGCAAAGTGAAAAAAAAACAGATGTCATTGTGTCATTGACTCCCAGGTTCACTCAAAAATCATCCCAATCACAAATATCAAACCTACATGGCCAAATTTCTACTGCAGAAAATTTATCATTAAAGCCCAGATAAATTATTACTAAATCCATTTTTCTCCAGTCTGTCTGCCATTAAGAACAAGGATCATGCTTTTCATATCTGTAACCCTCTACTCCACCCACCCTGGGCACCAGCAACATGCCTGGCACTTAGTGGGTTTCCAAGAAATATTTGTTGAGTGGATTAATGGACCTAAACATCAACTTGAAAAACTTTTAGTTTGGGGTTAATCGGTGTTAGATTGCAGCATCATGAAAACCTTTATTTCTAGATTTCCTGTTAGACACTGAAAACTTAGAGCGGTTGAAGGAGAAAATAAACACGTTATAGTAATGAAAAATGTGACTACTCAAAAGTGAAAACTGAAAGTTCTAGATTCTGTAAAGTTCAAAGAAAGGATTCCAAACACACAATACTCTAAATAGCGCCATATCCCTATTTTATATCAAATGACTTCAAATTAATTTATTAGATGGTTTGTTTCCTTCCTCTGATCAGTCAAAAGGTATACTTGGTAATCAGCAAGTAGCCATTCATGAAAATCGTAGAATTACAAACCCTTTTTCTATTTTTTCTATTAAATTGGCAGAGATTTCGTAAAAAGTCAATATCCACTGTTGGCTAGGACGTAGTGAAATGGGTATGATGATACATTGATGGTGGGAGCATAAATGAGAGAACAATCTGAATGAATGCATGAAACTCCTGTACAATGTGTCAAATACTCATTGGCCCAGTATTTTCACTGTAGGGGTTGATTCCTAAAGCAATCATCAAGAATATGCACATGACTTATACACAAAGACGGCTGTCATAACATTATTTACATATTAGCCCCAAACTGGAAACCACGGAAATGTCCAGCAATGAGATGATGACAGCAGAGCTGTTGACAGTGAGGGGACTGGATGATGAAACATGATGGGTCTGGCCCTTGGAGGGGAGGATTGTTAGATTTGGAACATGCTGTGTTTGAGATCCTTGTGGGCCCTCCGGGTTGTGATATTTGCACACAGGCAGAAAGGAAGGCCTGATGCTTAAGAGATGCCAAGGCTAAAGAGAAAGATCTTGGCCTCCACTTCAGAGGAATTAATGGGTCCACAAAAATCACATTTACCAACAGTATTACAGAACATCATGAAATGTTTAACAGAGAAAGCTAACTGGATTGTGAACAGTAGGCACAACTTGGCAGCAGAAAAATATGTTTGACTATGCCAGAAAAAAAGAGAGAGAAAGAAGGAAAAACCTGAAAGGATCCCAAAATGTTAACAAAATTCTAGGTGATTTAAATATTATTTTTCTTTATATATTTCTATATTTGCCTTGGAAAAAAGCAGCTTATTCATTCAGTTTATATTTATTGAGTGAATATAATGCTCTAGCATTTTGCTGAGGGCCGGATGATGAATACATAGTTTTCATAATTTTCTGAAATATATTTTTAATTGAAGTTGTTCTTGTAACCAATTCCTCATTTTATGAATAATGAAATGATGACAGTTAGGAGAGAGGAGGTGACTTGCCCAAGGTCACACAGTAGACCAGGGAGCTGGAACAACTCACAAGGTCCAGACCAGGGCTCTGGCAAGTAACAAAAAGGAGATTTGGTTTGCAACCAAGTTTTCTGAAACATGTCTCTTCCCCAAGGTGAGGCAGCTCTATAAATACAACCGCAGATGTGTGCTTGGTCACATGCCTCACACAGCCCTACTGCAAGTAATCACCTCGATGGCATTTTACCAGAGAGTTCCGAAGCAAAGTGTAATTTCTTCTCTTTATAATTTGTCCTATACAAAAAAAAGAGAGTGTGTGCTGCATATACTCTCTTTTTTTTTAAGTTGATCCCCTGCCAGCTACTGATGCTATGATGCTTTTAATGAGTCAGCCATTCCAACCTACATATATGTCTGAATATAAATATATTTATATATATATTTATTTATTTGGAAACTTGCTCAGCTCTTGTGATTCACTTTCTTATTACAGGATGTAATGAAAGCGAAGTCATAATTTCTTCAGGTTTACCTAATTTGCAATATTCATTTGAATAATAAAACCTATTGCATTTCCTCGTGGATACTGAATTATTATCTAGTATAGATCAACCAAATGAAATATGATTTCTTTAAAGAAATTATATCCATTAGTTACATCAGAGAAAAAGCTTTTACCTGTAATTAAGCAAATCAATTATAGGCTTTAAAGCAGCCTCTGAGTTGAATTATTAGATTTACAAAATATGTAACATTTGGTTGGTCCTATATTTCCTTTTTAAAATTGGGCCCATCACAAACTAGTGATCAATAACTAGAATACCACAAGCGGTATCCCTTCTATTTGCCATATATTTTAAATGGTCAGTCTGGTGGATACAGAAAGCAAACAACTATTGGTCTAATGTCTGGGAGCCCAACTCCTGAAAGCATGATATATCATTTTTACTTTTATAGCTTTCTGTATTTAAGGTACCTAATTTCTGTATCTTATGAGATGCTATGGCTATAAGGCTTGTACAAATGCCTCCCAAAGCTGATCCCTGCACATCAATAAATGTGTATTTATTTTGAATACCTCAAGTACCTCCAGCATTGGGAATGGGAAAGCCTACTGCATTTCTTAAGAATGCTGCTCCTCTATTTTTGAGAAATGCCATTTCATATTAGCATGCAACCTACATGGCTTTCTCATCTGTCACTCCTGCCATATATCTGAACATTAGATGTTTTTTTCAGTAGTCACTTCGGAAAGACATAGAGCCTAGAGGTAAGTGCTCTCTCTGGCAGGAGAGGTCTCAGACAACCCAGGCTTGGGAAAGCCTCCTACCGGCTGTGTAATCCGAGGGTCCAGGCTTATGGTTTCCTTTCAATTCAAGAAGTAGACAATGGTACCTGGGATTGTTGGACGACAAGGCACAATTTAGTACAATGCCTGGATATAGCAAGTTCTTGATGAAATAAATGTTACATATCATTATTAATAAGAAAACCTTTTTCAAGCTTAATATATAATAAAACCAACATGTACAAAAGGTTTTTGTTCCAACTTCCCCAAGCCAGGGACCCACCAACATTGCCTTGGGTATTATTGTGAGGACTCTAAAAAAGAGCATAAAATAACCCCAGAATGCCCTCCTTCCAGAACTCAGGCCAAGAGATGTCAATGCACATGTTTATCTAGGTTGACGTATCTTATTCCCTTTCATGAAAGGTTTGGTGGGGAGAGGGGCAAGGCCAGTTATCTGCTGGAATCTGAACAAAGACAACCAATTCCAAAATATACTTGTGCAACTCAGCCCCTTTACAAGTAGTTCAATATTCAACATGAATTTGGTGCTTGGTAAATCATTGACTTTAATATCTTTGACCCTGTTGTTTTCTGCTCAAGGCACTAAACTCATGAAGAACAAAGCTGTTTTTGCTTAGTTTTGAAAGTCTTTGAGCACCATAAAATATTAGATGCTAGCTAAGTCCTTTCAGATAACAGACTACAGTATGCTATAAGGACAAGCCGTCTCAGTATGGAATTGTAAATCCCTCCATACAACGAATCCCAGAACGGTCAAGGACTAGATAGAACAAGTGAGACCCTCCCAAGGCCTTGGGGCATGGGCTATAAATCTTGAGAAAGGAAGAGAATGTCTTTTGCCCACTACTTTCCAAGCACTTGCTCTGGGTTGCTTCATCTGGAACCCTGATGAGAGAAGGAGAAATGAAAGCCACTGCTGAGCTGTAAGGGGGGAAAATAGTGCTAGAAGAACTGGCATCAAAGCATTTTATTAATGATGAGTCTGTACTAGCAGAAGGAGCTTTTACTATATGTGAAAACAAAGTTTACAAAATTTTATATATAAGTACACACACAAATTCACACATATTTACACAATATGAGCTTGAGTACATAAAATAAAGTATAAAGGCAATGCATGAAAATAGTGGTTGCCATGGAGAGGGTTTAGGGGTAATATTTTCTTCTTTCTGCTTTCCTATTGTTTGTTCCAAATGTCTATAACAATGGTATATCACTTTGATATCAGATTTTTATTTAAAATGTAAAAACAAATTCATTAAAGTTTAGCATATTTCACTTTTTAGCCAAAAAGGAAAATGAGTATCCAAAGCAAATTTTGTCAATTTTCAAAATAGATAATGATCTGTCCTACAAAAAACTATGCTCATTGATCTACTGACAAAGATTGATAATTAACCAGGAATTAACTAGTAACTAGGAAGAAGCTTTCCAAATATTGGTGTGTGCAGCCTTACTCAGACCCACCTCTATGAGTCAACTCTCTTTTTCTGTTAAGTATTCTGCCAATCACAGAAAATTGCGAATATGGGGTGTGGAAGGGTGTAAATAGAGTAAAACAGACTATCAGTAGGCTAGGCAAAGAAACTATCCTCAAGACTGCTTTAAAAGACTGCAGAGCCTATGCTTGAACTAAAAAGCCCCCCCCCCCCCCCCCCCCCCCCCATTTCATACATCAATGTCCTCTGGAAAATCTCCTGGATTGCTCTGGGCAAAAGCCTTGATTTTAGGAAAGTCAACGCCCTTTCACTTCAGAAAGAGCCTCTATCTCTCAGTTCAGCCCCAAAACACAAGACTCCGGAGGGCATGGATTAGGCTTTGCCGAGATGCTCAGAGCAGAATTTTAACTTTGTGATGTTTCTGTAAAACTGCCATATTCAACTCCTGATGTTGTCTGCAGGATTTTTGGGCGGTGGGGGTGGAAGTGAGGGTGGGGGGGCTTCCCTATATACCTTTCATTGATCCCAAGTTTTGAGGCCTCTGTGCCCATTGAAACCCAAACCCCGTCTTGCCAGGGGATTGGTCTTCGGCGACGTCCGTAGGAATTGCATAGAAGGGTAAGTGACAAAGACCAACGATATTTCTGCCCTCAAGAGCTCAGAGCCAGCGGTGACATATATTTCAGGGGATTTATAATCTGACCACCCGGAAACTGGTGCTCCGACCAGCCTCCCCAGTAAAAAGTGCAGTGTTCAATCGGCAAGAATCGGAGTCCCTCGCTGATACGTCCTTGGGGCAAACCAGTTCCTAAAGAGCTGGACTGCGGTTGCCCTGGAGCAAGTGTGGACACTGGGAGACTATTTCTGGTAGATTCTTTCAGGACCTGAGGGAGGCGGGCAAAGAGGATGCAGTGGGCTTTCCAGCCCATACGGCCCTAACTCAGATACTTTTCACCTGCCACCACACACTGGTAACCTTGAGTCAAGGCATTAGCTACTCGGTGGACAGGTTTTTCACTTGGTTTGGGTTGGGGGTGGAAGATGAGAGAAGTTGGCTGGGAGTGCAGACCTAAGAAATCGATTCTATAGATTTTATGGAAGACTTGTGGAACTGCCTCGCTTCTCAGAACTCGAACGAAATTGGAGGATTCTTGGGGTATGGGTTGGAAAGAAAGGAAGGTAAGGGAATAGGTTGCATTAAAACTTGTCAATTTCCCTAAATCCAGGAGCAGTGGGCGGCTGGCTGAGCCAAGGCTGGGCTGCCGCGACCGAAAAGGGGTGCCTGGAAGGAGGGAGCTCAACTGGGAGAGCGAGAACCCCAGCCCCACAGTCGCTCGCGGGCCGCGCCCCCCGCCCCCCCCAGTCCCCGCGCACTGCGCCAGCGCGACGTGTCGGTCCCTAGGTGCGGGGCGGGGTACCTTGGTGCCTTGGTGGAAGTCGTCGATGGACTGCGTGCCCATGAAGGGGAACTGCAGGTGCGTGTGCGTGTCGATGCCCCCGGGCAGGACGAGCTTGCCGGCGGCGTCGAGGACCCGCAGCCCCGCGGGCGCGCCCCCGGGTGGCAGCAGGTCGCGCCCGAGCGCCCGCACCACGCCGTCCTCCACCAGCACGTCGGCCACCTGAGAGAAGTCGTCGTTGACCACGCGACCCCCTCGGATCAGGAGCCGCGACGGCGCAGCCATGGCGAGGGGCGCGGGGCTCCGGGCCGGCGGTCTCAGGGGCTGTGTTGAGCCAGCCGGGGTCGCGCTGCTTGAGGGTCCGCGCGGACAGTCCCGGTGTCGGGCACGCTACCAACGACCGTCAGGTCTGCAGTGGCGCGGCCTGGGCCGGGTTTTTGACCTGGCCGCGGGAGGCCGGCTCCACCCCCGGGGAGGGCAGGGCTGCAGTCTAAAGGGCGGGCGGCCCCGCAGAGGAGCCCCCTTCTTTCCCAAAGCTCTGTCACCCTCGATCCTACGCCATTGGAAGGGAAAGCGCTTGAAATTTTAAAAGTGAAGGATATTTCTTTTCCGAAAGAGAAAGCGTTTTGGGGAAAGAATCCACCTCATCTCTTCCCTCAGTGAGGGGTTTAACTGCGTGAGGAACAAAGCATCAGACACAGTGTGTGCAAGTTCAGAGTAAAATATTAAATCTGTTTGAAACTAAAACGACTTGCTTTCAACTGTTCTCCAGGTTTTAATGATTTAACAGGTACCACCAAGTTTTTCCTTGGAAAAAGGAACTAAAACTCTCAGGTCTAGGATTTTGGTCCCAGCTTTTCCACAGAACGAGGTTAAAGGTCATCAGCTAAATTTTTTTATCCTCTTGGCACCTCAGTTATCTCATAATATAAAACTGACAAAACTCTTGTTCTTACTTTCCCTCCATATTTGCTTTGAGAAATAACTATAAAGATGGATGTGAATGCAAATGAACACATGCGGCGTGCTACACAAATTTACCTAACAAATACGAGCTACGTAAGGACTGGCTGGGGTGAGCATTACATGGGGTAAGTGAAAATAAGCAACATCCCCTCCACGAGAAACCAGTGGTGACACACATATTTCAATATATATATATATATATATATTTAATTTTAATTCCATCTTTGAGAGAGGGTGAAGATATGGGTTTAGAGGAAAGAGTTTATTTCTGGCTTAGCTATGGAGGATTCACTAAGAGCTATTTTAACCAGGATATAGAGAATATGAATATCTAGATATGAGGGGGTTGGTGGGTTGAAGCTGTATGGACCCCAGAAAGACCTGTTCTTAAATTTAATCCATTCCTGTGGTTGTGGACCCACTGTAAGTAGGAATTTTGAGGAGGCTACTTCAGTTAAGGTATGACCCACCTAATTCAGGATGGTTCTTAATTCTATTACTGGAGTCCTTTATAACTGGAGTGAACACAGAGAGAGAAAAAGCCACAGAAGCTGAAATCAAGGAGATCTGGAGGAGAAGGGAGCGACCAGCAGATGCTGCCATATGGCTTGCCGTGTGGCAGAGGAGCCAAGGGTCACCAGTAGCAGGGCTTAGGGAAGAAAGCAGCACCTTGATGATGCCTTGATTTGGACATTTTTTCAGCGGCAAACTGTAAGCTAATAAATTCCTATTGTTTAAGCCAACCCACTTCACAGGATCTGCTTTCAGCAGCCTAGAAAACTGAAATAAGGGGTGAGAAGAAGAAATAGTGTTATAGGTAGAGGTGATGAGGTGGGAGTTGATGCAAATTTAGGAGTCTGAACTCCATTTGGTTAAGCTAGAAAGGATAGGGTCAGGCTGAACTATGGATATATCTTTATTTACAGGCTAAGAAGAGGAGAGACAGCAAGAGTGGACAGAAAAAAAGATACAAGAGCACTGAGTGATGCAACAGGGATGCAGAATTCTAAGTAAGGCAAGACAAGCAGGAGAGTTGGTGAGTATAAGAGATATTTGTTGTTCCAGCATATATTCTATTCCTTGTTCTGGTTAACAGTAGCTCGAGTTTCTTTGGAGAGAAATTCCAATCTCCCCATCCTACCCCCACTCCGCCGCCACCACCACCACCTTCGCAGTGTACTTACCTTAGTGAAACTGATGCCACCTAAGGCTCCTGGACTGAGCTTCTCACCTAGGCTGTCTATCACAGCAGGGCTCAGTGATGGGCACATGCCTCCAGCAAATGTCACGTGAGAGCAGATCCCAAGGCCTTTGTTAGGTTCACCAGCCAAGAAGCTTGTTCTTTCTTGCTGTACTTGAATCTAGGGGGAGTTCAACAAGAGGCTTCTGGGAGCATCTAGACAATGCAAGGAAATAGCCTTTCTGTGAACAGAGACAACACAGAGGGGACCAGGGAAGAAAGAAGAGAGATGCTGGGTTCTCACAATGTTATTTGAGCACCTGAACCCAACCATGCCTTTCATTTTTTGTTTACTCTGGTTTTCTTTGGATCTTCTGTCACTTTCAACAGTCAACTAACAGACTGAGAAGATATTTGGGTTTGGAGACTAGGTGGTCACATGTGACCTGGGAGATAGCAATTTCAATAGTGGAATGCAAGATATTATTATTGCCAAATGTCTCTGAGTCTCAGATTACACAAACCTCAAAATGATTAAAAATTAGAAAGCATCAATAATTTAGCATTCTATAGACTTGGCGGTCAAAGCAGAAAAATTGTGCAATTTGACATAAAGTCCTTTATGTGAAAGTTGAAGGAGTAATCACAGATATAATGAAACTGAGAAGCTGTACAAGTAAGCATCAGCTTAGGAAAATAGGATTGGATATCAGTGCGTTGTGTCATCTTTTCTAAAACTGTCTAGACTCATCATTTCAAAGACTTCTTTATCTTAGATACTTTGTATCACGAAATGCCCTGTAATACAAAACGACTCCCACATTTAAATTTAACTCAAAGTTTTATCAGAAAAGGGAGTGTGTCGGAATGTCACTGAAGCAGGAGGAAATGACTTATTGAACTGTACGACAGCAATGAGAGGAGAGGAAATTAAGTTTAAGGGATGCTGGCTTACAAAAAGGGTTTCCAGCCACCTTTACTAGTCATCATTCCTCCGTAGCAGTTTGCATGATGGGAGGTTCAGTTCTTTTCACTGCCGAGAAAGTTTGCCTTCACTATACCCTCATCTTCCCTTTTTTTTCCCCATCCCATTCAGTCACCTCCTTACTCAGACACTCAGTGCCCTCAGTTAGCACTAAACTAGTATTATTGAGGCACAATGTTGGCAATGCAAGGAAGTGGGGAAGTAGGGCACCTGCTGCTTTGCAGTCTTCTTGCTGGGGAAGGTATAGGTTGGATTATACCTTGCTCAGAAGGTATAGGTCTGAGAAGGCATTACTCCTCAGATGAGTATTTGCATTTTAAAGGAGGATTAAAAAGATTGTTGACACTTAACCCCCAAGAACCCATTTGCTTTTGAGTTTAGGTAAGAGCAATTTGTCAGGAAGACCTTCCCCTGTCCTGACTGATGGACTTAAAAGGCCAGAAAGATCAGAGGATCAAGCGGGCTACTTTCTTCACTAAGTGGTTTGGTTTTTATTGAAAGGAGTCCAGCAGCCAGAATTTACGTGACTTTGAGCGAGTCCCTTCCGCTCAGGGCTCAGTCTCCTCAGCTGAAAAACAAGGAGTTAAGTTGAGACCCACCCTTGCTCATTACAGTTATGTGAATCTGTGAACAAGAACAAGAAGCCCATCCAGAGAGTCCTAAAATTAAACTCTTGGGTCATGATGAGTGGATTGTTGACCAAGCAGACTTTCTAGATTCAGGACTGTTTTATTTCTGGTCCCTAATTGGGTAAGGTGCTGAATGCAAAATCTGCAGTCAACCGAGGGCTAGTTCTTGGTAGGACTAGTTTTATAGAGCTTGGCTGATCAACAGGGTCAACATTTTTTTATGACTGCTGAGCAGTAACGTGCATGATAGGCAGGAAAGGTCACCCCTGATTTTATAGGGACAGAGAGAGAGTGCTAACTCATTGCACAGCTCCAGAGGGCACTGAAACTGTTCCTGGACAGAAGTACAAATAGTTGACCTGAATAACAATAACAGCAACAGTAGTTAAAAATTTATTGAGCATTTATGTCAAGTGAGTAACTGAGCCAAATTCCTTACCTATATTATTTACTTAATCCTCACAAGTTTTAGAGCTAAATACTATTTTCCCCTTGAACAGATGAGTCTTTTGAGGTTAACTGATTTGACCAAGATCACATGGGAGTAAATATTGGAGCCAAGTCTTTCATTCCTAAACCTTGGATTTACCCATTATGTAAACTGGGTTCATATCCTGGCTATACCTGGGTCTCAGGTCATATAAATGGAGAAATGATTATTTTGAAATGAAATCCCAGGTTCCTGACACTTTTGGCCTCTATCTCTTCTGATACGCTGCCTCAAAGCTGGTTCATACAGTCATCTAAATATCGTGGAGCCATTGTTTGATTTTGTTCAGGTGACTAATATGAGTGCTAAAGAAAAACAAAAAGCATTGTAAAGAAGTCTTTCCTATAACAAAATTACTGGGATTAGATTCAAAACACCAACAATGACCTAAGGTAGCAAAACTTTCAGCACATGCTACTGTGTAACTCCAAGAAATGCAAGCACATACTTTTAAAATAGTTTTTATCTCCTATACAGTCTGGTATTATGTGTTTTGTTTAGTTTGTGGTGTTGTTCACTTATTCTTTTGTTTTTAAAAGAGATTCTGATGCTGAACTGGCTATTTCAAGCATATCCTGGATAAGTTTGCACTAACAGTGTGGATTAATTTCTGATGGTTGCTGTAAACAAATCACTACAGATTTGGTGGCTTGAAAGAACACAAATTTGTTTTCTTAGTTATAGAGTGCAGGAGTCTGAAATTAGTTTCAGTGGGCTAATGCTAAGGTGTTAGCAGGGCTAACACCTTCTGGAAGCTCTGAGGGGAGAATCCTATTCCTTGCCCAACTCCTGGCAGCTGCTGGTCCTCCTTGGCTTGTGGCCACTGACCTCCATTGTGTCTTCTGATCACATCCCCTTCTCTTTTTTGGTGTCAAATCTCCCTCCCCTTCCCTCTTATAAGAACACGTGTTCTTATCCATCCCGATAATCCAGGATAATCTTCCCATCTCAGTATCTTTAACTTCATCACATCTGCAAAGTCCCTTTTGCCATCTAAGGGAACATTTAAAAGTTCAGAGTAGGACCGGGATCTCCTACGAGGCCATAATTCAGCCTCCTGCACTGCCTATCGTTGTCCCTCTTAGGTGGCTGAACAGAACATCACTGCCTTCTTAAGTGATGGGAGAGGAAAACCTCACTCAGCCTGCAGGGTCTTCTGGCCACTCTGCCAGGAGCAGTAACTTGTGTTTACAGAAATCCTCCTGCTCTTTTAATTCATTCATACTATATCATGATTTCCAAGTTGCTTTGAGCTTTCATAACAAAATATATTCCGGCAACATAATACTGTTTGGGAAAATTATGAAAGTGCCCCCTTGATGAGAAGGAGTCTAATAAAGTGGTTTTAAGCTTGCACTTTGCAGCAAAACAGTCCTGGATTTGAGTTCTGGCTTCATCACCTGTTATCTACAGTTTCTTTGATAAGTTTCTTAACCTTTCATTCTAAAGCTCTGTTTCCCCCTCATGATGGTAATCAACACGTAGGGTGTCTGTAACTTTAAATGAGATAACTCATTTAAAGCCTGTGGCACTGTACTTGTGAGTTTTTATTATTAGGAAAGCCAACTGTTGATTTCCATATTCTAATAACTTTTTTCTCATTAAATTGTACCTTTTAACAAGAGCTACAAGTTTGTGAAATACTTCCACTAATTTTGAGAAGAATCTTTTAAGGCGCAAGAGCAAATATCTGAACAAAATATTACTTGGATTTTTGCTACATAGACCAAAGAAGATTTGAATATTATATTTTATGTATTTTTATTTTTAAATGAAAATATAGCAAAATGCATAGTCAAATTCACTTTTTATGCATACAGGTCTATGAAATCTGACAAACACAGCCATGTAAGCCTCCCCCCTGCCCCCAATCAGGAAAGGACACTTCCATCACCCCAAAAACTTTCCTCATGCCCTTTTGCTGTAAATCCCTTTTCAACGCTGGATCCTGGCACCCACTGATCTCCTGTTATTTGTATTTTTTTTTGTTTTTAAATGACACATTTAACTTTAAGCTTGGATACAAAGTAAGCTGCAGGAGAGTTTACCTACTTTGGTTCTGAAAGTCAGCTGCCAAGTGGCAGCACTGTTCCTGTCCTCTATGTCTAGGAGATAAAACAAAAGCTTTTGAGGCTGTCAGGGTCTAAAGTAAAAAAGACTGACTCAGAGGCAGGCCTTAGTGGATTTATTCTACTTTTTCAAGAATTCAGGCAGCTAGAACCACAGCCAGGGCTGTAGCAAGGGTGTAGGGTGTGTTTGCTGGGCCTTTGCAACACTTTTAAATTGACGTGCCAGGTTGATGCTAAGGCTCTGATAACAGAGATGTTGGAGGAATCAGTGTAAAAGCAAGAGCAGGAGACCCAGACAGAGGGTGAAGTGTAGCCCTATTTACCCATCTCAGATCACTCCCTCTCAAGTTAGAACCTTAGAGCCTTGCACTACCGCACTATGCCAGCTAACTTTACCAAATAGAAGGTGACTGAGGCAAACATCTCCCATCTTTGTAGAAAATATTGTTCACTTCCAATTACTCTTTCACTGTAAGAGATACTCCTTTTGAACCAGACCTGGTAAACGGTGAAAATGTCGTAGGTCAAGGATAAAATACTTCACTATCCATCTGTTAAATAATCGTGTGCTTAAGGGCACTAATCTGAGAACTGGTATCATACTCATCTTTGTATTTAAAAATTTATCACAAAGCACGGTGGAGCAAAATTGAGTAAGAGTTCAATTTTGTTTTCGTTTTCACCCCGTCGACTTTACAGGACCATGCTCTTTGACAGGCCTTTAATGTTTGGTCCATGAGTCTCTTTTAGATTTCTTAAGAGCCTCAAACTCAGCTTTGGTCTCATTTCCTTTTTTTGTTTTTTGAACTCTTTTTTTAATTGTATGATCCTACTCATATGAAATGTCCAGAATAGGCAAATCCATAAAGACAGAAAGTGGATTAATGGTTTCCAAGGGATGGAGGGAGGAGGGAATTGAGAGTTATTGTTAACATAAGGGCTCCTTTCTGGGGTGATGGAAATGTTCTGAACAAGCCTCGTTTACTTTTAAATACGCACTTTATCTTGAAGGAAGTTCATGTGAGTGTTAGGAAAAGCAAATATTAACTATTGTGTTGCAAAATACACAATTGTAGTGCTGAAATAAACCACTAGATGGTATCTTGAACAGATCAAGATGGTTTGTGCAGCAATTTGCCATCAAAAAATAAAAAGTCCATCTCCTCACCATGTATGTCTTTTTTTCATTACTCACCTACCCATACACTGGATAAAGGGGTGTCATCACAAGGTTTTGAACTCACACAGTCACACGATAAAAACTATATAGTTATGCAATCATTATAAAGATCACAGCTACTGGATTACAGTTCACCAATTTCAAGTATTTCTTTCTGGCTATTCTAATATACTAGAAACTAAAAAATATCTAATTAACGAATCAGTGGTCAAAATCATTTGTTAAATCCTAACTTCTCAGTTACAGCTCCTCCCTCTCATTTGATCATTCTCTCAATCTTCAGGGATATTTAGGAAATGACCATTCTTTGTGCTGAGGAAGAATGCTGACATTATGGGGTAGAGGAACGCAACTGGTAGATGGACCTGGAGAGACCTGTACCACTGGGTTTCAGGGTTTATCTGGCATCGGAGCCATCTGGAGACTTGAAGTTTCTGAAAAAATAAACTTAGTAGGTAAATTTTTTATAGAGTCTTAGATAGACCCCAGGGTATTCTTTAGGGTTTTCAGGAATACTGTTGGTTGGGGCCTGGCATACTACTGCCATTTGCAATATCTGGCTGAAGCTTGCATGAGAGAAACCTCTAGAATAACTTCTTGACTCTATTTGAAATCTCTCAGCCACTGAAATTTTATTTTGTTTCATTTCTCTTCCCTGTTTTGGTCAAGAAGGCATTGCTGACCTCATGACTTTAGGGGCCAGCCTTATCCCCAGGTGTCATGTCCCACATTGCCAGGGAAATTTACACCCCTATTGTAAAGGTCTTGATTGTAAGCTCTTACAGCAGTCACATCTATTCTGGAGTTGTAACTGTTATTTCTAAATTCTGAGATGCAATTTGTGTATAACCTGGTCATTCCCTGGAACTTCAGGTATTTGTGTGAGACCTGAGGCTCTGAGTGAGAGCTCTGAGGCTATGAAAGTCAGCATTACCCTATACTTTTAAAAAAGTTGAAAAGTTGATCAGACTTTGATTAGATATATGAATGAAGCTGATCTGGATGGAATGAAAGTAAATCAGAATACGAGGTCTCATGGCCAGGTTCATGTGTCAACTTGGCCAAGTGGCGATACCTGTTTGTCTGGTCGGGCAAGTGCTGGCCTGTCTGTTGAGATGAGGACATTTCATAGAATTAAATCATGAGCATGTCAGCTGCATCCACAGCTGATTCCATTTGTAATCAGCTAAAGGTGAGTGTCTTCTGCAATGAGTGATGCTTAATCTAATCACTGGAAGCCTTTTAAGGAGGATTCAGAAGAGACAAGCTCTCTTCCTGCTTCGGCTGGTGAGCCTCTCCTGTGGAGTTCGTCCAGACCCTCCATCAGAATTGTCAGCTTCACAGCCTGCCCTATGGATTTTGGACTCCGCGTTCCTGCAGTCACGAGAGCCACTTTTATAAATTTTGTATTTGTGAGTGTTCCCTGTTGATTTTGTTTCTCTAGAGAACCCTAACACACAGGGTAAAGAATGATATGGTGTATAATTTAAAACTTCAACTGCTGTGTGAGACCAAAGGAAGAGATGTTTATTTGTGCAAAATTTATATTTTTGGTAGCACATTATCTAATTTAACTTATATGATCAGTTTATTTGAACACCATAAGTACAAGGAATCTTGAATAGGGAGTGAGATCTTGTTGGTTTGTACAAGTTAGTGTGATGCACCAATACATCCCAGAGTAATTTGGGCAGAGAATAAAAAAGGATTTGCAAAGTCCCTTTGAGGGACTGGGGAGAAAGGAGGAAATATTAAACATCCCCACCTGGGGAATTCCCAATATTCTCACAAGCATTGGTGATAACCAATTTAACAGGCTGAGCCCTTGATCTTGGGGTTTGCCCCTATGAAAATTATTCCTGCAAAGGAGAAGCTAAGTCTATTTATAATTATCCCTAAAAATCATCCCGAGAACCTCTTTTGTTGCTTGGATGTGGGCTCTCTCTAAGCCAACTCAGCAGGTGAATTCACTGCCCTCCCCGCTATATGGAACATGACTCCAGGGGTGTAAATCTCACTGGCAACATGGGACCTGACTCCTGAGGATGAGCAGAACCCAGTATCAAAGGATTGAAAAGACATCTTGACCAAAAGTGGGAAGAGAGAAATGAAACAAAATAAAGTTTCAGTGGTTGAGAGATTTCAAATAGAGTCAAGAGGTTAATCTGGAGGTTATTCTTATATATTATTATAAATATCCCTGTTTAGAGTGCATTAAAATAACTAGGAGGAAATACCTGAAACTGTTGAACTGTATTCCAGTAGTCTTGTTTCTTGAAGATGATTGGCATCTATATGGCTTTTATAATATGACTGTGTGATTGTGAAACCTTGTGGCTGATGCTCCCTTTATCCAGGGTATTAACAGATGAGTAAAAAATTAAGGACAAAAATAAATAAATAGTGGGGGGGCTAGGGGGTAAAAAAATGGGTAGATTGCAACACTAGTGGTCAATGAGAGGGAGGGGTAAGGGGTATGTGATGTATTTTGTTTCATTTCTCTTTATGTCTTTTTCTAGAATAATGCAAATATTCTAAAAATGATCATGATGAATACACAACTATGTGATATTGTGAACCATTAATTGTATACTTTGGATGGACTGTATGGTGCATGAAGATAGTTCAATAAAATATTTTAAAAAGAAGCAAAAACCAAAATTAAAAACTGCAATTTAGTATTACTTATGCATCTGGTACTGCGCTGTGGTAGATTAAAAATGGCTACAGATTCTTTACTATTGCTAATATTGAGTGGAGTCTGTTTCTCTTCCTATTGAATCTGAATTGGTTTAGTGACTGTATTGACTATTACAATATAGAAGAGGCATGCTTGAACTTCTGAGAGTAGGTCATAAGCAGCCTTGCAGCTTCTGCCCCAGTCTCGGAGCACTCATTCTTGGATCCTAGCTTCCATGCTATAAAGAAGCATGAGAAACCCCATGGAGAGGCCCATATAGTTAGGATCCAAGGCTCTTGGCTGGTGGCCCTGATGGATCTCCCAGCCAGGACTGACTTGCCAGCCAGCCATGCAGGTGGACTTTGGGGACTATATCTTCCAGCCCCAGCTGATGCCAAAAGGAGTAGGGATGAGCCAAGTCCACCGAGCTGTGCCTGAATGATCAATTTGTGAGCAAACTGCATAATGGTGATTGTTTTAAGAAGCGTTGGGGGGTGGTTTTTTATGCAGCAATAACCAGGACATGTGCTAAGCCCTTGATCTTTGTTACCTTAATTTATTCCTCACAATAATCTTATGAGGTAGCTATTATTATACTTATTTTAAGATGGGGAAGCTGAAGCTTAGCAAGTTTACAGTGGAGTTTGCTTAACAGGTCTTCAACTTCAATTTGAAGGTGGATATTCCTTCAAATTGATGGTGTGACTTCACTTTGTTGTCCACCTCACTCACAAGACAACAGTTGAGTCAAACACGACTAAGGTTAACTCTGTCCTTAATGGCTCTATGCCCTTGAGTAAATAGTTTCATAGAACTCTGAAGATTCCAAAGATAAATATAAAGGACCCGGCAGATGACAGGCACTCAACAATTGTAAATATCCTTATTATTTGCTTTGAACATTTTTTCCTGCAGTAACAAAGCAGCTGGTAGCTAAGGGTTTTGGACATGGTCTTTGATGTCACAAGCATGGTACATACACTCACATTTAGGAGCAAATATGTATTAAAAAATGCCAGGAATGACTTTTTAAGAAAAACCCTGTAACATCACATAATGGTACACCATGTATACAGGGCTTGAGTTTACTTGAGTGCATATATAACTTAGAGGTATATAATAAATACAGGTTTCTTTGGCGTATATTCCTGATTAATCAGCCGTCACTCTCTCATTTTTAAAAGTCCCTTCTGGCTCTAACATTCTGTGCATTTCTTTACCTCTTTATACCACCTTTACTGCTAATTTTCTTAGAATAAAATGCAGTCACCTTTCAATTCATATCAATATCACCACATGCATTTTAGAATTTGTATGCTATTACTGATCAGAAGTTCAGATTTTCTGAGAAAATAACTCTCTCTGCTGCCTGCATCTATCAATTTTTAAACAGGGACCAACCTGAGTGAAACAGGTCGCATCAAGTTGCTGACTTCTCCCTTGGAGTTCAGGGGAGCGGTCTGAGCAGCCTGAATGGGTAAAGCACTGTGAACAGCACTGAGTCACAGCAGGTACCCAATAAATACCTAATGAACTGAATGTACTCCTTCATCTCTTACTCTCACATTTTCAGCCTAATAGTTGATGATGGGGATAGTGGTAGTATATATAAGCTAAAGGCTCAACAGCTTTTAGAGGGACCCCCCCCACCCCCTTCATTCTGTGCTTATGTGCTGAGTCCTAGCATATGACATGAGCTAAGAAGGGGCTGCTGGCCCTAAAGAACCTTTCTGATAAGCCTCTTTTGTTTTCATTCTCTCATACAAATATGGGAGGTCTGACTGATAAACCGTTAAGACAAAGTACTTACTTCATAGAAGATTTAAATAACATGAGAGAAATATAAAATCTATTTAAAACATACCCTGAAAAAAGACTACATCTTTCTTAAGTGCTCCTGGAATCTTTTAAAAATTGAGAAAAGACAATAAGCTTTCCAAAGTGGACTTCATACATGTAACACCTCTGATCTCCATTCATTAAAACAAAAGTTAATGAGAATTAGAAAACAAGGTATCGCCCACACTAAAATTTCCCTTATCTGAAGAATTAAAATGCAAAGAAAAAAAAGTAACAAACAAACCTTTTATAAATTGCTTGCTTGGGACAAAGAGAAAATGAAAACTGAAAGGGCAGCACATCTAGAAAATAATAGTAATGACACAACAGCTTAAGCAGTGCTCAGCATTAGGCCCACCCACACCTTAAAGTCTGATGTAATTAAGACTGAGAATAAATGAATCAACTACCCCACTCAAAGAACAACTTAAATTTAAGGAGAGCAAAAAGGAGGGAATTTATTAGAGTGGTTATTAACTAGAATTTTTCTAGAAAGCAGAAAAATTATACAATAGACATCCAAAGACACCAAAAATTATACAGACACACAAAAGGCTCACTGTTATTTATCTTAATCAAGAAAATAAGGGAGCATAATAAAAAAACAAACAAATAAATAAAGTCATAATAGGGAGGAAAGAAGCAGAAGAGATAACTGCTCAAATCTAGGTGGAAAGAAAACCTGGAGGAAATGGATGACTTCTGATCTCAGTTAAGATACAAACCTACCTGGACCAGTTCCCACAGAAGACATGAACAGAGTTGCCCAAACTTCCTTTCATCATACCCTGATAATTTCACTGAAATTTTAAGGAACAGATTACTCCAATGTTGAACAAAGAAAAAGGAGAAAAGTTTCCAGATTCTTTTTAGGTCACATGTTTAAAATTGATAATAAAACTCCTCAGTGATAGTGGAGAAAAAAAAAAAAGAAAACTACAGACTATTTTCACTAGTGAATACAGATGCAAATATCCTGAATAAAGCATGAAACACAATCTAGCAATAAATTAAAAGAATACACCATGACCAGGTAGAGTTTATTTCAGGAATGCAAAGATGGTTAGAAATTACAAAATATATTAATATAATTCATCATATTAAAATATATAAGGAGAAAAATCATATGATCATCTCCCTAGATGTGGGAAAGGCATGTAATAAAATTCATCATGCATTTTTGATGAAAATGTTTAGAAAAATAGGGATCAATGAACACTTCCTTAACATGAATGTATCTATCTGAACCCAGTTCACTATCACCACTGTTATTTAACATTATTCTAGAATAACTAGACAATGCAATTAAATAACATAAAAAGAGGTATGCAAACTGGAATGAAAGTTATCATTGTCTGCAGAAGACATGATTGTTAAGCTTGTTTAAATAGTAACTAAAACACTATTTCAAATGAAGAACATGGATTCAGGTGGTTGGATACAAAGTTAACATAATTAAATCATTAGCTTTAATATACACTAAAATCAGGTTAAATTATAAAACAGAAGGACTTCATTAATAATTGGTCATGAAAAAAACAAAATTCCCTAAGAAAAACTTTTACAAAATGTATATCTCTGTAAAGTAAAAGTTAAAACACTTCTGAAGGAAACAGTAAAAGGTGAACAAATTAGGGGTACCAAGATTTAGATAAAAAGCTTCAACATGATCAGTTTCCTAAGTATCTATGTACTTTAAACTGTCCAAAAAAATGGCTATTGTGGAACTCAACAAGTTGATTATAAAGTTCAAGTGGAAAAATAAGCAAGAATATGTGAAACAGATTTTAAAGCTACATTTATTAAAACAGTGAAGAACTGGTTTAAAAACAGAAAAGGCAGATCAGTTGAAGAGAACAGAATTTAGGATCTAGAAACATACTAAATAATATGGGAATTTACTATCTGATAAAAGTGCCATTTCAAATTATTTATTTAATAAATAGTTTTGGAAAAAGTAGGTGCCGGTCTGGGAAAAATAATGGAAGAGCCCTAAAATCAAGATAGACAATGATTTAAATGTGAAACAATAACAAAAGTACTCTTTACTTTTAATACTTGTAGTCTAATTAGATGCCACTTTTTCCCTTGAAAAACAGTACAGAAAAGTATGTGTAGTATACTACAATTTTCACTGCCAAAAAATATGGCATTTATATATGTGGATACATTTAAGTACGTATATGGTATCTCTGGAGGGATATACAAAAATTGGTATTGGTTTTTGTCTCCTCGAAAGGGAACTAAAAAGATGACAGTCAGGGCCAGGAGGCAGACATAACTTTTAATCAGGAGGATAAATGACTTAATAAAAAAATAATTTAAAACACATGCCAGAAAACTGAAAAAACAACAACCCTATACATGATAGTACATTATTAATAGGATCTAAATGATGAACTTGGTAGCCTGAATTCTGTTAGTAGAATATTTGAAAACAATATAAAGAGGGAACTGAGTTACTGCATCTTACAAGATACATCAACTAAAAGGAAGTTTTCTCAAAGGCAAAATAATATTCAGGTCCTCAGGGATTCTTACACTCAAGCACTTGGATAAGCTACCGCTTTATATAAAATAATTTAGGGAGAATATCCTTTCCCCCTTTAATTTTTTCTAGACATATTACATATTTTATGGATTGCATTTGTATATACACCAAAATTCACAAAAACCAAGAGCAACTTGGATTTAAAAAGTACCTCAAGGCAATAAAAAAAATCATTTTAATTTTTGATACATACTAAAACATTTTAGTCAGTTCTTCCTGACAGCATAACATGACAAATACACAAGACCTCAAACATGCTTTAAAATGACATTCAGCAAAGTATTTAAAATTTAATAAATAGCAATAATCACACAAGTACATTTTTTCATACTCAATCATTAAGCTACTAAGACAGACAGCTAAAGAATAAATAAACAGGAATTGACAATTAAAAAAATATGCAGGATTTTCCAATTCACTCTACTTAAAAAAGGGGGGGGGTGAATTCTTAATTTGTTCTTCTTCAACATGTAGCATGATCCCCCCCACAATGAATAAAATACATTGAAAAAAAATCACTTCTTAAAATAATGCAATCTTTAAATACAACAAATAAATATGAAACCAGCAATGCAATTTCAAATTATAACACAAATGCACCTCCTTGCCAAAACAAAGAAAGCAATGGAAAAATATAGTCATTGTGGTAGCAAGTAACAGCATTTAAAGTAAACTCACTAAACTCAGCTGAGACCTTGATAAGATTGTAGTGCAAATCCCTAGGGTCCAATACAAGCATAACCCTATATCAGGGGAAGACATTACCAGGTGGAGCTTAGCTTGTACAGTTTTTGTACATGTTTTATAAAGTTCAAGATTTAATGCATAGAATATTTTCATCCACTTAATTCCACTTAAAAGACATGAAAAAAGAAATGACTTGGGATTTTACTATTTGGTTTGTACCACATTAGAGTATTAAAGTCAAGATTAGAAAATCTATAAAAGTTTTGTTTTTGCCATTAATTTAACTCTCTAAATTTCACATCACTGTATGTTAAACATAAGAGAAAAATGTTTAGAGGAATTATTTTTCTCCCTCTGACAAGTTCATATTATGAGGAAATCCAATATTATTTAGACAAATTTTATACAAATAAAAACACAGGCAGTCATAAGGATTTTTTTCTTGTACATTAACAACTTAACATCTAGTAGATTAAGTTCCAAGATGTGTTGGCAAAAGCATAAAGGGATCAATTAAAAGAAGATATTATTTGTACAAATAAACCTAAAACATAAGATAGATAAACTGAGTCAAATGAGTTTCAGCAGCCATATTTCTACTGTGAACTACAGTACCAGGATAAAAATAATTAGAAACAAATGGAAGAACATTATTGAACAATATGAATACATAATGCATTTGTAAATGCTAAAATAGTAAACTCTACAAGTTCAAAATTACAAGAAATATTTAATTCAATCATGCAGGCTAACACAGAATAAGAAATCACCCTGCATCTTGTTCTTTTTTTTTTTAAACTAAAACTAGTTTTAATTGTAAAGTTACAAAACAATGAATAGATATTGCTCCAACTTGTATACAATCTCCCTTATTTGAGTCGTACCTAGCAAAGTAACAAAGCCTCATCATCACTTGTCTCATTTTTTAGTGTTGCTTCTAAGCAAGTATCCGGTATCTGGGCAGTGTGGACAATACCACAGCGCTCACAGGGGCCATCGCGATTACTGGACCGTACTCCAGGGTTTGTTGTACTAAATGGTTGTCTAAAGCCTTGTCCTTGATCTGAGGCAAGATCAAGAAGAGGTCTGGAACAGTCATTCCCATCAAAGTCTGAAGCTGCATCAGAAATTGGAATTAGCATTTCAACATCATCATCTTCTTCTCTTCCATTTACCCCATTATCAAGCTGTCTCAAAGGACTCTGGTTCTGATTTACAGAGCTCGATCGCCCTAAGGTAAAGCGCACCCAGCGAAGCCCCTGAGTCATACGACTTAGCGCACTTGTGAGTTGGTGGCGTGCTGGACTCACACCTGGGGGCTCTGCACCGGGCACCTCCCTTCCGTTATCTGTACTCCCCCCTCGGGTATTCTGGACGGAGGAACTGCCACATGCTCCTACTGTTGCTTCTACTGCTGTTGTGGGAGGGACTTTTTGGGGCAAAGGAGCTGCCACTCCACCAGATGCTCCTGCCGAATCTCTTCTCTCATTTTCTGTGTCTGTGTCATCAGACTCCATGGAAAACAAAGTTCTGTGAGAATTATTTCTTTCAGGTTCTCTGCTGGTACTCTGACTAGGGACAACCTCATCTCCATCTGCTGAGACCAAAGCCAATGACCCTGAATGACGTGATCTTGCAAAATTAAAAATACGATTCCAAATGCTGCTGGATCTGCCTGCCATAGGAAGCCTGATTGAAGTAAATCCAAGCTGAGATCGTACAGCTAGCCTCAGGTTTTCCAAAACCGAAGCCTACAAAATAAGCAAAGATCATAAGGTGGCTAATAGCAAGGTTTTAAGATGGAATTAACAAGTTCTATTACTCATTATTAAGGTCGAGAGAGGACAAATTGAAGTCTCTCATCTATAAAGGTTCACTCCACTACAGAATCTAATTTGTAACCTGTTTTCTTGATACTTCATTTTATATATGCAACTTTAAAATAGTATATTAATGTAAATTATAATAGCTATTTTGTTTTAGAACCTTCACTTTTTTCCCCCTAGTAAGCCAATCCTAAAGAACATCAAAACTGGAAAATAAAATAACTGATACTTCTATAGCTAGAAAAGTGAAAGGATCTCCACCATAATTCCCTAAAGGAGGTGAAAACCAAGCCCTTTCTGTTGCTGTTTTTTAAAAAACACAGAATAAACTGACTTGATTTACAAGGCTGAAAATGATTCTTGAAACTATTCCTAAACATTTGAAAACTTTATTTCACAGATTTGTTCTCAAGGATTTGCTGAATGAGTGTATACTGAGGATTTATCTATAGTGTCACAAATAAAGGAATTAACAGATTTATAAATTGGCACAGGAAAAAAACAAGACAAAAAACAAAAATTCCAAAGAATAGCGCTACACAATGGTATCAGAGACATTTGGATTCCATCTCAATCTTAAAGATGACATTTTATTTTCTATAGTTTAATGTTAAAACATAAACATAAACCATTCTTTGAAAAATGGTGATCTTTAATTAGCATATTTGGGGATAATTAGCTTACCCAACTGAAAGAAAAGCCTATTCTTTATTCTAGATGAAATGAGTTTATGGGTTATTTTTATAACCTATAGTACTGATATACACAATCTTTCAGCGCCATCTAGTGGTTATTCAGCTAGTGTAACAGAATTCAAACTACTGTTTTTATCAATCTGAAATTTAGTATTTAAAATACAGTAGTTCCAGGAAACAATAGTGAATTGATATTATCCACACCAAAAAATGATCCAGCTTCCCCCTGTCAATCCTAATGCCTCTGACTTCTCCCCTCACAGATAAAAAGAAGGGAAGAGAAAAAGGAAGATGTGATAGCATTTGTTATCCATCCCTCTTCATGACACATACTGCATTTTTCTGTGATTTCCACGTAGGCCTTCTGAACACAACCCCCAGAATATAACTCATGGGAAGCTAAGAAGCTACTATTGGGTATATTTCATAGTTAGGGTTTAGGTTAGGGATAGCTAAGAAGCCACTATCTGGAATATTTCATAGTCTAACCTTAATAAAGCAAAAATTGTCGGTAAGAAATTTAGGTAAAAGCACACATGGATTTGCTACCCAAACGAGAAAGATTATTTACCAATTAAATAGTACTTAATAATATTTATATATATACAGTTTTAAGTGGCTCAAGTCCTTAGCGAACTTCTCCTTAGGTTGACCCTCTGTGATGTTCAGCATCTGAGCTCTAGGGCTGCAGGGGAGCCCCACGCTGTTCCGGCGAACAGTGAACTACAGGCTCCGTCACTGTCACTACCATAACGACTGCAGCACACTTAACGCTGACTTTAACGGGACACTCTCTCAGGGTGAGATGAAGTTCTCTACTTAGTTCAAAATCTGTTTCATTAAAAGACTGCCAATTTAACATTAGAGTCTAAAAGAAGATGAACATTTCAGAAATACTTGTATATACTTCTTCAGCTTTATGAAGTAGAAAGCATTCCCGTTTTGAGTGAGGTGGTAAATCAGAAGACTAGTATTTCTTTATATTGATAGAGAAAGTTGATACCAAAAATCTCAAACTCCAAAGTTTAATCTCATTAACTGAATAAAATCTTTTTACCATTATAAACTTATTTTACTTTAAAACTCAGTTGAAGTAGAATTCTCTCACAAGAGTAAATAATCCTAGAGAACAGGGCAGTCTCAGGGCTTAGAGGCGATGGATGTGAGTGGGCAGATGGAATGGAGAGGAATGAACCACAGTCTGAATTCCTACCTCAAGAGATATCTTCCCTATAGCAGGGCCAACAATATAAAAGAATTACAATTTAGGTTTTTCCTATTTTGTACACAAACACCCAACCAGCAGAACTTTTAAACTGTTACTTAGCAAATTATACCCAGAGAAACTTTTTTAAGGTGCAAATTCTAACAAAGATTTTCTAAAATACTAAGGTAAGTCTTTAGGACAGACTATAATAGAAATTTCATTTACCATGAAGAAAATGATCTTCAGTTTTGAAAAAGAATTAAATCACTGGCAAAAGAATGTTTATCAAGTTTTCTTACCTCTAATACCAGAAGCAATTTTTATAAATATTTCTGGATGAATTTACATTTAACTTTATTTCCATATGCCTAAAATAAACCCTGACACACTGTAGGCATTTAAAAAGATTTAAAAAAACAAAAACAAAAAAACAATTGCTGAGAAATTTTTAAAAATCCCAAAATATTAATATTCAATCTCAGACATTCTTCTCAATTTTCAGTTCAAGTTGAAAACGTTACTTATGAATTTTAATGCACTAACTATCCTGAACTATAAAGTGCCTAAGAATCAAAATAGAGGTAGTAAAGAATGAATGATACATTTCTGCATTTTGTAATTTGTTAAAATACAATGACAAAGTATTATAATTCCAGGTCTTCTGTATATTTAATACTTACCTTGATTACAAAAATTCTGACATAGTTATAGTTAAGTGTCCTTGCTTTACCAATATATAGGTATAGATTTCATTTTAGGAAGTTCTGACACAGAAATTGTAAACTGCAATATACCTGATTAGGTGAACAGACAGGAAAATCTTCAACTGGTGGAATTAAACCCTGAGCAATCAATTGTCCATAAGAGGGAGGTGCTTCTCTTCTTAACAATTCTGCTTCCACTCTTGACAACTGTGTTTCAAATGATCTTTGAGAGCAGAAAACGATTTAATAAAAAGGGTTAAAAAAAAAAGCAAGCAAAACAACATTTAAACAATTATCAATAATTAGAATGACCTGAATCTTAGTATATTTGGTCATTTTTAAAGTTCAGCTATTCGGCCAACATGCATTCAATATCTACATTATCCCTACACTGGGAATACAAAGATGAAGCAATCCGTCCTCATGGGCCCTGGATCACTCAGTATGAACAAATTGGAAATCCCTCTAAAATGTAAAGGAAGAAATAAAAATATTAGATCTTTAAGCTCCTAAGTGCACAAGGGGTTTCAGGTGAGGGTATTTAAAAGCTCTTTAAAGACACTTTAATCATCATGTCCAGTGCATTTATTTTTTTCAGATAAGGAACAGCTAGTTCTTGAGCTCAAGACCTCTGATTCTTCATTGTGCTTTATGCTGCAATGTGGTAAAAGGTGTTCTTGGTCATTTATACTTTCCCAAAGAAGAGATGCAGCAATGATTACTCTAACACTGTCATATTTGTGTGCATCTACATTTTAGCTGTATGGTATGTAAAGTTCCTGGTTAAGTTATTACTGGTAACTCTTCTGGGGCTGAAGGTCACAGCCGCCGAGAGGACCTTTCTGCCATCAGCTTCTCCCAGATCCAACTCACCCTATACACACTGAAGACTACTCTCCTTGAAGGTCAGCTCTGGTAGTGAGACTCTGTTTCTCAAAAAACCCTTTAACAGTTAACTTTAACACTTTACACTTTTAACACTTCTTACTGAACCGAGAACCCTAAGTGTGGCTCTCGCGGAGCTTTATAACAGGACACTAGCCTTGTGCCCCAGACCTTCCACCTGTTAGGTAAAAATCTACAACTGAGATCTATAGCTGGCAAAACTCCTATAAAACAGTTTACCTGAAAAGAGGAACTGGTAAATACAGATTGGCTTCTCATCTCATGTAGTTAGTTGTAATGTGTCCTTTGGAGTGTTGGGCTTTTTTGCACTAATGTTATAAACCATAAAAAATATTTGTCCATTTCTAAACTAATACAGAATGTAAACAGACTGCTAATCACACTAAAGTACTTGTAAATACTTTAGCCATGTTTGAACTATATGGAACATAACTGCTATATTTTTGTGTTGATACTGACCTTCGTTCAAACATCCTCAGAGAATAAAGTTTACAAGTGCATCCCAAAGCAATGACGAGTAATAGGCCACAGATGAGGCTCCCTATGACAGCTGCAGTGATGACTCTGGTAGGCACAATTACGGGGCAATTCTCTTCATCACTGCCATCACCGCAGTCATCTTGTGAATCACACACCCAGCTTTCAAAAACACAACGATTGTTTTTACAGTGGAAGTTTCCTGGCTGGCAGAAAAAGCAGTTTTTTTCATCTGAGCCATTTGGGCAATGATTCTGGTAGTTGCAGCGATCAGAACGAGGATAACAGACACCGTTTCGGGAACAAGGAAATTCTTCCTTCTGGCACATGGTGCAGTTGACTTCATCCCTTCCATTTGGGCAATGCCAGTAGCCATCGCAACGCTGCTGCTCAGTGTAACAACCCCAGTTACCACCGCAGGGTATCTCCCATGGCAAACAGAAGCCATCTACTTGGTAGGTAGCATTAAATCCCCTTGCAGCATTTACTTTATCAGCACAAAAATGTACCCTTATCTGTCCAGAAGAAGAAACAACTGTAAGAGGTGCGTGAGAATCAAAAGCAGTTAACACACGTAAAAGCTTGTGTGGATTCTCCTCTAATCCATCATATATTTTGACATAATCACCATAACCAGTACCATCAAGTTTAAAGTCAGTGAAGCGTAAAATGACTTTACGATGATCACCAGTGTCTATTAACCAGGTACAATTGCTTCCGGGAGGATAAAAGTCTGGGTAATTGGGAGAATTAAAAGTACCATAAAAATATTTTAACCACTGCCCACATGTTGGCACATCACAGTCTATCTCATCTCCTAGGTCGAGGCAGTCAATGTTTCCATCACATTTTAAAGATTCAGGAAGGCAAGTGTAAACTTTGGTAAACCGAGATAGACACTGGAACTGGTTGTAAGCACAGGGTTGAAAAGAAGCAGCTGTTGCTGGATTAGCTTCTTTGGCACAGATCTCTTCATCAGAACTATCTCCGCATTCGTCCATGTTATTACATCTCCAGGCTTCTGGTATACACTTTCCATTACCACAACGAAACTGATCACAAGCACAGTTTTGTTCCTCAGATTTCCCTGGGGAGGGGGGAATGTAATAGGGAGGAGGGAGGTGGGCGGAAAGGAGAAAAAACACTCTTTAAAAGATAAAAAAAATACAAGTGATAATTTCATAAACTCTGATTTACTCCCAAGTGACAGGGCATTAAAAAATTGTTTTAAAAAACAGGTTGAGTTCTAATGTCAAATTAGCACTGGCATACCAATTACTCAGAAATTCAACCAATTAAACACTCATTTGTTCCATGGAGAACTCTGCATTTTGATCCAAATAAAGAAATGACTAATTCTTTTTTAGCAGAGAGCTATTTTACTACAGGACATGTAAAATTCATGAGCCTCTACAATATACTGCCTAAGAATTTAAAATAAAATACTGTATAAATATCATTTTAAAAATATTAAATGTTTAGATGAAGAAAAATTCACTCACAATAATCACTCGATGAATCATTTTTCCATATTTTTCTCATCCTTTTCTATCACTATAAACATACACAATATTTTCCTATGTAAATTACAGTAATTTTGCAAGCCCATTAAATTCAAACTTTTGCTAAGATTACCTCAAGTTGAACTTTATACTGTTTTATAACAGATCATATACTCATAAACAATATTTGCAGTTTATATTTTCTATTATTTTAAGACAACTGAAAAATATCACAAGAATCTAAGCTAAATGTACAAATTTATTCTTCAAAACAAAACGGAGAGGAGGAAAGAAAAATTTGAAGTTTTTGTAGAATTCTAATTCTCTTCGTATACCATCCTAAATATATTAACAATAATAAAGTAGGGAAAGAAAATAAGAGACCCTAGAGTCCCTAAATTTTGATAATGGTGGGCTAAAACTTACTCTCTACAAACAACATATTGATAGGTAAATAAATATTTACCTATTTATCAGAAACTAAATAAATATTACAAAGACATATTCTTAAGAAAAAAGATTAAAAAGCAGTTAATGTTTGCTGAAGAAGAACATTTAATTTCAGGAGATATAAAATAATTTTCAGTAAAAAACATTTAATTCTAGGGTGGGCCATGATGGCTCAGCAGGCAGAGTTCTCACCTGCCAAGCCAGAGACCAGGGTTTGATTCCTGGTGCCTGCCCAAGTTAAAAAAAAAACACAAAACCTTTTAACTCTAGTGCTCTAACTTATTCACACTTGTATCATCTGATCACTCATTTTGAATAGTTTAAGAATAATGAAAGAAGTTTTTATTCTTTTGAGACAATAAACTATGAAGGTGAAATTGGGTATGTCTTTTCAATAATCACTCAAACAAAAATATATTCTGAAATCTTTTTCAGGATATGGGTAAGCACTTGAGATAGAAACAGTTATTTTAAAAACAAACATATTTAAGTTTATAAAATTGATCATTTAATTAGGATTATACAAAACACCCCTTGAGACCCAGATTTGAGGAATACATCTTCTATCTCAGACTAGCCCAAAGTGATTGAGCAGTAAATACTAGAGATAGATAGATAGACAGATAGATAGATAGATAGACTTCTGTTCAGTATCTTTTTCTTATTTAAAAACATACCTGAAAAATACGCTAATCTGAAACCCTTTCTAGAAATGCTGCCATCTGAATGGAACCTGATCCAGACGTGGTCTTGTGAAGAGATGTACGGCGGTGGAACTGTGGAACCACAGGCTCTATAACTCTCAATATTCTTGTATGTTTCGATTGTCAGCCAGTCCAAACTGCATCTTCTGGACCCTTGGATATCAAAATCCTGAAAACTACAAATAAAAAGTCAGAAAGACTATTAAGAAAAGTAATTTTTGAAAAAAAAATCCCATAATATAATGTAACTGAAGACATCATTATAAGTTTTCATACATTCATTGATTCTTCTGGGTTTTCTATTGATCATACAACCATATGATTAGGAAATAATACTGCTTCGTTGCGTATGTATATATCTACATCTATATCTATGTATATCTTTCCCAGATTCCAGAATACTTCTTTTTCTTAGACTCACATACAATGCTCAAAAAACCAGTGATGGTAGGCACCTTTTTAGTTCTTCTCTGGTGTATGTGTGTGTTTAGGAAAGACTACAATTAATGCGAACTTCTAAATTGTTCTACATATGAACCAGTAAAATCATCCTGTAATCTGATGAAGTACACCCACAGATATTCAGCCTTCTTTTAGACTAGATTGATTCATCTACCTGCTTAATTTAGTTTATAAGCTTGTATTTTCAGGAGGACAAATGACACAAATCTGAGCACAGTAAAAAAATTTTAAAATGAACATTTTTCAGTGAAAAGTCCCTCAATTTGGGAATACATTAAATCTTACGGTTCATAAAATATGGACATGAGTAAAAGGCAAAAAAATAAAAGCACATACAAAATTAACCATTGCTTATGAAAAAGGAGAAACCAAAATGTGATTTTCCTGATCTGAACAAGTATCACCAAAAAGTGAAGATGTGATTTTATCTCCTTGCCTCTACCTTAAATAAGTGATAATGAAGTCTAACTCAGAATTATATGGGGAGACTTCCTTTTTCAAAATTTTCAAAATTCTGAATAATTTTATTTAAAAAGTAGATAATTGATTGTTTCCAGTTTTTCACTATAATGAACAATGCTTTGAAGTATCTTTATACATGTATCTCCATTCTACCACTGAATGCAATCCACTAGCTTTTTCTTATCAGCACTTCCAAAGCTTATCTTTTTCTATTCCCCTTTTTAGATATCCTGCATTAGTTTTATTTTAGGTATGTTTTTATAAGCCCTTTATAATAGGATCATATAAAACAATCAACCAATAAACCAAACCAGTTAATCTCTTAAAGGATAGATGAATTAATCCATGTGTTTTTAATTTAATAATCTTTCTTTTATTTGGGAGAAAGTGGAATGCATTTCTTATTTTTCCTCCTTTCCTGTCTTCTTTTATTTTAATAAAGTTCTTGTTTTAAGATTTTTTTTTCTGTCCTAGTTGCTCAAGGTTGTTATTTCTATTTCTTCTGTAGTTATTTTTTGATGTTTAAATTCAAATATTGTAACACTTCTTTTTAAACAAAGTGCAAAGTAAAGGAATCATTATTTTTATTAGCCTCTCAAAAAAAAATTACAACTTTACTTACATGAACCTCACTGAAATTTAGCATTTCCTTTGATTATGAATATAAACAAACCCTATGAGTATTTACAGTACACCACTGTCACTAACAAAAATCACAGATATTTTCATACTATATTTCAACTGCTACAGATATCTGAGAATGTTGTTTACACTCATACCTACTTTGAAACTACAGTAGTTATTAGACCCATGACTTGATCTTGTCAATGTGTTGATAAATAAGCTTATATTACTATATTAAAAATATTGAAAAATACTTGATAGCTGTATTTCAGTAGCTATCAGGTATTTTTCAATATTTGTAATGCTACATGAATTTAAAATTCATGAATTTAAAAACATTATTGGGGGAAAGGGGCCATCGGTTTCACTAGATTACCAAAAATGTTCATGGTATAAATAAGGTGAAGGAAGAACCTCTAAAATAAAATTTATATTGTCTGGGGTAAATTTGTGTTCCAAATTGATTTTACTGGCTGTTTTTCTTAGCATTAGATGTTTTTCATACATTCTGGAATTTGGGTTGTAGGATTATTTGGGGGAAAGGTTTCTGGTTTTCTCTCTTCTCCTTTCCCTCTCGCCCTCTATGTTCCCCATCATGCCAGTGTGGCAGCTGGCTCCACCTAAAGTTGTTTTGAAACAGTAGTTCAGAGGACTGCAGATCCCGTTAGAGCCAGTAGGTGGCGAACTTGTTAGGGTGTATCCTCCCATCGCACTAAGGCCTCAGTCCCATGTTAGGTCAGGCAGAAGTTCATCTCCTTGGCTTCAAAGAGGAAGCTGTGATCCAATCCTCTATTTCCTATTCATAAGGTGGCCTTTGTTGATTTTGGCGGGTTTCAAGGGAGAGGAGTAAAGTAAAAGCACTTTTTCGTTACCACCTTTAACTAGTGGAGTGCTCTCAGTAATAGTTTAGAACTTAAAATTTTAGGCTTACTCTTTTATCTAGATATTTAAAAACCAAGTATCTAATTCCATTTTACTACAGATTTAAATATTTTAAATGCAGGAATGAATTTTTGTTTTCATTTTACCAAACTGCTTTAAAATATCTATCTAGTCTAAATAACCTCATACTTTTTCTTTTAATAGTGAATGAATTTAAAATTTCCTTATACTGACTCATTTTTGTATGCTAAAAGAATCACCTCACAGGATATGATTCTTTTGAATAAATTACTGATTTTAGATCCATATCCACACATGAAACTTACCTGACTTTGTGTACGTGTCACCTTTTCCTAATTATGGTATCATCATGGTAATGGCACTATTCAAGAACAAGGGCAATTACTAGATTCACCTCCTCATCCTTATTAGGCCATGCTAAGTCCACATTTATGAGCACTTTGCAGAATTTAAGAAATCTCTCTTTAGATATAGGGCTCAGCTATAATTTTGTTTTGCCTTTCTGTATTGCTCTTGGTTTTTAGTGTATAGTCAGGTTGTGAAATCTCAAGGATCCACTGCGTGATGAGAAGCAAATGGCAGTACTCCATGAAAAAACAACCTCCTCTGTACTGACAAGAATTTCCATGTTTTATGCAACTTAGCTGATTGGCTGCAAGTTTAATTTTGGGGTTGGATATTTTAGGGTAAAAGATAAAAATCTCCATAAATTCTACTTTCATGTTAAAAAAAGAAATCAATTCTCAGAATCCTTATAGTAAAAATGTTATGTTATTTTGAAACACATTTATACTTGGTCATATTACAAGTAATAGAAAATATGCCTACTTCAGATGTCAATACTGGCAGTGTTTCAGAAGGATAACCTTAATGGTGCACCTTACCAGTCAACCAGGCAAGAGAATCACACTCACAGTGAAGTGGGGCAGGGTCTATATAAGATCAACTCCAGGGGTTCCAGAAGATGCGGCCTGAGGCAGAGGGCACTAAAGGTAAAACAAGCCATATGGCCCCTCCTTATGCCACAGAAAAAAGGGGATAGACTATAGTTAGGTTTGTCAAGAGAGACTGGTTCTCTTATTAGTTAATGGATATAAAAAAAGAAGATGGGGAAAAGATGCAAAAGTAGATTAAGTTAACAAGACTCCTCTTTAAAAATATAAAATGAAGGCATTTGGGTCCAATCTGTAAAACCCCTTCTAAATGTAAAATTTCATGATTTTTACCCATAAAAATGTCACACATGAAAAGAATATCAAAGGTGGCTTTGTACCATAGCAGAATGCTCTCTCTGCAATGGAAATGACCTTCTTATTTGTGTTATAGCTACAACTGCAGTTCTTTGTTTAAGTACACTATGTGTGTTCCTTCAGGCAAGCAAATATTCTTTTCCATTGGCCTTGATGTGATTTCCTTAAGCAAGCAATATGTTGTTCTGCTGAATTTCTTCTTGATACCTATTTCCCACACCATTTTTCTATGCAACCAATTCACTAAGCGTTTTTAAAATTAGTCTTAATCTTTCATACTCATATTTATTCTTAAAATCTTAAACTTATGGTCATTTCTCCTAGGAATCCCTTTCACTTGTATTCTCAACAAATTTCTTTTGTTTGAAAGTTATAAAAAAAAGAGCAAGATTTTTCTTCTAGATTTAGGATCTATCCATTATTAGTTCATTTCAAGTTTTATATATATAGACATAGATACATGTGTATACATATACAAACATATGTGTGGAGGCACACACATAGATGTCTGTAATAACTCAACTCATTTAGTTAGATGACTCTACTAGTGATATTGAGAAAATGGACTACATCCCCAAAGAGGTTAGTGAGTTTCGTTTCTATTTGTCTCATGATCAAAGAGTTATCTAATAAGCTATTTTGCAAATGTGTACCTTTTGTTAAAAGGTGGCCAGGAAGAAAGTAGATCGCTTGATGCAAACCCACTACTACTATTAGGGCAAAACACATGCTCTACTAATAGCAGGTAAAGGACGGGTCACTATTCTTATCCCTAGGGTGAACAAAAGTTATTAACTTGCTATATTTTCTGAGAAGCTTCCTTTTATATTACTGTGTGTCAAGTAATGAAATGTTGAACTTATATTTTACAATAAAATATAATAATACAGAAAGGTATGAGAATTACCTTATGGTAATGATTTCACCTGGGTTTGCCTTTATGAACCAGCTACAGTTGACTTTGGTAGGATATTCAGAAGGCCAGCCTGGGCTGGTGATTACCCCACTTGGTGCTCGAATTTGTTCTGGAGTCTCTCCACAAGCTGGAAGATAGCCAAAACAATCTTAGCTAATTATTATAACTTAAAACCCTGCATTAAGTAAATCAATGTTTTTTTTAAAAAACTTCAAACATCAAATACACAATAAAATGTGGTGTTGTCAACCTTAAAAAGCTTCTATTATTCTAATATTTTCCTCCCTTTTAGACAGTCTTTTTTCCTAATTAAGTTCACATTATGGACAGGCACAGATTTCTATTTGGATAGCTTAATAATTTAAAGAGTCGGGACTGCTAGCTTTAGCCATGGAGATTGAGTGATTGACCAATCTGTCTGTCTGTCCATCTACAAATACCATCTTTGAAATTTATTCTCTTTATTATATTATGAACTACCCACAGTTAAATATTTACTGAAGTAGTGTATGTAGATCCTTAAGTGCCATGCTGCTTTGAGGGCACCTAAAATGAGAGAAAATTACAGGAATAGTCTTCAGAACAAAATAATTGAGGGAAGGCATATATAAACATAATAGTAAAATGCTGAATTGTAACTTTTGTTATTAAGTTATTGGATGATTGAAGAGACAAAACATTTTGAAATTACTGTAAAGTAGCCATCTAACTTATTTTATTAATACTATCAAACTGTACTACTAGCAGGCCAGACATGATTTCCTGAATTACTTAAAAAATAAAGGATTAAAAAATTCAATGATTAAAATATACTATGTAAAATGCAGTACATGTAACATAGTCAACATCTTACCTATCCAGAATTCAGGAGATAATCTGACAGTGCATTCTTCCCCAAATAAAGAAGGAAAAATCACTGGGCTACCAAAAATATGTAAAAAATATAACCTTTCAGAAGAACTAATTAGCGATCCTAGAATTTCTAATTAATACAATTTCAACAAATTGGATTATTTGATTTTTTAAAAGTCATAGTAAATAAGAAGCAGCAAAGTAGAAGTGGTGACAGTAGCTGTCAGTAGGTACACAGACAATTATCAGAAAAGTGACACAAACAATTTTCAGAGAAATAATAAAAAGAATATACTGAACCCAAAAGGCACAGAAGCTTAGAATACATAGACTATTACCCATCTTCCAAAATATAAAACTGGTGCATTATATAGTAATGATTAGTAAGTTAATTTTCATACCTATTTAAAAGGGCTGTTGAGTGAATAAATGAATCAGTATAAAAATGATATCTAGTATAAAACATGGTCTGAATGAATACCCATGCCTTTTCAGTTTTGCTGTTAAAGATCCAATTTGTTGACAGCTATATATCCTTGTTACAATTATAACTTGGAAAGATGACCTCTTTTTTCCCCCTTTTTAACAGGCTATATTCTGTCCAATTCAGGTTAAAAATACTAGAAAGCATACTATGTAATTTAGGAAAACCTTATCTACAATAATCTAAATAAAGCAAGCTATACTGCTTGACGAGGCAATTCTTATTTCTATAGAACAACCCATTCCCTGAAGAAAACATGCAATCAAGGTTTTACAGTCTAGTCTACTGCAGAAAAAAAATATTCATACCTATAATGACTCTACCCTGGAATTAGGGTACATTAGCAAAATGATCTTGTTTTAATCACTACTAAAACATGAATATTCATGGTACAGAACACAAGGATATATATCAAGGGCCTAGCATGCACCTCATTGCCCATGCATATTTAAAGCTTTCAATTTTTTCAGTTATTAAATTCACTAAGTAAATTTCCCTCACCAAATGCAAATATTAGTAAGTGATACTAGAGAAAGATTAAATTTATCCAAATGTAATTCTATTTTTAAGAGTATATTAACGATAAAGCACCAGAGTTTTGTTTCCACTTTGCTCTAATGAGTTAACATCATAAGAATTTAATGAAAAAGATAACTTAAATCATTTATAAAACGACCATTTTTTCCTTCATTATCTCTTGCTGAAGTTTTCTGAAGCAGTATAATAAAAGAATTAAGTTCATGAAGATATAAACAAACACAAAGTAGCAAAACAATCATCACCATTCCCCCAGAATGTATAAAATTGTTTATTTTCATTAAAAGATTTACCTACCTTAAAGAGAATAATACAATTTTTAGTTTATATTTAAATTAGAATTGTGATGCTGTACTGGTATATAAATACTCAGATACTAACTAGCTCATTTAGCAGCAGTAGGATACAGCCAAAAATTAGGGGGCAAGGTGGAGAGCAATTTCTGACAAAGCAGAAAATTGTTAGCTTTTATTTCAAACAGACAGACTAACTAGAGGAAAAAACTAGAAAGAAGTGTATTAGGTTTTTGTTTTATTAAGTTTTAAAATTCTTTTTCCAAATCCTTCAGAAACCCATAGGTGGTGCTCTTAGACTAAAAACTAAAGTTAAATTCTGATTTGGATGTTCAACGCAACTGCCCAAAGATAAGGCACACCATACACAAATAAGAATGGTTAAAATTCTGTGTTCTACATTTCTAATTCAGTAAGTAATTTGGTAGTATTATTATAAAATATGAATTGGTTATGAATACATACATTGACTCAATTTAGTATATCTGCAACATGACTGAATTTAGCATTTTGTTCTACATCCAACCAATGGCTTTTGTTTTTGCTTTTAATTACATGGTTACAGAAAAATCATGCAGAAAGGAGAGTTCCCATATCTTTCCTCTTACACTTTTCCTTATTTTAACATTTTGTATAAGTGTGATACTTCCATTACAACTGATGAAACAATATTATTAAGATTATGTCCTTAACTTTAGCCCACTATTTATGTTAGGGTTCACTCTGTGTTGTACAGTCCTATGGGTTTGTGTGTATAGATGTATGGTAACATATACATAACCTGAAATTTTCCTTTTTTTCAATCCCTTTTCAAATATACAATTTAGTAGTGTTAATTACATTCACAAAGTTGTGCCTCCATCACCACCATCCACTGTCAAAACTTTATCATCACCCCTCCCATTCCTCAACCCTACCTTGCCCTGTTACCTGTACTCTAGAGTTCCTGACCTATGAATTTGCATATTCTGCTTATTTCATATAGGTGAGATCATACAGTATTTGTCCTTCTGTATCTGGCTTATTTCATTCAACATGAAGTCTTCCAGGTTCATCCACGTTGTGGCATGCATCAGGATTTCATTCCTTTTTATGGATGAATAAAGTTCCATATAAACATGGAATATATATACACACACCACATTTTATTTATGCATTCATTGCTTGATGGACACTTGATTGCTTCCATCTTTTGGCAATTGTGAATAATGCCACTATGAACACAGGTATACAAATATCTGTTTGAGTATCTGTTTCCAATTCTTTTCGGTATTTACCTAGAAGTGAGACTGTGGGGCCTTATGGTAATTCTATACTCAACTTTCTGAGGAACCATCAAACTGTTTTCTACAACAGCTGCAACATTTTATATTTCTACCAACAATGAATGAGTATACCTATTTCTCCACAAGCTAACACTTACTATTTTGCTTTTTTAATAGAAGTCATTCTAGTGGGTGTGAGCTGGTAACTCATTATGTGCTTTATTTGCATTTCCCTAATGACTAATGATGTTAAGCCCTTTTTCATGTACCTTTTGGCTATTTGTGTATCTTCTTTGGACAAACATCTATTCAAATCTGCAGACCATTTTTAATTGTGCTGTTGTTGAGTTGTAGGACTTATTCATATATTCTGGATAGCACATCCTTTTCATGTGTATGTTTTCCAAATATTGTTTCCCATTTTGTAAATTGTCTTTTTACTTTCTTGATAAGTAAGGTCCATGATGCACAAAAATTTTTAATTTTAATTACGTCCCACTTTTTTTTTTTTTTGCATGAGTAGGCACCAGAAATCGAACCTGGGTCTCAAGCATGACAGGCAAGAACTCTGCCTGCTGAGCCACGATGGCCCGCCCTATTTGTTTTCCTTTTGTTGTTCATGTTTTTGGTATAAAGTTTAAGAAATCACTGCCTCACACAAGTCCTGAAGCTGTTTCTTCATGTTTTCTTCTAGGAATTTTATGGTTTTAGTTCTTGTATTTAGGTCTTTGATCAATTTTGAGTTAATTTTTATGTATGGTGTGAGGTAAGGGCCCATCCTCATTCTTTTGCATAGGGATATCCAGTTCTCCCAGCACCATTTTTTGTAGAGAATCTTCTTTCCTCACTGAGTAGATTTGGTACCCTTTTCTTAATAAAGATCACTTGGCCAAAAGTCAGCCAATGGCTTTTTTTTTAATTGTGAAATATAACACATGTACCAAAAAGCAATAAATTTCAAAGTACACTGTAACTAGTAGTTATAGAACAGATTTCAGAGTTTGGTATGGGTTAAAAAAAAGCCTCTGGCTGTGCCTTGGAGTTACTTCCAAAGGACCTCTTTTGTTGCTCAGATGGGGCCTTTCTCTCTCTTTAAGCCCAACTCTGCAAGTTAAACAATTTTAGGTTTTTCCTTCTAGCTGCCCCAAGACACCAAAGACTAAAAGAAATATTGATATAACGAGTCATACTCATTTGTTAAATTCTATCTTGTTATATGTTCTCCTTCTCCTTTGATCTTTCTCCCAATCTTTAGGGGTATTTGAGCCATGTCCATTCTAACCTTTTTCATGTTGAAAAGGGCTGTTGATAATATGGGATGGGAGATGGAACTAGTTGATGTTCTGGAAAGGCTGGTCCCTCTGGATTTCAGGATTTATCGGGCCTAGGAACCTATCTGGAGGTTATAGATTTCTGGAAACTTATCTTAGTGCATGGAACATTTGTAGAATCTCAGATAGCGCCCTTGGTGTTCTTCAGGGTTGGCAGGAATAATTTTGGTTGGGATTTGGTAAACCATGTTAAGTAGCAATATCTAACTGAAGCTTGCATAAGAGAAGCATCCAGAATATCCTCTTGATTATTTTAACTCTCTCAGTCACTAGTTACAATCTTTTCCCCCATTTGGTTAGGCAGGCATTGTCATTCCCACAGTGCCAGGGCCAAGCTCATTCCTGGGATTCACATTACTTTTTGCCAGGGAGACTTTCACCCCTGGATGCCATGTTCCATGTAGGGGGGAGGGATATGTTTTACTTGCAAAGTTGGGCTTTAAGAGAGATAAAGGTCACATCTGAGCAACAAAAGAGGTTCTCTGGAAGTAAGTCTCAGGCACAGTCAATGGTTTTTTATCAACGTATTTTTGTGCATACAATACACTGCACATACAGGTAAATATACCTTAGTAGAACCACATCTTATTTCCTTCTATATGTGAGAAAGAATAAATTCAAATGCTGAAAGAATAAGATTACCATTACAAACCATTTGAAAACTTTTTTTCCTCTCTTTGGATTAAGTTTGCCTATACACACTGGTAGATTTGGAATAAAAAAAACCTTGACAATATCTTCCACTTACAGGCTTTGCCATAGTGCAAACAACTAAACCTTTTTGGGACTTGAAGTCTTCATTTTTAAATAAGGGGCTGCTATGTAAATATTTCCAAGGTCTACTTCAGCCCCAAATCATTCACCTCTTTCTCTTATCATCATGATTGAGTTCCACTATATTTCTGATAAATCATCAAGATGCAGCAATGGACATCCCAAGCTCAAATTCAATACGATTAGAACTTAATTTGTAAGTTTGTTCCTCCAAACCTCTTTTTTCTATATTCTGAATCTTCACTGCCTTAGATATTTGGTTGAAGGAATAGTCATGTCACCAAGTTTAGGTACAAAGGGAATTTAAGATACTATATGCAATCACAAGTACTTTAAAGGACAGAAAACAAAACAACAACAACAACAACAAAAAACAAATGTAAAGCCAGGCCTCATAGGCCCCAGAACTGGAAATTCAAAAATCAGAAATTGGGGCTGCCTCACTATCTCTTGGGGAATCAAGATATTTTATATCATATATAACTTGCCCCAGTGTTCTAGCTGACTTCCTCCGAGTCATTGTTTTCATTATTTTGTGCATTATAATGACTTTCCAATCCCAACTCATCATAATACATTATCTCAAATACTACCACCCAATGTAATTTCATTTTTCCCTAGTTTATTATATTATACTACCATTATTCATTACATATTATGCCTTCTGACACAAAAGATTTGAGGCAGCTTATTATTATGATCAATTTGATAATACTTAAGCCTCCATTTCCTCCCTTGTAAAATGCGGATTAAACCACTACAGAGTTCATAGAGTAATGGAAAAATTAAATAACATCATTTTGGTAAAGCATTTAGCACACTGTTTGGATTACAGTAAACTGTCAATAAATAATATCACATTACATGCCAAGTGACTGGTTGGTAGTTATTTCCTGGAATGCTGACTTGAGATGGCCATGAAGCCTGTGTTCAGGTGAACTGGGAAAGAGGACAATGATTATTTAATATATGCTGGGCACTACTAGGCTCTGGAAAGAACAAGCTGTTATGCCATGTTTAACTGGTTATCTGCCATGGATAGAAGCCAGGGTAAAGATGGGGTTGGAAAACACAATTATAAAACTTTGCTTTAGGAAATCAATCTTCCTGTTTAAAACCAAAACTGTTTATATGGTTCTGCTGGTTTGTATCTTACCTTTCTAGATTTTTTACTATACCAGCAAACAAAACATACCAAATCTAACCTTCCTTTACCTACATTCATTCTACCCCTACCTTTTGTTAATTCTTCAATAAGAACTAGCTCATATATGATTGGCAAATAGAGAAATCTTGTCAGTATAATGTGAAGTTGTATACTATTTTATTCCCAGCAGGTTAATGATATGAATCAACCAGAGGTAGGAGCTTTCAGTTTGAAAAAATATATAAAAATCTTACAGAAGCATCCTCCTTTACTGTAAGAAGCTGTTGCTTGACTGGCTTAAGGAATACTTGGCTTTCCACTATGTGAAGCTATCTTGGGAAGCAGTAAGCATAGATGAAGATGTGAAGTCATTTCTCTGCTATGAAAAAGAAAAAACAAAACAAAACAGAAAACGCTACTTTGAATGATGAAGTATAATTCCAAATTCTATTTTTAGTTTTGATTAACTTGGTCTCTGTGAGAAGCAAATATGTTTAATGAAGAAGCATGAACTCCAGGATACAGAGCTGCAAAGGATGGCCTGATTCTAGGAACAAATATGAGTAGATATTTGACTGTGCTAATATTCACAGTGATATTTTGTTAGGGCTATACTTACAAAGTTACATAAGTTTCAAGTGATCTGTGCCAACCCTCCTTTCCTCAGAAGTTCTGTTATTTTAGTGTGTGATTTTGCAGAATGTGAGGTTTTCCAGAAACACATATGTAGTGTTATGGAACAAATGACTGTCTTTGCTCATTTTGTTTCTTTAGCACATCTCTTAACTACCAGTATCAATTTTTTGTACTTGAGAGTATTTTTCATTACTAGTACTACTTATCGTGTAATACAAACATCTCCAAGAAACATATCTTTTTAATTTACTTTGGTCAGCATCTTCAGATAAAAGCATTCATGTATGATGATATATATCTCTATATTTTTACATATTTCCTATGACTTTAGAAATAGAAAACTCCAATTAAATAAATTCTTAATGTTCATTCAAAGAAAGCAGATTTCAACTAGGACAGTATCTTCTTCAGAGAAGTATACAGTGAGTAGTTACCTGACTAACCTCCCAAAAGCCTATTTAATTCATAGTGAATCTAATGTGTAAAGATATCTGGAATGAAAAATAACAGACAACAGTATTATTACAAGGGTGGTACTAATCTACACTAAAAGACTAAACTAAATACATACAGATTTTAATTTATGATATATACTGTCTGTGCTGGTTCAAAAATATTATGCACCCCAGAAAAACTATGTTTTAATCCTGTTTCAATCTTGTGGGGCAGTCATTTCTTTTAATCCTCATTCAGTATTGTAGGGCAGAAACTTTATTAGATTATCTCCACAGAGATGTGATGTGTCCAACTGTGGACATGACCTTTGATTAGCTGGAGATGTGACTCCTCCACCCATTAGTTAACTGGAACCTTTTAAGAGCAAACATTTTAGAGAGAATCAGAAATGAAAGAAACCTCAGCGCCAACAGAGACAGAGCTGACAGAAACTTCAGAGCAGAGCTGACACAGATGCCAACACCTGGAGAACAGAGAAACAGACGTTTAGAGATGCTTGGAGCCCAGAAGACGTTGCCATGAGATGAGCCAGAACCTGGAGAGAGCCAAGGGAAGCCAAGAGATAGAAGCCAGCCCTGAAAGAAGCAAAATGAGGAACCCCTACAGGAACAAAGGCTGAAAGCAAAGGAGCCTAGGAACAAGGGACCAACATGCTTTCCTAGCTGACAGAGGTATTCCAGATGCATTGGTCTTTCTTGAATTAAGGTATCTTTACCTGGATGCCTTAGTTTGGGCATTTTCATAGGCTTAAACTGTAAACTTGTAACTTATTAAATTCCCTTTATAACATTAAAGTCGTTCCAATTTTGGTATACTGCATTCCAGCAGCTTACTAACTAAAAACACTATTAACTAAGAAAGGGAGGTTGAACTGAAGAATAAATAGTATTTATTTATTTCTGATGGTGTTCTTTTTTAGATTCATTTCCTGGTGTCAAATATAAAGATCTCACTGTGCAGTTTAAAAAACAGAGTGCAAAAGTCACAGAAATATGCAAGAGTCCTTCATGTTTATCCTAGTATCATTTCAGTTATCTCACAGAAAACACCAAACTGTGGTTTAAAAACTACATGAATGTGCCATACTTACTATCTTTAAAGCAATTATTTTAAAAATAGGAAGATTAAAAACATCTCTCCTTAGAAAATATACAGAAGAGAGGAGGATGACTCCAAAATAATGTTAGATAAACTGCCCATCGATTTGAGATTCCATGGTCTTAGAGCCTGAAAAATAAAACAGACTAGCAAGAAAATATATGATTGGAGCTGCACTATTTGTAAAAGAAAAAGGTGCAGTTTCTTGTTTCACAGAAGAACTGATTTCTTTTCAAAACTGACAAGGATTGACACTTTGCAACTAAAAGTAAAGACTAAAAGTGACATGAAATTTTTGTGCCTTTGGGTTTTAATAAATCACAAAACTGAAATGCAAGTAAAACTCAACTATGTTCTCTAACCACTTAACTACATAGGCACATACAAAGGATACAAAAAAAGTAATGAGAATTCATGCTTTCACGGAAATTATAGTTTTGTAAAACTGTTTTGTTTATTAATATCTAAGTAGCTATTATGCAGAACATATAAGATAATATGATAATAAATGATATAACGCATATTTAATGTAACTTTAAACAAAGTGCCGTATATATATGTATTACTAAACAGAAACTAAGGTCTACAAAAAAGAATCTGTGTTATGTAAGTATAGAACAGGAGGGTTATACTTGACTATAAAGAACAATTTCTTTCACAGAACAGAAGTAAACAGAGCCAGAGTAAAGAGCACATTCCCAACTAGAACAACTAGACAATCAGAACAATTAAAACAATCCCAGTTAGGGCAATTTAATTCCAGAGAAGCTAATCAAGCCAAGGTAGGCCACTATGAAAGGAACTGATGTAATGCACATATTTTGTAAAGATTATTTTGCAGTGCTATAACCTGTGGGAAGGGGAAAAAAGTGAGGCAAAGAGAACAGTTAAAGAGAAAATACAAAAGCTCCTTACTTATAAAATTTTACTTTATGAATGCTTCAATACAGAAGAAAAACATGTTCACTCTGTTCATAAGCAAAGCTATTTCATTTTTCAGAGTACAGAGTGTTTTATAAACATTAATACATTATGGCTGATAAATACAAAAGCAATTTCAAGTGTTGAGAATGCTAGTAAGAAGAGTTTGATTTCAATGGAAGTAAATGTACTTTTTATGTTTGAAACACCATCTCCAAAATAGAAAATTAGTAAGCAAATGATGACTGTTGAATGGCTTTATGGAATGAGAAAGTAGAAATGATTCTGAAGGTTAACAAGTGAATCATGCAATACATGGAAAAATAGTGGGCCTATGCCAGCAATAAAAGGTATTTAGACATGGAAAAATTAAAATAAGTACTTAGATGATTAGCATGAAAATCAGATACCTACTGGCCCAAAGTTAAAGAAGGGTAGGAATTTGAAAGCTTAAGGGCTATGTATGATTAACAGTGCTGAGGATGAGATTTCTGTTACCAGACAGAAGTTTGAGGCTCATGAGTTCAAGATCTATGAACACCATCAAAGCAAGAGTGTGTTCGTTCAGGCCTGAATATCCCATGGTTGATGACAATGTAATAAAACAGCTAACATTTATTGAACTCTTACATGTGCCAGGAACTTTCTTTTCACATGTCTTCTCTAATTTAATTTTACTAACATTATCCTTTTTAAAAGAGAAATTAAGTAACTTTTTTAGGGTCACAAAGCTAGTAAGGGTCACAGCTAGGACTGGCAACAGGCAATGGGCTTCAGAAACTGCACTCTTAACCACAAAGGCATAGTACTGCCCATTAGGCGCTCCCTAAGACACTTGGGCTAATAATCAGGGGGTCGAGAAAAGGTGCCTCAAAAGAATTTCAACCAAGACAAAAATGATATATTTTGAAACAAACAAAAAAATTTTCAGAAACAAACCAAAAAATGTTCAGTTGGTCCCTTATTAACATGGAGAGAATCATAGTAACACAGAGAAAAGAGAGTATGCTTGGTTTTAAAGCTTCAAAACTGTTCCCTAGAAATCTATCTAGGCATTGCAAGGAAGGCCTAAACTGCTTTTTACTCTCTTTAGAATTAAAAAAAAAACAAAAAGAAAGAAAGAAAGAATAAGATTTTCTAAAGAGCATTCTAGAACTTATCTTTACTAGCAAAAAAGATATACATTTAGTTAATTATGAGTAAGATGATTAGGGCATGAAGTAGAATAGCAGCAATAAGAGGATCAAGCGAAGGCTGCAGGAAACATTTCAAAGAAAAAGGAACTGGGAAGGAGAGAAACAGAAGGCTGGTAATAAGAAATGAAAATGGTAGTATTCTCAAAGATGGTTAAGACTGGAAGGATAGTTGGTTTAGAAAGGAAGCCTGTTAAATGTGAAGTAAGTATTAAAGGCCACTGTCAAAACAGGGCAAGCGTCCAACTGAGTGTCAGGATCTGCAAGATGAATGATGTTGGAGGACTAGAGCAGTCAGGTCCTTGGCGTGGCTAAGTCCTGAAACCCACACAGTAAACTCGAATCCCATGGCTAGGAAGAAACTGCTTCAGTTTGAAAGTCTTCTTGAGGCTTGTTGCCGAGAGTCAATGTCCTGATTTCTTTGATGCTTTGTTGCCTAAACTCCTTGAATGGGTTTTCTGACCACCTGGTATCTGAGCTGAGCTCTGTCATAATGGAAATGTTGGAACATTTTGGCTAAGTAGAGCTACAAGGAGGCAGAGATTAGTCATGAGTATTTCCTCAGAATTACTCCAAATGTCATCAGAAAACAACTTCTCCTTTTAAGAAAAAAATTACTAGCACTCTAATAGCAATTACTGGTCCAAGAGAGTTAAGTTCTAATTATTTAAAAGTTCTACAAACTTACAAATAGAAAAAGTTATAATAATCTATCACTTCCACTCAGGTCTCTCATTACTCATTCAAACATTTACCAGAAATCATATCTTTCTGGCAAGCAAGAAATTCTACATCCAAGTTTTATAATTTACATGACTATTCCCTTGCATTAAGTCTGGATACTTAAGAATGAATGTAGATATACATTTATTCCCACTATTCTAAGTGATGATCTTTAAGGATCAAAATATCTTATTTGAGCAACAGCTTTAATCAAGGTGGATAATTTCTTGGTTTCTTGAAGGCCACTAATGTACAGAATGAAAATAGTCAAGGATTACATGGCCAGTAAAAAGAGTCAGAAGAGCCAAAATATGGATAAATAGATAAAAAGGAAAAACAAAGAAAAAATTACACAGTTTTTCTAATTCCAATAGGATCACAGACAAAATGAATAAAGGTAGGGAAAGCAAAGAAACTGAATCTACCTTTAAAAACAGACTATCGCACCAACTTTGCCTTGAAATGTCTAAGCAGTAAAGATAATTTTGAGTTTTTCTAACAAGGTATAAGATGAAATGAATCAGAAAAATTCATCCTTTTTTATCCTTTGCATAAAGATAAAAGGTTTTTTTCCCTGTAGGGATATAAAACGTATTGATATGGTATCTAAAATTCTCTAACTTTAAGCACTACAGAAGATTAAAATGCCAAAGAAGCCACAACTTCTATTCCTGAATGGGAAAAGTTAATTTTTTGAAGATTACTGTCACTTTTGTTAGAAGTGCAAAAGGAGGTAAGGCAGAAATCAGCACTTGTATCGCTTTGACCTGGTCTTCAGTGTTCTCACAATGTTCTTCTGGGAGTGTCCCAGGCTCTCAGCATCTTTTCTCTTTTACAAACTCAGAAATAAACATATCCCGAGTGTGTTACATGAGAACAGTAAAGAGCTACCATCTGCTTTGTTTTGGATAGTGCATTTCTATTACTGCAGTTTAAGATCAAATCATTCCCTTAAGTCCAGTTTACTCACCTGCTAAGTGACATGCTTTTGCACAATAGCTGCAGAGTACATCCAATTTAAATTAATGCCCTGGCAAAATCATGATTAACATGCTACCAAACTTTGAAGAATTAGTCTCAAAGTGGAAAGGAATTAGTTCAAAATTAGAGTAGAAAAGAAAATATTATATGCTTAAATAGAACTTATTTTTATACCTATACTGGAACTCACCCATTACTTGAATAAATGCACACATCCCACTGAGCTTCACTTCTACCACTTGAACATATTTCTGTCACACCACAACCTGCTCTATCAATGATCGATGACTCTAGTATCCATATATACTATTTTAATGCTAAGTTTATTATTGTTTTAATAATTATATGGTATCTAAAATATAAAGGACAATCTTGCTATAAATATATAAATTGTTTAACAAATGCTGATAATATATAAATTGTTATGATTATACAATATAGAAATGTTTCCTATTAAATATATTATTGTATAATAGAATATAAATAAAATTATATAGTATATAATATCACATATATAATTACAATATAGCATAAAAGTTATAATACCACCATTACTTTCCTTTCTGAAACTTAATGGAAGTGCTCTACTCTAAAAGCTCAAAAGTCTTTAAAAATCAAAAGTAACAGAAGCCTTTAAAAATTAATAGTAACTTACACTAACATATGTGTTCTTTTTTCTAAAACGGATTCTATTTTATATTCCCCACTCACTTTATTCATTTGAAGAAGTTTTTTGGGTTCACATTAAATTTTATTTTTATATTCTAAAATCCAAGAAACCCTAATGGATTCATTATCAACTAAAATATTCTGAGTTTTCTTTTCCTTTCTTCATTTGAAATATGGATAAAAGACACTAAATAACACTGGTCAAAGAACTGGTAAAATCCTTTTTAATAAGTTTAAAGAGAGGTCCAGGCCTCTGACTTTGATTGAATAATTGTAAAATAATATTAAAACCACAGGAAAAGTACAAAGGACCATTTTTTTTCTCTATGCATGCAACTCCCTTTTTTTTGTATGCTGTGTGGTGGGGATCACATTTCATTATTTTTCCACATGAATATCCCATTATCACAGCACCATTTGTTGAATTTTTTTTCCATGTAATTTATTTTTTGGGGGGTGGGGTGGGGGCAGGCACCAGAAATTGAACCCAGGTCTCCGGCATGGCAGGTGAGAATTCTATCTGCTGAGCCACCGTCGTATCGCCTTACGTACCTTTTTATGTTAAAAATGATTAATTCCTGTTAAATGATTAAAATAAGCTTTATTTTCTTTCAGACTCTTTACTTGGAAGATGTGAAAATTCTAGGATAATAAAAGGCTTATCAGATGAGAAGTTTTTCAAGGAAAACTTTTAAACTATCCCATATTCTTGAAAAGAACATTTAAATACCACGTCATAGTACTCAGGCCTAAAATTGTTGTTAAAAACAAGCCATTTTCCTACCGTAGTGTTCTATACTAATGTAAAATGTTAAATAATCTAAAAGCAAATTAACTGCAATTTAGAAAATAAGTTCTAATTAAAGAGGCCAAACCTAAATTATTAGTTTTAAAAGGCTTATAGGATCAGCAGAATGCTCTGCCTCCAGTACTACAAAAGGAACTATAAAATGAAAATACACAAAAAGAAATGGTAATGATTTTGATAAATAAAAATTGTGACACAATAAAGAGTAATGCTTAATGAACTACTTGAAATTTGTTTTATATACTCTGCTAATTCAGTTAATAGGTAAAAGGATTAACAAAGGATCTTTTTAAGTAGATATTCTCTTTTTTCTCAGCAATGTTAGGTTTGCCATGACAAAAGATTTCGGGTCAAATGTAGAACAGACTCAAGATTGAACTACCCTCAGACAGAGCTTTCAGCTATTGTTACAAGGCAGGAATATTTTGAAGCTGTATCGCTGGTGAGTTGGGAATAGCTTGTCAATAAATCTCAAATAAAAAAATTTTCTACCTGAGAAAAAAAGCAAGTCCCAACAGCAACCAGAAAAATCTGTTTAAAAAATTTCAGGCTACTTTTGATTAACTACAAAGGAGAATCATTCTAATTTCTCATTCTTTGCTATGTTACAACTGCAAGCCGTAAGTCAAAAAAAGTAGCACACTGTTACATTTCTGAACAGTTTGGTGAAAATAAAAGGTTGGAGCTTTAATATAAGCATGCCAAGAAAAAAGGTTAGAAAAAAAAGATCATACCCTATATAAGTGCTCTCATGCATTACAGATAGTTGTGTAAACTGGCACAACCCTTTTAAAAAACAGTTTGTCAAAAGGTTTCCAGAATCATTAATTATTCATTACCTTTGATATAGTAATTTCATATCTAGCAATCTATACTGAGAAAATAGTAGCTATACACACATACACACACATACATACACACACAAACACACACACACATATATATCCCCTGCAGCCCTATCCAGACCAGGAAACACCCACTGAAAACAACCCAGAGATATGTTTAATATTACTATATAATCATTTGATGGAAGTTTTATAAGCATTAAAATAATGTTATGAAGACTAAGGAAAAAATAAAATGAATTCTATAAAATCTTAGACAAAAAAGGCAAGAGATAAAATTTAGTTATATTTCAATTGCATAAAATTATTTTTAAGGTATACATAGAAAAAGGACAAATGAGATAAAACACTACCATTAATTACACTAGGAAGGTATAGGTAATGAGTTATCTTCTTAATTTTTTTTTCAATTTATATATATGCTTGTATAATGAATAGAATTTGTAAGAATGAACAAAAAAACTTGATTTGGAAATAATCAAGATTAAGGAGGGCATGATCAAATTATTTTTAGAATTACCTGACTCAAATCAATATCACTGATTATACAATAAAATTCAGTTTAAATACATTTAAAAATTCAAATATATTTGTTTAAAATATATTTATTCAAAATGTGCAAAAGGCCTTGTTATAAATTAACCTGACCTAAAAATTATTTCACTGCAGGTAGCAGATGAGCAGTAATTTAGCCCTTAAAAAATTCAGATATTTAAAAAAGAACATTAGACATTTTTAAATAAAGAATATTAAAATAGCCCTCCTACTTTCTTATATATACAATTAAATTAGTTGGCAGTTTCTAGGATATAATTTCATAATGATTTTCACATATTATTAGGCTTACAAAAATGCCATTTAATCTTTTCTCCTTTCTCTATTTTTACATGAAACGAATTTAACACTCTGAACCATGACAAGTTCTAAATATAAGGTAAAAGTATTTAGAATAAGATTTTATCCAATTAACTCTTTCCTGTTATATAATCACCAGATTCTTAATGAGGATAAAAATGTTTTACTGTCATAACTTCTCTTTAAAAAAACAATTATACTAAACTTTAGTGTATGGTTTAACTCAGGGTTTACTATTTATGTTATGCAGTTCCATGGATTTTTCTTTAAATTTTTATTCTAGTGTCATAGTATAACCTAAAAATTTCCCCTTTAATCAAATTCAAATTCATAATTCAGAGCTGTTAATGGATATATACTTTTTGATAATTTAACTAAGCTTTCTTATAACAATATCTGTAGCATACGAACCAGCAAAAGGGCAGAGAGCTTCTCTCTCTCCGCAAGAATTTGAGGAAGAGAAAGATGAAAATGATAGAATATCAGAAATAGAAACAAATTATTCCAAGCACAAGAACAAAACCATATTATCAGAATATAACAGAAATTAATAATTTCCATTAAAATGTATATGAATAAACAAAACTAAGTACTTAAATATTATTTCTAATTATTAAAATAACAAAAACTAATATTAAATAATTTACTATTCACTAGACATACCTAGGCCTTTTATCTAATTATCTAATTTAATATGCGCACTCTCTGCCATAGGATTCCTGACATTAACATCACAATACAGATGCACTGTACACAAGTTTACTGCCTCCTTAAAGGGGTAAGTTTCTTGAGACAAGGATATTTTACTTAGTCTCACCCTTCTTGACATAAGGTCCATACCAGGTGCTTAATACATGCTAAATGAACTGAATTCATTATATAGAGGATAACCGTACATTCGGCTTTGTTCAAGACAGTCCTGGTTTTCATCTGTGGTGCCAGCAAAATTAAAAACAGTGTACCCTTTCCTTTTTAAAGCATGCTGATGTGGACAATAAATTGCATGGTAATCCTAACTGTTGCAAGTTAACACTCATGCTAAAATCGTCAGTAAATTTATAAAATGCAAAGAATGACTGGATTAGGGCACTGAGCACTTTCAAGTGGAGTGGCAGAGGTGAAAGGAAAGGGTGCGGAGCAGATACACATAGCACCACAGACCTGACCATCCCTGTTGCTCGCTGGTCTCCAGAGAAAGCAGGTACTACAGTAGAGGTTCTTGCAAAGGTTAGTTCCCCATTTAGACCAGCACTGAGGGGGCCAAATTTCAACTAGGGATACAAGAAATTTAGAAGATATACACTATACCAAATATTACATCTCCTCTAGCTCCAAAGAAAAGCTGTGATGAATCTGTGTACCCAAAGACATCTTTTGAAGTAGCATCTATTTATTTTTTATAATGGTATAACTGGAATAGATTTTATATATTATTCTCATTCCACAGGAGAAAGACTTTATAAGACCAACCTTTTAAGAAAAACAATAAGCCATTATTAAGCCTTAACTGGCCTCTGAAATTAAGCATTTTATTGATAAATAAATTTATTTAAAGCACTTAGTTCTAAATAAATGTCTGGGATTCATTTTTTAACTGATGGATTTTTTTTTCAAATACTACTTACGAGGCTCAACAATCTAAAGGCTCAACAAGAGCCTAGTAGTGTAATTTCATGCAAACAGATAAACATAAGAACTTAATCTTGATGAGCTGAAGCAAAACTTAGAATTTAATACCACATCTGTATAAATTTCTGTAACTTCTCACACTCGGTATTAAATTGCATAACTTAGTGACCAATATTTTACAAATAGCCAATGCATACATACCTAACGAAAGAATTCCAAAGTACAAGAAAGGCCAATTGGATTTTAACATAAGAGAATACAAAAAGTCTACTGATGAGGTTTCAGATTCCACATTGCAGCTAACTTTTAAGAAACTACCACTTGTGGAATCTAGGTGTACCATCAGAGAAGAATATTTACAATTATCTGAAAAGGTTATTAAAACAGTTCTCACTTTTCCAATTACATATCTGTGTAAGACTGGACAGTCTTTATCTATGTCAACCCAAATAAGGTTGTAAAAGACTGAAGGCAGAACTAGATAAGAGTATCTGGCTATCTTCTTTTAAGCTAAATATTTAAGACTTTGAAAAATTATAAGATAATAACATTCTTCTTATTAATGTTTTCTTGGAAATACACTTTCAAAAAATTGTTATTCATGTTAACATGTGAAAGGTTTATTATTACTATTTCCAAATTACTTAATAAATCTTTAAATAATTTCTTGGTTTTAATTCCTAATAGTAAATCGCAGTAGAGACAAACCACATAAGCAAATACTCTCTGACATCCTGAAGAATTCTGAAAGCATAAAAAGGGTCCTGAGATCAAACATTTTGAAAACCATGAATGAGGCAATAACCATTTGGTTGCATAAATTAAATTATGTTTGTAAGGACTCTTTTTACTTCATAGTCACAATGTGGAGACATAATCATAATTCTCGTTATTCAAAATAAGAAGAAAAACGAAGAAAATTCAGTTCATAATCTTATTTTTATTTGACATATATAATTACACATCATTTGAAAACATATAAACATGGTGAAACACACTGAAAGATTTAATGCTGGCCACAGAGGTACTTGCTTTTCATTTTCAGGAAATTAGGCTTGGTGATGTATTTGACTTAGCGCATATTAACTCTTTGACTATTTGTTAAGCCTATCAATTTCTAAATACAAAGTCAGACACAAAACAAAGAATAAACTTTCAGATTTGTGTCATGTGAGAAAAATAACCAACCAAACAAATTACAAGATGGCACAAAGGACTCAATCAGTGGAGAAATATTACCAAATACATTAAGTGCAATTAAAAAAAATTTTTTTGTAATAACATATATACAACAGAACATTTCCCATTTTAACCATCTTCAAAAGGTAAGTGCAACTTTTTTTAACTACTCAAAACTTACCAGGATTATAGGAAAATAATAAGATAACAGCAAGAAACACCATTTCAGTGAATGAAAAAAATAAATTTTTTTTGTTCTCCTAATAACTGTACTTGACTCAGCAAAAATGGTTACAGCTGTGGAGGTCACATAAGAATGAAAATTTTCATAGTTATGGCTCTTTAAATAATTAAGTAATAATTAAGTTAAAAAAGTTTAGATGAGTGGAAAATGCACTCTAAATTTCATGGACATAAATATGTTAGGTTGCTTTTCAATAGTAAATAAACTGTACATCCAAATAAATAGTTTTTTGTAGACAGAACTTTAATCTAAAAATCAAGCAAAACGCTTAACTTCTAGGCTCTAATGAATGCTAGGAAACAGCATTCCAAATTACAATTTAATAAACTGCATTTCATATAACTTTGTATAGAAGAAAAATACTAATTCAACTTGAGCTGACTTTTCTCTTGTTTCAATGTTTGCATGAAAAAATAATTATGCAGTCTATTTGGAAAAGTATAATCAATCCAAGGGCATGCATGTATCAATTTTATCTTAGGAGAATTTCTCCATGTTCCAGTTGCTTCATTCCTTATTACGTGCTGCAAAAAGCAGTAATAATTTTTATAGCCAAATATCACTTCATAAGATACCAGGTGGCTTTCAATATTTACCATATAAGTCATGCATGAAATTTAAACATTACAAAAAATGACTTACCAGTTGACACTCCTGAAATATGCACATTTTCAGAATGTTCTGCAAGAGCACCATTTCCTAAAATTAAACATAATGGATAAACTAATTTCCAAGAGAAAATTTTATAAATTTTTTTCAAATCCTCCCTTTAAAAGAGAAACTACATAAAACTATTTTTATTATTCAGGAGCTAAATTAAAGTCTCATACACTATTTGAAACAATCCGAAGTCCCAAATCATAACAGAGTGGGGAAAACAAAATATTTTAGAAATCACAACAATGTAGTGCAACACATAAAGGTCAAATCCTATATATTTCTTTCTGGTGTTCCTCAGACCTATATTCTGAGTAACACCAGAAAGAATTTTCTATCAAGTTAATAATCAAAAGGAAACACAGTACTATTTCTAGAAAGGAAGGAACCATATGCTTTTTTGTGTTTGTGAACCATATATGCTTTAAAAAAATAATAGTGTTCCTCTAAAGCCTGTCTAATCAGCCCTGCATGTTTAGCAAGGGATGCACATTGTACTTAAAACAAAAACAAAAACCAAATAAAAGAAAACAAACCTCTCGCATTGTCTATTAAATCTTTCAATCTTTTCTCACCAACAACTCAAATATTCCTAACAGCAGGGACAGAATTATAACTGACTTTGGCAGCCCCTGATTTTCTTTACTTCTTAGCACAAAGTTGGGCACACGGCATTCAAATAACTTACTAAAATATGTATCATCTAATAAAATAAAAGTACTTTTAAAAAAAAGACTCCAATTTAAAATATTGAGAATATTTACTCTCTCAAATTAATGTGAATAGAACCATCAGGCATTTTTCTTTTGCAACACTTCAAAATATAGTATTATTACTGAAGAATAAAATGTGATAAAACATTTTTAGTCAACTATAGCTATATCCTTCAAAATAAAAAAGAAATGTTTCCTTCCATTAATCAATAACTACTATTATATATGATATATATATATAATTAATAAGTTAAGGATTAAGAAAACTCTAGCATTACATTTTACATAATGTTATATATATTAAATTGAAGCTGCTAGAAGGCTCCCTGCCTATTTCTTTACCACACAAAACTTATAAATAGAAAAGACACACACTGATTCAATAAAGCAACTAAAAAAGTTTGCCAAACATCAGCATAAATTGTCTAAACCCTTGCTACTCATAAATATATCAACAGAACTGGCATCACGGAGAACTTGTTAGAAAGGCAGAATCTCGGCCCCCACCACCAGATTAATATAGCAGAATTTCTATCTTAAGAAGAGTCTCTCCCTGCCATTTATACGCACATTAAGGTTTGAGAAGCACTGGTTTAAATTGCTATATCTAACCTTATATACAATTATAAATTACTGTTACATAATTTGATTCTAATGTGTCCAATATTCTTAAGTATATTAAATTATGCTCAGGAGTTTCAATGTTAGATATATTTTAAATATTAAAAAATTGCAATTTAATAAGTAAAGATAGGTAGAAGGAAAAAGATGTATAATGGAGTATTTTAAGAGCATGGATTCCGAACTAGATGGCCAGAATTCTAATCCCAGCTCTACTACTTATCTGCTTTGCGATTTGAGGCAAATCATGTAAACTCTCTATGCTTCAATTTCCTCATCTCTAAAACGGAGATAATCATAGCTACTTCATAGGTTTGACTGCATGAATAAATGAGCTTGGTGGAATTTTTACAGTAGCAAAAAGAAAAGCAACAATAAAAACAAAACCTCTACTTTTACTTACCAATTTTTTAGAAAAATTTCCTTGCCCAGTTTAATGATAACTCAACCATAACGCTTTGGAGATCACCCAAATCAGAAGTGAAGTAACTGATTTTAACTCCCATGGTCAGCATGTTGCACCTCTTAATTACTTAATGGACCTAGGCACTGACCATCAATGCTAACTTCGGGGGGGAAAAAAAGAGATAACAAAGCACGTGCCCTTTCATGGAAAAACACACAAAAAGAAACGAATCTGATCAAGGAGCATTGTCCAACAGAACTTTCTACAATGATGGATATATTTGAAAATAGTACTGATATGGTTGCCATTAACCACTGAATTTTTGATGTATTTAATGGAAAATTAACAATAATTCCTGAAATATGATGATGGTATGGTACTTAGGAATATGAAAAAAATATATCCTTATCTTTTAGAGAGAGGCATTCTAAAATATTTATGGTTGAAATTATATGCCTAGGACTTCCTTCAAAATAACACAGGGGAGGAGGAATTTAATAGGGTTATGAATGGAATTTAAAAGGGTTATAAATGGGGCAGGATTGGCTCTGGGTTAATGGCTGTTGGAGCTAAGTGTTAGGTACGTGGGGCTCCATTATATTATTCTATCTACTTTCCTAGTATTCAAAATTCTCCATAATAAAAAGTTTAAAAAGAAACAAACTATATGACACAGGAAATGCTCTGCAAGAGACCCAAAACATGTAGGCTTCTTCAGACCAAGTTTTTAAATTTTATGCATCTTTTTATTCCCTCAGTAACCTAACCTAGTCTAACATCTTATATATTACATTACACAAAATAAAACCATTCCAATAATATATTGTAGTTTTAAATTTCTTTAGTTTTATATTTTTACAATAACATAGCATTTTAAGGAAACTTAAAGATAAATCATATTACTAAGCTGTGCGAAGGTAAGAAAAGAGAGAGAGCTCCAAACCCAGGTCCTACCTAGTCCTCAAGTCTGACATATGATAGCCATCATCTTTTTTATAAAGAGGTATGTGCAAAGAACAAAGCCAGGCAACTACATATTTCTTTTTTACAACCAATAAGGCTTCTGACCCCAAACTCCACTATAGTCTGCTGGAAGGCAGGCTTAAATAGTAGTGGCTGATGTTGCCTGAGGCAGGCCTAAAATCTAGAACCAAAGATACGTGGTCACTTCGTAATTTCTCAAATTTACAAGTCTTGGACCTCTGTTTCTGAGAATTCTAAAGTGGAGAAAAGGCCAGACTTGGGAAAAGCACACTAAAAAGGGGCAAACTAGCCAGTGTATTGGGCACAATCGGCCAAGTTCCCTCTTTCCAGTTTACTCAGGGGAAGAGTCTCTAAAAGTGAGCACACAGATTCTCATACTAAAGAATAGCAAGAGAGAGAAGATCCATGTTCCTATCACTGGGTCCTGGTGAATGACCTTGACTTTCATGAATTTACTTCAATATTATTCTAGCTTGGAAAGACAGAGAGAATATCTTCAAATCCCTAGACAAGCAGTCTAAAATCTTTTCCAAAGCTTAATTTTTCTCTACAACATACCCACCAAATGGTAACATCTTGTACCTAGTTGTGGAAGTGATACAAATATCACTGTTTTTTTTTCAATTTAACCCATTTCATCTTCAATATCTGTTTAAAAAATATTACTGTAGAAAATTCTAAGGGAACTACCAGGAATTGTTTCTTCCAAGACTTGGGTTCATACTTGAAAGATCTAGACACTCCACCATACAGTAATTCTTCAACTATTTTAAGAAAACTTTCATTTTCCCCTTCCACACACGAAGTTATATCTTGTCCAGAACACTCATTTTCTTCATTCCTCACAATGTGCTTTTACATTCACTTCGCCATCGTGCAGTTTTGTGCATGTTCTTTTGAAAGTTTGGCATCTAGCATTCATGTGCTCTACCCAGGCTGAGTTCTTATAAGTATGTAGTAGAGGACGTCTATTATCATATATATATATATATATATATGTTCAGTACTTCCCTTAATGCAGTCTCAAATTGCCGACTGCATTGCTCAATCATGCCAAACATATTATGGATTAAAACCCTTAAATTTCTTCAATACATTCTGCTACAAAGCCATGTTTCCTCTATTCTGTCCTTTTTTGGGGGGGGAACATGTCTGGGGGTGAAAGATGCTTAAGGGTAGGAACTTAAACTATTTTAAATTTGTTTTACTTTGTAAATTTTTCCCTTGTTCTGGGCTTAAAGGATGTGTTTTTGGATTCCGATTCTGTCATTTGGCATAGCTGCTATCCTGATTAGGGTCATGTCAATTTCCAACTGAATGATTCTATCTTTATATATTTTTGTAATTTGCTGATTTTAAAATACTGACTAGAGCCAACGATGAAGGTCTAGAAACTCTTTTCCAGACTGATACAATCATTATTAACTTAATCTTAACTTTGCTAGAATCCAGGCCAAATTTTTCTAAATTATACAAAAAGTTTAATGAGACAACTTGTCAGACCCCTTGCAATAATTCCTATGCATATGTATTATATTTCTTTGGGTATGAATCTGTAAAAGAAATGCCGTTTCTCTGACATTGCTCTCATCATGTCTATATGACTTGCAGATTTGTTTCCTCTTTCTGGTATTCACAAACCCCATCTTTTATTCTCCATTTTAAATCTTCCCTAGGATCATTGCAACTAATTGTTGGTTTGTAGCATTTTTGGCACCTCCATCCCCATTTTGGAAAATCAAAATTTCATTTGCCTGTTTCTAGTCATCTGACCCTTCATTGTCTGATTCCCTGGAAGCAATTTAGTATTTAATTCAGAATTCTTAAAGTTCAGAATACCTACATGAACTCCTATAATCTTTGCATCTGTGTCCCTCAAGAAGTTTTTTAGAAATGTTTATTCTCTTTTCAGTTTAAAAAAGTATATTTGGTAGAGAGGACCAATGTCTATTGGTATTACACCATCTGTCCAAGCAATAGCCCTATATAACTTTGTCATTCCTGTTCTACAAAATAAAAAATGTTTGAAACACTATTTTGCTATTCTTAGTATTTTTGTTAATCTCAATCCTGAGCTTTCTCTATTATTAGTTATGTTTGTACTTTGTCTTTGATTATATGTTCTTTCTATCTTAGAAACTTGATCTTAATTAGTCTGAAGACATTGAAAACCACATAATTTCTTTTTCTTTCATTCCTTTTTAGGACTGTCTTATTTTAATAATCAGAACTTATTATTAATAACCTGCCTCAATTGTCTTTCTTTCCAAATTTTCATGTTGTGAAGGCATATTAATTTTTTCTAAATTATCGCTGAATCTATAGGCCTCAAACTCTGATTATGCCTCATTTCATCTACTTTAGTTCTCATAGTATGGTTACTTCTTTCTGCCTTGTCAAAAGTAAGTACAAAGTAGCACTTTTCCAAGGATGATTGGATCAAGATGTTTGTGAATCCCCTGAAACTGCAGGGTGAATTCATTCTTCTGAGAGAAGGTTCTATAGGGTCTAACAAATGTCTAACAAATGATTCCTATAATGAAATGTTTCATGTAAAAAAAAAAAAAAATTAAGAAATCCCTAGGAGAAAGATTTTATTTTCCTGTCTGTTTAATTATTGGTATTCTAAAAAATATTGTTTCTGATGCTGACCAAACTGAAACCTACCTGCCATTTAAAATAGTAATATAACATTTTTAATAGAAAGATACATTCTAATTTTCAAATCACATTTTAAACAGGTATTTCGGAGTTCAATCTTCTTATATGTTTAGACTTCCTATAATATTATGTTAGTAAGATTTTATGTTTGCCACATCTTTGAAATAAGAGTATGATGACAATGAACTAGTACTCAAAATACAAATGCTAAACAAGCATTAGCGGCCAGCAGAGAATGAATCACACCCTTTAAGAATATTTAAGATATTTATGAATCCTACTGCTGGGTATCTCAGTGACGGTAGTCAAGCAGATGGGAATAATATTTTTTTTTTCTAAAATTACTTTAGATCATTGATGTAAGAGCTCAAAAAGAAAGGGACCCTGAAGATAATAAGAGTCAGAGGTTCATAACCTGACTCTGGGGTTCCACTAAAGTACTATGAAGGCTTGGAAGGATTTAGAATTCAAAAGAAAACAGCAGAAACTAAACATATATATATATATTTTCAATAACGGCTTTGAGATATAGTTCATATACCAAAAAACTCACCTTTTTAAAGTGCACATACCAGTGGTTTTTAATTTATTCACAAAGCTACTGTTCTAATATGCTAGCTGCCAGAATGCAATATACCAGGAACAGAATAACTTTTAAAAAGGGAAATTTAATAAGTTGCTAGTTAACAGTTCTAAGGCTGAGAAAATGTCCCAATTACAACAAGTCTATAGAAATGTCCAATCAAAGGCATCCAGGGGAAGATACCTTGGTTCAACAAGGACAATGAAGTTCAGAGTTTCTCTCTCAAGTGAGAAGGCACATGGTGAACACAGAGTTTCTCTCTCAAGTGAGAAGGCACATGGTGAGCATGGCGTCATCTGTTAGCTTCTTCTCCTGGCTTCCTGTTTCATGAAGCTCCCCGTGAGGCATTTTTCCTTCTTCATCTCCAAAGGTCACTAGCTCGTGGACTCTCTGCTTTGTGGTGCTGCAGCATTCTCTGCTCTCTCCGAATCTCCCTCACTCTCCAAAATGTTTCCTCTTTTATAGGACTCCAGAAATATATCAAGATCCACCCAAATGGGTAGAGACATGTCATCACCTAATCCAGCTTAACAACCACTCTTGATTAAATCACATCTCTAGGGAGATGATCTGATTACAGGTTCAAACATACAGTATTAAATAGGAATTATACTGCCTTTATGAAATGGGATTTAGATTAAAACATGGCTTTTCTAGGGGACATACATCCTTTCAAACCAGCACAGCTACGTAAACATCATCACTATCTAAGTCCAGGGCATTTTCATCAGCCCTAAAAGAACAACTGTACCCATTATTAACATTCCCTATTCACCTTTCCCTTATTCCCTGGCAATCACTAATCTAGAGTTTCTCTATGGCTTTGACTATTCTGGATATTTCATAGCAATGAAATCATACAATATGTGGCCTTTTGTGTCGGGCTTCTTTCTCCTAGCATAATGTTTTCAAATTTCATCCATGTTGTTGCATGAATTAGTATTTCATTCCTTTTTATGACCAAATAATATTACACGGTATGGCTATGCCAGACTTAGCTTAACTATTCATCAGTTAAAAGACATTTGGGGGCGGGCCGCGGTGGCTCAGCGGGCAAGAGTGCTTGCCTGCCGTGCCGGAGGACCCCGGTTCGATTCCCGGCCCCAGCCCATGTAAAAAACAAACAAACAAACAAAATATAATAAAACAAGAAAATGTTTAAAAATGTTTCACTTCCTTCCTTCCATCTTTCCTTCTTTCTCTGTCTTTCCTTCCCTTCCTCCCTCTTTCTTTAAAAAAAAAAAAAAAAAGACATTTGGGCTATTTTTTCTTAGTCTATAAGGAATAATGCTACTATGAACATATGTATACAAGGTTTTGTGTGGACATATGTTTTCAATTCTCTTGGGTATAAACCTGGGATTGGAACTGCTGGGTTGTACGGTAACCCTGTTCAACTTTTTGAGAAACTGCCAAACTGTTTTCCAAATGGCTGTACCCCTTTACATTTCCCCCAGCAATGTGGGAGGTTTACAATTTTCCCACATCCTCACCAACGTGTAATTGTGTCTGGCTTTTTCAGTTCTAGCTATCCTACTGGGTATGCAGTAGTATCTCATTGTGGTTTTGATTTACATTTTGCTAATGACTAATGATGTTAAGTATTTTTTTTCAAATGCTTTTTGGCCATTTGTGTATATTCTTTAGAAAAATCTCATCCAATCCTTTGTCCATTTATCAATTGGGTTATTTGTCTCTTTATTGTGGAATTGTAAGAATTCTTTATATATTCTGGGTAAAGCTCCTTATCAGATACATGATTTATAAATATTTTTTCCCATTTTGTGGGTTGTCTTTTCATTTTATTGATGATTTAAAGTTTAAGGATTTTAAAGCACAAGTGTTTTAAATTCTGATGAGGTCCAATTATCTGTTTTTTCTTTGTTGCTTATGTTGTGGTGTCATTTCTAAGGGTCTATTTCCTAACCCAAGTTTATGAAGATTTACTTCTACGTTTCCTTCTAAAAATTCGATAGTTTTAGCTCTTAGATTTAGGACTCTGATCCATTTTGAGTTAATTTTCTTTATGGTATGAAATAGGGGTTAAATTTATTCTTTTGCATGTGGCTATCCAACTAAGTCAGTCCCATTTGTTGAAAAGACTATTCATTCCCAATTAAATTATCCTGGCACCCTTGTCAAAAATCAATTGACCATAAATGTGTTACTTCTGGATTTCAATTCTATTCTATTCTATGCTTATTCTTATGCCAGTTAACACACTTTCATCATTACTGCATCTTTGTAGTATGTTCTGAAATTGGAAACCGTGAATCCTTCAACTTTGTTCTTCTTTTACAAGATTGTTTTGGCTATTCGGAACCCTTGGATTTCCTTAGTAATTTCAGGATCAATTTGCCAATTTCTATAAAGACAGGTACGATTTTGATTATGTTGACTCTATAGATTAATCTGGGGATTACAGCCATCTTTACATTAATTCTTCTGATTTATGAACATGTGATGTCTTTTCGTTTATATATATGTATTGGTCATCTTTAACTTCTTTCAGTAACATTTTGTAGTTTTCAAAGTATAAGTTTTGCTCTTCTTTTGCTGAAATTATTTCTAAGTATTCTACTTTCGTGATGCTATTGTAAATAGAAGTGTTTTTTTCATTTTCAAACTGTTCTTACTAATGTATAGGAATATAATTGTTCTTGTCTTCTGCAACCTTGCTGAACTTATTAGCTCTGAGAATTTGTATGTGTATTCCTTAGGATTTTCTATATACAAGATCATGCTGTCTGTGAATACAAATAGTTTTACTTCTTTTCTAATCTAGATGTCTTTTCATTTTCTTGACTAATGTCTCTGTTTAGAACTTCCAACACAATGTTCGATATGAAGTGGACATCCTTGACTTATTTCTGATCTTAGAAAGAAAAATTTTAGTATTTTACATTAAGTATGATGATGGCGATGGATTTTTCAAAGATATCCTTTATCAGGTTGAAGAAGTTTCCTTTTATTTCTAGTGTGTTGAGTGCTTTTTGTTCTGTTTCGTTTTAAATCATGAAAGGATATTGGATTTTGTCAGGTGCCTTTTTCTTTGTCTATTAAGATGATCTTCTGGTTATTATTCTTTATTCTATAATATGGCTTATTACAATGGTTTATTTTTGAATACTAACCTCATATGCCTATGACAAATCCCACTTTGTTAAAGTTTATAATTCTTTTCATACATTGCTGGATTTGGTTTGTAATATTTTGTTGAGGATTTTTGTGTCTATAATCTTAAAGAACATTAGTTTGTAGTTTATTTTTCTTAAAATAGCTTTGGTTTTGATACCAGAGCAATACTGGCCTCAGAGAATAAATTGGGAAGAGTTTACTAAGGATGAACATATAACTTTAATAGCAGCCTCTATTTGAGTGCCTACTATGGGACAGTCACTAAAATGAGTACTGTTAGTTACATGTTTTATTCTCATTTAGGGAAATACCAGGTATACTGCTTTTGGATCTAATTTTTTCTTTTGATTTATTTAAACTGTTCATTACTGAACTGTAGGTGATTAGCTTGCTGATTACATTATTAAAAATTCTGGAAAGTAACTATTGGCCTGCTTTCCTAGAATTATATACCAGCCACAGTATCCAAATTGATAATTTAGTACATGGTCAACTTAGTGCAGAGAAAAGTGTACTGGATAAAGGCTGTTTCCTTATTTTTTTTCCCAAAAATGTGGGGGCTGTGACTTAAGGTGCTACTGGTGTTAGGACAGTAAGAAAAGCCTGTGATAAAATTGTTAGGAGCCTCTGATGTCAATTATTTTATTCATAGTTAATGAAATTGAAGTAGAGAAGGGAAAGGCTGTTCCTTTTTAAAAATCATGTTTGTTAAAGTATAATTTCCATACAAATATATATCAATTTTAAGTGTACAGTCTGATGAGTTCTAACAAATCACTACAGTTCTGCAACCACACTATAATCAAGATACAGAATACCTGTATCACCCCCAAAAAATCTTAGGCCTCTTTGCAGTCATTTCCCACATAACACTCAAAATGACAGATATCCACTAATCAGATATGCACTTAGCATATGATATGCATTGTGCTGACCCTGTGATATATATACATATTAATCATCCTTCTAAAGTGATAAGAATGGATGCCATTTTTCCCCTGTTATGAATAAGGAAATTGATCCAAATAACTCACCAAAGATTTTTAAGTTATTAAGTTGTAAGGAAAGATTCAAACTCAAATCTACCTAATCCCAACATTAAAGTTTGAGAGCTTTCAGCTAAAAACACTGAATTTCTTGGGTTCCCATGAAGAGTTTTAAATATCTGGCTTCAGCTATCACTGCATGGGCACCTACTGGTTGAAGTCTTTTATAAAAACTATAAAACACCCCTACTACCTTCTACTGTCATTAAGACACAGATATCAGGCCCCCTTCATTCATTTGTGTTACCTTTCTGGATGCTGTCAGCATTTGAGTCTGTGATCCCTGGGTCTTTTTTCTTTTCTTTTTTTAAATAAAGCAAACAAAGCAGCCAAGTTAGGTATGCAGAAGAAGGTGTGGAAGGATACATATTAAACTGTTATTATCATTTCTTCTGAGGAAAGGAAGGAGGAGCTTTTATTCCTAATACATTTCTAAACGTTTTACTTGTTAAGAGTATACATTACTTTTGTAACTTTACTGATGTGGATTGAATGTATGTATTGAATGCTACCTTCTGAAAAAAGTTAAAACATAAAATTCCATAGCTATACAGTTTCAAGTTTTTCTCACTATTATTGAAAAAAAATGGTGCAAGAACTATTATTTAATATAAATACTAAAACATTTATTACTCCCTTTGGTAGCAACAGGTCACTTTAAAAAATGCTCTTATACAAGAGTCAATAATGAGAAGACCACAGCTTACACACATTCCTAAACTTGATGACATGACTAACAGCACCATGATGTTGATGCACAGACTAAAGAAAACAAAGGATACGATATTGGCTTTGTAATAACAATAAAGATAAACTATTTTTAATGTAACTGGTTGTAGGAAAATGGTCTTTTAAAGGTAGAATTACAACAAAAGGAGAATTTAAAAATCAATAACCATCTAAATTTTTAAAGTACACTTTTAACATTTTAAAGAAATTACTAAATTTTTAAAATCACAGCTGTTAAAATTTGTAGATTTAAGTTTTCCTTGACATTAACCTTGTGCTTTCTCTTTTTTTGCATCTAATATTCATACTACTGTTTTTTCCTACCTTTATTAGGTAAGAAGATCAGAGCATAGGTGCCTTGTTTCTACTTCTAGCAATATTTATGACCAGAGAACATGAAACTACAAATGGTAAGTATTTCTTTGAGAAAGAAGAATGTTCTCAAGTTCATGAGAGGCTCTACCATGGGAACCAGAATTTATAGGGTAAGCCTCTGGACCCTTACACCATTCATTACCTTTCTCTTTCCTCTTTTCTGGTTCCTCTGTCTCCTCTTAAAAATATATTTAAGTCTTTCCTAACCATAAAACAAAACTTGTCAGTGCAGCTCCCTCTTTTCACTTTATCTTGCTGTTTCCTCTTCTCAGCCAAATTTTTTGAAAAAGAAATCTGCACTCACTAATAGAGCTTCCCTACTATTACTTGCCTCTGAACTCTCTTTAGTCTATCTAGTTTATATCCTCAGGTAGCAAAAGTTACCAATGACCTACCTATTAAATACTTTATCCTCAAAAACATCAACTCTGAATCCAGTTTTCCAATGACAGTTGGAGAAAATCATACTACTATGAAGAATAGTGTTATGGTTTCAATTCATCTGGATACTCAATGCTGGATTATAATCTTTTAATAAAGCCTCATTCAGTTCTCTCTATAATTCCCTTGAAAACTATATTAAGCCTTTCATTATTCTCTTTAAGCCTTCAACCAACTTCCTCACAAATACAGAGTAAATTATCTTCCTTGCCAACCATTCAGGGACCTTTGGCATATCATCCTCTTCCTTTCTAGAAACTCTTCTCAGCATATATTTTTAAAGGCTCAAGTCCTCCACATTGATAGCTCTCAAGTGTTTACCTCTAATCCAAACCATTTTTCTGAGGTGCAAATGTTTGACTCCCAGCATTCACTTAGCACTTACCCTGTGCCAGACACTGTAGCTGTTACTTTTCATACATTACTATTAAACCTTACAGAATCCCTGTAAAATAGATTCTAAACGCATTTTACAGTCAGAGAAACTGAGGCTCAAAGAGGTAAGTGGCACTGCTAGGATTTAGGCAGATTTATCTAGTTCAAAGCCTACATTTTTGAAATAATAACAGTTAACATGAGCACGTGCTGTGTGCCAGATGTTGGTCAAAACACTTTTCATGCAGTTTTAAGTCTCATAATTATCCTATGAAGGAGTTGCTATTGTATTTCCACCTTAAAAACTGTCTTCTAACTTTGTATTGTGCAATTGACTTAACATTACCAAAGTATATAAAATTCACGGTGCCCAAACCTGAACATTTTTTAACCCCCTTAATTCTGTGTTCCTTACCTTAGTGAATGAAGTCATCTCCCAGGTGTCCAAGTAAAGATCTGAAAGTAACTCCACATTTCTTTCTTAATATTTCCTACTTCCCCTCATGCACTCATATTAAGTTCTCTTGATCACTTCTTTCAGAACTGGCTTCTACTTCCTCACTTCATATCACTGTTTTTTCCTGCCGTGCTGTACTGAATATTATCAGCTCCACAAGGACAGAAGCTTAGAAAAGTGTCTGGTTCATAGACATTCGATGACATTTTGCTGAATATGAATAAATGAATTAGCTTGGAAACTGGTCTTTCTTTTCAGTCTTGCAGTTCTCTGATCCATTCTTCACACTGCTACTAGAGATCTTTTTTAAAGGCACATCTGATATCAACCTTCAGCAAATAACACTTAACATGCATAAAAGGTTCTAAGACCCACCATAATCTTGCTCTTCCCTATTTATTCACCCCTGGTTCTTCTACTCCTTTTCTACCTCTGACTTATACATTTATATTTTGATTTCAACATTTTTGAACTACATACACTTTCCTAAATTCTGATATTCTTGAGCATGATACTCTCTTGGTCTAAATAATCCACTGCATTACTACCAGTTACCTGTCTAACTCTTTGGACCAAGCTTAGAAAATGCACCTCTACCCATTTCAGGTAGGGTTCAGTGTTCTCCTTAACGCACTCCTTAAGTATATCATACTAGTATTGAATTATGAACATATTATTACCACAGTCCTTATCATCTGGTTGTGAATTGTTCATTTACTTGTCTGTCTCCCACACTAAATTTTGAGTGCCTTAAAGGCAAAAAAGGCCTTTTCCCTGTTCTCTTTCTTTCTATTCTTTTTCACTTTCTTTCTCCCTGCCTTCCTATTCCCCAGAAACTACCCCAGTTTCTGACACAGAGTAAGGAGAACTCAGTAATTGCCAGATTTTGAATTTAAGCACGTATAACTGGTTTCAGGTTACAATTTGTTGGGAGGATAAAAGGAGAGAAGAAAGAGTATACAGAAATATACAGAGGTAAATAGGAATAGATATATTCTTTCATTAAGTGAATGAAATGAGAAAGCCACAGGGAGAAAGAAGTTTCAGTTACTATTGCTCACTTGAACTAGAGGCTTTAGAGAGGTATTTCTTATCAATTTACCTACACTTTCACAGAGACTTAAAGTGGTATCTTGCAGTTTATTCTGACAATTTGACATTCTCCTATAGAAATAGCATCTCTGAACTTGAGAAAGCCCCATTCCACATTGCTTAAAAAATACATATCCAATGTAAATATATCTATCCCTGGTAGGCATGTTTCCTCCAGTGAAAAAGAGAAAACATATTTAACTACCTAGTACGCATCTCTTGTTATACTATATACTTTCACAGATTTTCATTTACTCATCACCAGAACAAATATTTGAGACAGGTATTAGTTCCAGTTTGCAAATGAAGAAAGTAAAGCTTAGAAAAAGTAAATAACTTACTCGTGGCAATTAAGATGAACTAAATATCAAACCCAGGATATCCTCGTATATGGAATACCAGGGTCTCCTGCCACCAAAGCAGAAGCTGTAGATCCATTCTTGATAGATGCCCCTCTGTTAATAATCATGTCTAGATATAATGTTGCAGGAGAAAACCCAGGGCATGCTTATAGTGTCAAGGAGTCCAAAGCATGAGGGAATTTTTAAAAGATGGGTTGGTAATATTGCCAAAAGAAGACCTTAAAATCTAATATAGAAAAATCTTAATATAGAGAGTATATGATGGCATGATGGTAGAGTAAAAAATTTAGGAACCTTGCTTCGCTATCAGAGTCTCCTACTTTGCTACTTTTTCCTCTTTCTTTGTGAAGTTGTTAAAGTAAACTTCACATATCATTTCACCTCTATACACTTCAATATGTACCTGTAAAAATATGGTCATTCTCTTACATAACTACAATGCCATTAAAATACTATATTGGATTGTGACTATTTAAAAATATCTTAATAGAAATGCACAATTTGGGTAATCAAAGTATTGGGGAAGAAGGTATTCTTGATGATACTGCAAAAAAAAAAATCTAAAGTTTACTATACAATACTCTACAATTCCATTTATATGATGTTCTCAAGAACACAAAACTAGCAGTAAACAGAGTGGTTACAAGGGATTATAGGTGAGGAAAGGATCTAACTACAAAGGTATAGAATAGCTTTCTTAGGTGATGGAAATGTTCTATATCCCGAATCTTGATGGCAGCTTGATAAATTTTGATGAATTCTTATATGTGTTGACAGCCACAGAACTGCACATTAAAAAAGTCAACTTTACTATAATTTTAAAATTAAATAGAAAAATATAAACAAACTAAGCAATCACCTTAAAGGCTAAAAGAACAATAAAATGAGGTAAAAAGAAAAAGGATTCAATTAAAAGAAGAAATTAATAAAATAGAAAACAAGGAAACCATAGACCATAAAACTAAGAACTGGTTCTCTAAGAAAACCTGAAATATAGAAACCCATGATGAGTCTGATCAAGAAAGGGAGAAGTAATGAGACATACAAATATTAGGGGTGACAATGTGATATAATCACAGATATAGAAAATATTTTGGAAGTTAATAGTTGTAATTTTAAAGCAAATTTGAAAATACAGATGAAACATGTTCTAAGAAAATTTAAAGCAAAATTAGCAAAACTGATTCAAAGAGGTAGAAAATCTGAATAGATAATAATCATAGAGAAACTGAAAAGATTATTAGAGAAGTATTCCCTCAAAGGCACCATGCCCACATAGTTTTAGGGTCAAGTTCTAACAAACCTTTAAGAAATGCAATTTTTATTATTTTAAATTTTATTTTAGCTAGCTCCCTACTTAGATTAAGGAATGTAAGAAAGCATAAATAAAATTTAAAAAAAAGAACAAAAGGCAGGGATAAATCATGAATCCTAATTCTAATCCTCTCTAACCCAGGCACACAGGTCAATCAGATCACACATTCTGGCTCTTATTGCAACGTTCTACAGAAAAGAATTAATGAGGAGCTGAATCCTATTTAAATTTAATTTATGCAATTTTATCCATACTCATTCATATTTCTCATATGGCACCAAAACACAAGCAAGCATTTTCTCTAGTACTCAAAGAAACTTCTGTACCAATGCTGGAGAGAACACTGGATGTTTTGTATTTAGTGAAAGTATGCTATTCAGCACTGTATATACAAAACACGGATATTGTACTTGGAGTTGATATAAGGGATATTTTAAAGAACAGTACAACATTCTACTCTTACTTGTTGATTTTAGAACCTAAGCCAATAGTAGGTTCCTTCTTAATCCCCTACCCTTTGTGCCAGGGCATATACTCTTATGTACAAGTAATCATGTTAGTACATGGCTATGTCATGGCTTGGATGGCACTGAGACCACACGTTTGGTTAATTCTATGGCTGCTATCTTCTGAACAAATTAAGTGTGGTCTTAAAGTGTCATCTCCGCAAACTGGATTGTTTCAATACAATAGTATTACCCTTTGACTGGAATTCAATCCTCATTTAGCATCTCCATTTTACTCACCACAGTTCCTGTTTTCAGGCTGTCCCACTTCTCATTATCTATCTTATTGGCTTGGTTAGTCTAAAACCCATTCACAAGAAGGGGTCTACTTCCTGTCAGCTTATCTCTATTATCTTGCTTAATGAAACAAAGTTTAACACACTAAGAATGAAAATATTTCTCCATATCTGCCCTTAGTACAAAACTGTTACATTTGCTTTCCTAACAGATTATCTACATTCCTAAACAAACACTTACTCTCCTTTCTTAATCTTAAAAGGCAAAATAATCATAACTGGAACACTAAAATTTTCTACATTATTCTTGACTGCTGAAATTAACAACAACAAAAAAAGATTATGTACATGTACAAGACCAGAAAAACAGGTATGAAAGTCAGGCAGGAGGCAGAGGAAGGCTGTTTACAGAAGGGAGAAAGAAGGAAAAAGGGGTGGATCAAGGAAGGACTGACTATAGATTGATGTCATAAATGTAAAACAAGGTCTAAAATAATTAGTAAATGTATTATAATAGGTTAAAAGATAATATGTCATTAACAATTTGGTACAGTCTATTCTACCAATGCAAAAGTGGTTCAATATTTGGAATCATATGAATGTAATCTAACTTCATTCATGGATAGATGAATTCATTTATTCAAAAAGTACTGTCTGGCATTATACTAGGTGTGGTAGTTAGATTCAGTTGTCAACTTGGACAGGTGAAGGCACCTAGTTCTGTTGCTGTGGACATGAGCCAATGGTACATGAACCTCATCTGTTGCTAATTACATCTGCAGTCAGCCAGGAGGTGTGCCTGCTGCAATGAATGACGTCTGACTTAACTGGCCAGTGCTTAAATGAGAGAGCACAATGTAGCACAGCCCAAGCAGCTCAGCATACCTCATCTCAGCACTCGCAGTGCAGCCCAGGCCTTTGGAGATACAGAAAGAAGCCACACTAGGGAAAATTGTTGGAACCCAGAGGCCTAGAGAGAAGGCCAGCAGAGACCATCCTGTGCCTTCCCACATAAGAAAGAACCTCAGTGGAAAGTTAGCTGCCTTTCCTCTGAAGAACTAACAAAATAAATACTTTTATTAAAAGCCAATCCATCTCTGGTGTGTTGCATTCCAGCAGCTAGCAAACTAGAACAGATTTCGTACCAGAGAGTGGGGTGCTGCTGCAGTTTGCAAATATCAGATATGTTGGAATGGTTTTTTGGATGGCTAAGGGGAAAATTTTGGAGGAATTGCGAAGAGAATGATGGAGAAGTCCTGGAGTGCTTGAAGAGACTGTTGGTGTAAACGGAACCACTGCCAATCTGGACAAAGGGGGACACAAAGGGACAAATTGGAGTTTGCAGAGTGAGAACCATGGAAGCTTGGGTCTGAAGCCAAGAAACCTTGGCCAGGAGAGTGGACCCACCCACATACATGGAGAGGGTGAGTTTTGCCCGAAGGGTGAGGATAAGTCTCCCACCTTCTTGCAGTGGAAGAGTCACGCAGCCTCAGACCTTGGAGAAGGCAGAGCACGCTCCCTGGGGGACTGGGGAGAGCCTGGCTACCACCACATGGAGGGGTTGAGTGTGTGCTCCGAAAATGGCAGAGAGCCCAGGGGTGGCCCTGATGCCTGGAGAGAGTGGAGCCGAGAAAAAGGTGGTCTCCTCGATGTTCCCCGAGGTTGATTTGGAAAGAGGCGGGCCACTGCACAGGCCTTTGGAAAAGGTGGGACTGCCACTTTCTAAAGCTGAAGGATTAATGACTTTCAAACTTTGAAATCCAACGGTGTTTGCCCTGCAGGTTTTTCTTCGATTTTTTCCCTATAGAAATGAAAACCTATCCTGTGAATATCCTCCTTTGCATATTGACACCAGACAACTTGTTTTGAGATTCATAGGTCCACAGCCAGAAGAGAATTTTTTGCACCTTAATATTGTTTAAGGTGATGCGAGTAGTTGCCAAGTTGACAAGGGGTGGACATGTGGTAGTTAGATTCAGTTAATGCCTTCAGTGAAGGCACCTAGTTCTGTTGCTGTGGACATGAGTCAATGGTATGTGAACCTCATCTGTTGCTAATTACATCTGCAGTCGGCTAGGAGGCGTGCCTGCTGCAATGAATGACGTCTGACTTAACTGGCTGGTGCTTAAATGAGAGAGCACAACGTAGCACAGCCGAAGCAGCTCGGCATTCCTCATCTCAGCACTTGCAGCTCAGCCCAGGCCTTTGGAGATGCAGAAAGAAGTCACCCTGGGGAAAACTGGTGGAACCCAGAGGCCTGGAGAGAAGGCCAGCAGAGACCATCCTGTGCCTTCCCACATAAGAAAGAACCTCAGTGGAAAGTTAGCTGCCTTTCCTCTGAAGAACTAACAAAATAAATCCCCTTTAATTAAAAGCCAATCCATCTCTGGTGTGTTTCATTCCTGAAGCTAGCAAACAAGATCACTAGGTATATTTCACTAGTGGATAAATACCTTATCCATGCTCATTTTGGAAATGAAAAAATTATCTGATAAAATGAAAACCCTATTCTCAAAAACTCATTAAAATAGAAATTTAAGGAATATCTCCAGCTTGATTAAGAAACATCTAGCAAATAATATCACATTTAAAATTTTTAAAAAAGAAAAAAAAAGGATGGAAAAAGAAAAAGGGGGTGAGGAACAAATAAACTAAATTAAAAAAAATTAACAGATTATAAAATATAAACCTTATTTGGATCCTGATCCAAACAAACTTTAAAAAATCACTTTTAAAGTACAATCATGGCAGGATGCATGGGTGGTTCAGTGGTAGAATGCTTGCCTTCCATACTGGAGATGTGGGTTCGATTCCCAGACTATGTACCAAAAACAAACAAACAAAAAAATACAACCATGGCAAATGAACACTGGCTTGACCTTTATGATAATTAAGGAATTATTTTTTTAAAGTGTGAGAATGATATTGGCCTTAATTTTTTTTAAGACCTCACATTTTAGAGATACACACTAAAATAATAATAAAATACAATAGATTAGATACTGTGATTTGCTTCAAAACCATTTGGGTTTAGGGAGTGGGTGGAGTTACAAATAAGACTGGCCATATAATTATCATGGTTGAAGTGGGTATTAGATGTATCAGGTTAAGCACACCAATTTGTCAACCTTTGAATATGCTTGAAATTCTCCAAAATACAAAGTTTTAAAATAGTTTTTCATTATAGGACACAAAGAAAAAAACAAAACATAAACATAAAAACAAAAAAACAAACACTATAGAGTATAAATTATCAGAAGTTTTCTACAAAAATACCATTTCTCAACAATGTTCCATTTTTAAAAATTATTACTTAATATTTACTTGAAAGATACAAAAAAATGCACAAACTAAAAGCTACCCCTCCATAAGTTATCTACCCCACCCCCCCACACATACACATCTGTGTAAACCACCACTTAGATCAAGATTCTTACCAGCCGGAAGCCACTTGAATATCCATCTAAATCACTGTTTCCTCCACAGCGGTAGCTACCATCCTGACTTCTAACTCCTAACACAGAATATAAACATACAGTACTTCTAATTCTGTGTCTGACTTTTCCTCAACATGTGACATTAATCCATGCTAAATGTAGTGGTAGTTTGTTCTTTTGCATCATTGTATTGCAAGAGATGCTGAAACAGAGACTACTAGGAATCCCCAAGACCCTTTTTAACAAAGTTAAAATTCATTGATCTGGTTCCAGATTCCATGTTGCAACTAAACTTTAAGAAACTCCACTTGTTGAGTTCTGGTATAATATCAAAGAAGAACATCCACATTTGGCTGAAAAGGCTATTAAAATACTTTACTCTTTACAATGACATATCCATGTGAAGTTGAATTTTCTTCACACACATTGCATCAGACCAACTGCAGAAGCAGACATGCATAGTCAACTGTCTTCTATTAAGCCAAATACTATAGTAATTTGCAAAAATGTAAGGTAATTACATTCTTCTCACTGTATTTTTCCTGTTTGGGGAAACAGTCAATTGTCATTTTCCATATTTTTATTTAACATACTACTTTTGGTAGCATGCAATAGGTTTCTTATTGTCCTTTTAAATGAATTAACATTTTTAACAATTTCTCACACATATCTTCCATATAAAAAGTGCTCTTTGTATACCTCAACTGTGGAGTCCTGAAACCCAAAAGTTTGAGAACTGCATTGTACAATATTCTCTTATATTAACATACAATAATTTATTCATCTGTTCTATTGCTAATGGACATATAGATAGTTTTTAGTCTGGGGTTATAACAAAGAAAGATGCAATGAATATTCTTGCATGTGTCTTTTGGCACAAAGTATGTACCCAATTCTGTTGAGCTTACCTAATAAACTAGAATTGCTGGGCCACAGGGCATATCGTAGGTTCAACTTTAACAGACAATGAGTTTTCCAAAGTCATAATTGAACATTTGAAATGTGGTTAGTCTGAATTGAGATGTACTGTAGGTATAAAACGTACACTGGACTTTGAAGACTTAGTATGAAAAGAAATATGCAGAATATCTTAATAATTATTTTCTACTGATTACATGTTGAAATATTTTAATTTATTGAGTTAAATATTTTATTAAAATTAGCTTCACTTGTTTCTTTTTCTTTCTAAATGTGTAACTAGAAAATATAAAATCACATATATGGCTTATATTTGGGGCTCACATTATGTTGGACCGTGCTGCTCCAGGAGTAAAACATGCCAATATCAATACTGCATTTAAGAACTAAGATGCTTGGAGAAGAGGACCTAGTTTTGAGGAAGCTGGAAAGATTTCCCAGAGGAGGTAACATCTAAAGGAAAGCAGAAGGACAAACAGGAGTTGGCCCAGTAAAAGAAAGTGAGGTATGAAAAAAGAGAATAAAGCCTGGCAGAAGGAACAGTGTAAGCAAAGGTCAGGAGACAAGAAACAAATTCAAAATAGGAGGAACACGGTTCCTGGAGGAATAGGGTTGGGAAAGGAGTGACAAAAGAGATGAGGTTAGGAAAATTGGCCAGATCATGAAATGCTTAATGAGTTATATTTATATCTTAATGAGAATAAGGAACCACTGTTGGGTTTTGAGCAAGAAAGCTCCACAATTAGATCCACATTTGAGAAAACTGACAGGCTGCTGCTCTGTGGATTACAGATTGGATCAGGATAAGACTACAGCCAAGACTAGTTGGTGGCTATTACAATCACGTAGATAAAAACGATGTGCCCCCACACAGAGAGAACAACAACAGAGAGATGTGAACGTTATGCAAATCACTTCTCTTGAAGCTTCAATTTCTTCTAATAATCATATCTACACCACAGAGTTATTTTGAGGACTAAAGGCATTTTTGGTAAAGGTGTTCTAAATTCTAACTGTGAGTATAAGGTTTAACATAGTAGAACAGCCAATAACAAGTTCAAGAAATTGGACTCTATTTCAGAATATAGCAGATACAAATACTCATATTTTCTCTAATTTACTAACTTAAAGCCTAAAAGATGCTATGACCATTCATGAAGTTAAGTCAGATAATAAAAGGCTTACTTTCCTCATTAAATGAGGAATGCTAAATTCCAACTACTAAATATCCTACTGTGCTACATTTAACCCAAATACTGTATAAGATTAGCACCATTTCTCATTTCTCAAAAAACTGAAATGTAAATAAATTAAAGGTAAATATCAAGTTGTTCCCACTCACTCTAAAGAACATGGAGTACAACAATTTCACTTCTCCAAACAGTAGCAGGGCAATGAATTTTAAAACATTTGAGAGGAACAGTAGAAAATTTATCTGTCAGCTTCATTTGCTTTGATGTTTCAGAACCTACTAAAGTTGTATCTCCCGGAAATAAACAACACAATCCAGAAAAAAAAAAAAAGATAAAGGTCACTTTATTTTTTCCAAATATGTTCTGAAATCCACAAATTTACCAATACATTCTTGACTCTTGAAATGATATGAAACAATCTTTATTATTTACTATAAAGCACTTAGACAAAAAGTTACTTGGAATCTAGCTTCTGTCCCATCCTTTGTTTCTTGCCTGAGATACCCTTAAGGCATGGTAGAGAGTTATGTTTTTTACCTATTTAACTGACAAAAATGACTGCCCTTAGATCTAAGTTCTCTACACAATCCTTAAAACTCTCCCCTTATAATTTCTCTTCATCCTGTTTTGTCATTTGTTGTACAACTATTCACCAAAATACGCCTACTTGGATTGAGTGTCCTTAGCTTTCTCTTTTCAATATTAAGAGCAACTTAACTTCATAAGGATCCAAATTGTTCTGCTGAAGTACAGAAAGAGAAATCACCTTCAACCTCTCCTCCTCCTCTTCACTCTCACCTCTTATTACAGAGAAAATAAAACAATCAAATATAATCTTTACCTTTGCACCCTAGAACCTACAGACTTAAGTACATTTGCACCACTACTTTCCTACTTTCCTCCTGTGACAAAAAGGGAAGAACCTCTTTTTTTCCTATCATAGAGCAATGTACACTCTTCTATTTCTGCGTCTGTTACCTTGGTCCAAACCCCTGTGACTCTCATCTTGATTACAGCCCAAACCTCCCACCTGGCCATCCCACCTCTATGCTTGCCTACTTAACACTTTTCCACATAGTAGCAAAAGTGACTGTTTCAAAACACATTAAAATACATAAAAAATCACACTATGTCACATAAACCATTACATAGTTATGCTTAAAACCCAAACTCTTCATCATGGTGTACAAAGACTTGTGTCCCTGCCTATCATTCTAACCTCCCCTTGTCACTCTTCCTTACGGCCACTATGCTGTAGCTACAATGGTCTTAGTCCTTCACCTACAGCACATCTGCCCTTTCCTCATTCTGGGCCTTCCCCACCTTGTTACTCCAATCGACTGCAAGATCTATTTTTGGTCTTGTAAATGCTCCCTTATCAAAGACACCTTCCTCTAAGTACTCTGTGTTATTCACTATCCTGCCCCTTACTTGTTTCCTTCACAGTACTCATTACAACTGGTTCACTAGACCACAAGCACCATGAGGGCAGAAACTATATATAGAATGTTGTGCCTAACACAGTGCCAGATATAAGAAAGTGTTCAACAAATATTTATTCAATATTTATTAAATGTATGAATAAGTAGAGAGACAAACAGGATTAGGCTGCAATCCCGACTCTCCTCCCTAGCTGTTTGATCTTAGGAAAGTTACAACTTCTCTGAACTTCAATGTTGTCTTCTATAAAAAAAGGGATAAATACCTTAAAAGCTGCAAGAGACCTAATACAGATAAACTAGCAATGAACAAAGATAAAGCACTGTACCCGTAACTTGTTAATAATGTTCATTTCCTTCCCTTCTTTCTATAGCTTAGAATGTGAGAATTCCCTAACTTTCAGTATTGAGACTGCAAAAAAAATAAGATATTGAAGGCTGTATCTACTTAAAAAAAGAGACCCTGATGACACGCATCTGAACAGATAGACTGATAACTTGTATTTGCAGGAACTAATCCAGTATCTTAGAAAGTGGAAATAACTAGTACCCATTAACCCCTAATTGAGTGGGGAGGTGGGGGTAATGGCCAGGAAAGTAGGTGAAAGAGGAGGGAAGGGAACTTAGAAATGACAGATAATCAAATGAACTTTAATTTCTTAGTTTAGAACAACCTTTATCCACCTACAAAAACTGGCAGCAGGAGCAGGATTAATACTCATCCCCAAATTCTGAAATCACAATATCTTTTATTTGCTTAAACTGTATAAATCTCACCTATATTTAATACACTTACTCCATTTTATCTAACCTTCATTCTTTAAAATGCAATATCACTGATAAAATGTTTAAAAACAGTATCACCTCAGATCAGAGTCATAAAAAGGTTTTGCTGTCCCCCTAATTTTTTAACCACATAAGCACATTTTTTTCCACCCAAACATTTCTTTAATTGTTGCTCACTTTCAGCCTAACATCTCTTATACTTTCTTCAAAGAAGAGTTTACTTTCTAGGACTCTTAAAGTCATTTACCACATACACATCGTTCAAATCTCCTACACGATCTTCCCAGAATAAAGCAAGCCCTATAAAAGTGGCCATTTAATACTTTCTACCTGATAACCACCTACAATTGTGTGAAACGTGCTGCCTATCTTCATATTCTCCCTAAGATATGGATACAATTTAGATTCGTTTTAAACTCAAGAAAAGAGTTCATGTTAAGCAACTACTTCAGCTTTACTCAATAGATTTTATGTAATCAAGCTTGCCTTTTTTTTAGAAGTAATTGGAATCTGGTTTAGTTTTTTTGTTTTTCTCATGTTTCAGCTATTTCTAAAACCTTCCTAAAATTGGAACTTCAAGTCTGTCCTTAAGCGGGAAATTTATAAAATACCATAGCGTTCCATCAAACTTATGGGGAAAGATTCATCCATTAAATATAAAATCCAAGAGTAAAAAGAATCTTTTATACTACCACAACATCTAGAACAGTGCTGTGTACAGCAAGGACCTTTGAGTATAATAAGCTAAACTGGTAGTTTGAATTATATCACATTTCAGTATATGCCAGAAAGAGTTCTTACTGCTTGCTACCAAACACTCTGGTAGCAAGTAACTAAAAACTAGCCATCTGTACGTAACTCTTTAAAGATATTGTAAAATGATACACAAACACTACAAACATTCTAAATTACATTTGAAGATTTCATCTAGGGAAGTGTTTTTCAGACTAAGAACTGCCATTCATTAACGGGTCCACAATTTATTTAATGGGTCTAGATGAACATAGGAAGAAAGGAAAGGTGGGAGGTAAAGGGGGAGGGAGAATAAATAGAATAGAAAATATCAGAGTACATCACAGAAAGTAAGTGTATTATTTTATGAGCTTTGTTTGGTTCTGCATGTATACACAGGGAGCTACGTAAAACGCATTTTAAAGGTGGGTTTGAGTAAAAAAATAAGTTAGAAAACACCGACCTGGGAGAAGCAGAAAATAAATGGTCATAAAGCAACAGAACTGCTACAATTACCAAATTATGGTACTGGGAAGTGAGCAAAACTAACAGCTTCTATTGACTAGAAAATGGAGGTTTTAGAAACCTCTATACATTTGGAGAAGCCAAATATACCGATATAGAAGATGAAGGAGGACCTTCTCTTACAGCAGGCCTAAGAATCTCACTGCAGCCCATATTAAAGTACTTATCCCTTCAAACTTCCAAAGAAAGTTTGTTCTCCTAAATATTAGGCATATTCAACACAGGAGATACAGGAGTTCCTGAAAAATAATTTATTGGTTTTTGAACAACTTCTTCTAAAAACATTAACTGTATTATAATTCACAACTAAGAGTTTCACAGAAGACTGTAATTCAGAAAAATAACATGTCCACCTAAAACGGTCACGTGAAGAGAACAAACACCAAAATAATCACAGATTTTTTAAACAGGAGGCACAACTTGGAGCCATTTAACACTGCAGTTAATAGCTAAGAAAGAGTCATTGTGTAGAGTCAGTAGTAGAATTGCCTAAATACTGGCTAATCAACCTGCTTTTCTTCACTAGGTTTATGCTAAATTACTCTATTCAGTTGTTTTAGAGAGCACTCTATTTGAAGCCAATTAAAAAAAATCTTTTTTAACTGTAAAACACAATTTCATAAATAACAGCTAAAATCTGTTCTAAGAGACTCAAGGTGATGGCTATTTCCCACAACTTCTGCATATTCAAATCACCAACCCCACTATTTGTCATGGAAGCATTTCGCCCCTCCCCCTATATTATACATTATAGCTTTTTTCTCTAATATGAACCCAACTATGGCTGGAGAAATTGAAAAGGAGAAAAAAGGCAGCTATGAAGAGAATTTCCGTAGTTGCAGGGAGAAAGTTCTCTTTAATCCCTGCTGGTGTAGTTAAATGTTCTGCCTGGCTCACTACCTCCTTTTTTCTTACACTTTGACAACTTGCTGTGGATTGAAAAATCCCTTGGAATAATCACTTGCTAGTTTTATAATTTGGTCCTACACTGCTGGAAAAAGGAGTTTGAGTCTCTGCCTACTAACAATTATTCACTGAACACAAATTTCAAAAAGACAAACCTGTGATAAGCACCCACCAGAAAGTCATTTTGTGTACAAGTACAAAAAAATGCGTGGACACTAATTATACGGTTTGCAGTCTCTAATCCCTACAGGCAAGAGCCTTTTGGTTCAAACACTAATGACATAGGTTTTAATGAAAGAAGAGCTAAAGGAACTCCTTTATTTATCCATTCTGATCATACATCACAGGAATTCAATTCTGTGAGTAGAGGGCAAAGCTGGACATACTACTAATCACCCTAGATTAAAGACGCCTCCCCTTTCTTCTCTCTCCTGGGCCATTACACCAAACCTAGACCTCAGCTACGCTCACATTCAGGCTAGAAGAAACAGCATAACAGTTTATTGATCTCTGATGTAGACCCAAACCCACAAGCCATCAGACAAGTAGGGATCACTGCCACTTGATGAAAACTAACAATCAAAAGTCATGCACTGGGTTTTCTGGTCACAAATAAGCACATTATTGCCAATTTCCACATCAAATGTGAACCCAAACAGAACAAAACAAAACAAAAACCCATCCCAAATTAGTAAGGGAGTAATACATCCCAAATTAAACAGTAAGGGAGCAATACATCCCAAATTAAACAGAAAAGACAATTTCTTGATTGTCAGCAAATGCCAAATTAAGTTCATTACATCCTTCATTTAGTTTAATATCTGAGGCTTAAGAAGTTACCAATACATTTAGTTTCACATAAAAACGCTTTCAAGAGATATTTGCTCATGAATTACATTTGACAGACCCTCCTCCCACTACTGTAAAAGTCAAACTTTTTGGGCAAATAACAGATTTTTATAAGTAAGTTTTATACCAAAGAATGGTAACTTCTAATTATTTTATCCTGGAGAAATCAAAACATCACTCCAAAAACTAAAGAGTAACCACATTCTCTGAAACAACAATTAATGTGCTTAACTGATTAACGCATAAAGGTGAAGTCAAATGGATTTCCAGTCTCTTTGGCAATGTTCTTTCCAATTAATTCGATTTAGCTCTTGTTCTGAGCCCCATGTAATATAAAACTTAGTCCTAAACATAGTCTTCAGCCGTGTCTTAACCTCAAATGAATATATCTAACCCATTCTCTAGACTGGGGAACAAAAAAACAACAGTGAGTGAAATGACAGCTTAATGAGGAGTCAGGTCAGGCATCGACGCCCTAAGAGGTAGAGATTGAGGTGGGGCTGAAAACTATTTTCTGGCCTTCTACCGCCTGCTGCTTCTGGGGAATGAACAGGACCCTGCACGCCCGGGATCAACAGAACCTCTGCCCCCGAGGATGAGGGAAGGGAAGAAAGCAGCAGGATCCTTTTACAGGGAGAAAGAAAGAGGGCAGGTAATTTCACTGGGGAAAGAACTTCCTGAACCCGGAAGGGGGTGGTGGTGGCAGGGCGGTCCTGGCAGCCGCGGGGGCGACCGCCCCCTCTTTTTCCCATATGCACACATTTTCGCGTGTGTGGACTGCGCCAGGGGCCACGAATGGGGGGCTGGACGCTGGGCTGGGACGCCGGAGCCCGAGTCGGGAAGTCCGCCGGCCTCCCCCTCTCTTCACCAGGGCTTCCCCTGCCCGGGACCCCAAGCTCTTCTCTAACACCCCGATGATCTGGAAGTACGCGACTAGACGAAAGCATCTTTAAGAACAGACAAAACCCCCTCCTCCGCACCCACCCCTCGCCTGGTCTTTGTCCCGACGGCGGCCGGGGTCTCTCCCCGGGTTCCCCGGGGAACCCTGGTCCTGGAGGCCTCGGAGCCCGGGGTCACTCCAGCTTTGTGCGGTCAGCCGGGCGCGGGGATGCGCACACTTACCGTACACCCCGGAGAGGAAAAGCAAGATCAACGCAGCCCTCCGCCGCGGAGACTCTTTTGTGCTCCAGCGACGGGCCATATCCACCGCAGATGGAGGGACCGAGGAGGAGGAGATAGAGGAGGAGGAGCTGGGGCCAGACGCCGCCGCCGCCGCCGCCGAGCCCCCGGCAGCTCCCTGCGCTCTCCGCGGCGGCGGGAGGGGGAGGGATGGGGCTGTCGCCGCCCGAGCGCGCAACCTCCCTCTCCTCAGTCCTCTCTCTGCCGCTCGCCAGCTCTCACCACCCGCAGCGCGAGAGCGCCACACGGGGCGACCCTCCCGGGGTCACCAGCAGACAGCGCACGCACTGGCGCGAAACCGGAGGGCGGCGAACGCGGGAGTCCGGCCTCGCGCGGCACAGACTAGCCGGCGCTACCAGACGCCAGACAGCGCGAGCCGGGACCCGCGTTCATCCGTTCGATCGGCAATCCTCTGGCCCTCCTGCCTTGGTTCCCGCCCCGCGCTCAGCTCAACTTTCGAAGTCTTGGGCCACTCTCTCCGTGCCTGTAGCCTGAGAAGCAAGGCAGTGCCAATCGATAAGCGAGCCGGCGAACGTTGGCCGCTGGATTTCACTGGGCTGGGAGCGGGGGCGGACTGCGGAGGTCCACCGCAATCTCGGGCCTCGGCACTGGCTGTGCGGGTGGGGTGGGAGCGCAATGAGAGGTTGAGGATGGCTGCGTGGAGGGGAAGAATGGATGGTCGGAGGCTGAGAACTTGGGAGTTCCTTCCCCTATCCTCCCACTTGCCTCCGCTTATTGTCGACAGGGACTCGGGATGGGGGTGGGCACCGGTTAGTGCGTTGTGCTGGCGGGCCGGGGAGCCGGGTCTGGCCTCCCACGTTCATAGTGCCCTAGAAGAGTCTGGCACGACTGGAGTGCGGAGCTCAGGCAGTGTAGCGTGGAAGCCGTGGGTGGCCGTTTGACATCACGCGGTGGGTTGAAGCTGGGCCGGGAAGCTCGATTGGAGCGGACTTTGAGGGGCGAGAAGTGGAAGCGCGATTCACGCAACACTCCTAATTTCCCTAACTCTCTTCCCACGCTCCCAAGTGTAAGGCCTTCCTTCCCTTAGATCCCCGGAGCACTTTCCAAATACGTCTGTAGTGGCACAGGCACGTCAGACCTTCCGCCTAGTAGTTTTAAAGTATTTGACTACTGTTCTTATCTCTCCTCCTAGATTTATCGTTGGCCTTTAGCTTTTGGTTGAAGACCTACAATACACTGTGCTATTCTACTGACATAGGTTATCTCTTTTAATCCCCAACAGCTTTGAATGGTAAGTGTTATTGGCCCATTTTAAAGGTTAAAATTACCCAAAATAATTGTCGCCAGTAAATGGAAGAGGCTAGATTGAAACAGTTTTTCTCATTCCACATTCAGGACAGTTTCCCCTTTACCACAGTATACTCTAAGGTAATGCTTAGCGCATAGTCTAGTAAACGTTAAATTCTAAAACATTATTTGGGGGGGGTAACATTACAGACTTACCCCATATCCTCTACCAATTGGTCTTCTTCAAAGCTTTTTGTTTTTTTCCAGGAAATTATATTCCAAAAGATAAAAAATTATTAAGAAATATTACAAAATGCAGCAATTAACAAACCTTGTATCATCTGGCAAAATATTACCAGAACTCCAAAAATGTTTTCCACTCAGTGGAGGAAAAGGAGCAATCTGCAGTTTTGTCTTTCCGTTTTAAGAGTCTAGACTCCACTTGCTTGTTTCTTGAGATCTCTTTCTGTAAATTGCACTGCTACAAACAGCTGTGCTTAGGGCAGGCCGCAGGCAAAATGAAGTGCAGAAAGACTGTGGACTGCATCTTCTCCTATCCACTTTTTACAGCTTTCAAGAAACCCTGTCCACAAGTCAAGAGACTATACCCTCATCAGCCCCTTGACTATCCGTGCATCAGACCCCCTCCCACCTCTATACTTGCTCATCCACCTAGACCTGTCTTCTAGACTAATCAGAATCTCAAAATTTTTGGTCTCAGGGTTCTTTTAAAATTTAGTGAGGGGCGGGCAACGCTGGCGCAGTGGCAGAGTTCTTGCATGTCATGCAGGAGACCCGGGTTCGATTTGTGGACCCTAACCATGCCCCCCCCCCAAAAAAAACTTAGTGAGGACTCCAAAGAGCTTTTATTGATGTGGCTCATATCTGTATTTACCATTTAGACATTAAAACAAAAGTTTAAATTTATTTAAAATTAAAATCATATGTTAATATGAATATTTTATGAAAATGACGATATTATGAAAACTTTAGTGAGAGGAGTTGCATGGTTTTCCATTGTTACAAATCTTGATAATGTCTGGCTTACTAGAAGAAAATCCAGACTCACAGATAATTGGAAAAGGGAGGACCGCATGCACCCCTCCACCCCCCCAAAAAAGTCTCAGCACCCATTAGGGTCCTCAGATAACACTTGAGAATTGTTGATCTAGGTGTCTATCTTAACTCCTTCAAAACCTAAATACTTTGTTTCTCACTGGAAAGGATCTAATAAGTATCCATTCTAAGGTATTAGTAGCTGAACATTTCAATGTTCACATCCCAAAGATATTTTTGTTTTCTGAGAATATTTTTATTTAAGCAAAATAATCTAATGCTAATAAAATTAATTATATTAGATGGCAGCTAATTATCTATTAGACATAAAATCAATAATAAATTATTTCTAATAGAATTAATTCTAATAGACATTGGAAAGCAAAAATGGCACAGAATAGGCACTCAATATTAGTTACCCATTTTTATTTCTAATCTAGCTGGCACTCAATATTAGTTACCCATTTTTATTTCTAATCTAGCTGGCTACCAAGTTGTCCTGCCTCTGGGTTGATATATCACATGATTCATATATGAGAAAATACTTTGAAGTCTATTAAATCTATGGATATGGAGTGGCTAGAATTAGTAACAGCCCCACTACAGTTGAACTGCTGATTTTGCTTGGCCAGGATTCTGATTTCCACCCTATAAAATATGTAGGTCTTCTGAGACCTACAGGTTCTTAATCCTAGCTCCTGGATCCATAGACAGGCTTCAGAGGGTCTCATTAGCCTTCTGAAACTGTGTGAAAATGTTGTGGTTATGTGCTTATGTAAGGAGAAGAGTCATTATTTCCTTCAGGTTCTTGAAGGACTGTGTCAACCATTTCATTTAAAAGGTTAACAATTAAGTGAAGCAACCATGTGAGCTGTTTCTTAATCCTTTTCCAAGTGGTTCTCAGACTTCTTAAGTACATGCAGTTGGGAGTGGTAAAGTACGTGGATTGCATCTTTTTTCCTTGAAATATTTTGAAAAGGGTCATGATCCACCACTTTATGGAGATATACCCTTAAACAGCCCTTTTGTTTTGATCTTAAACTTCTCTTTTGTCCTTTTGGTCATCACACATGTAATGGTTTAACTCTTAATCCTGTCTTCAATAAAAATCCATTCATTCACACTGTAGACCCTGCCATTTAGTTGCATCTGAGAATCTCATCAACACTGTGAGGTTAGACTAGGAATTTAAGTCTACTGCTCTTCGCATCATCTTTTATTGGAGAAGAAAATTGAGGAGAGTGGTTTATTTGCTTGACATAAACTTAGATAGTGAGAAACCTTTTATTTCCCGCACTCCCCACCAAGAAGAACTTTGTTTAAAAAAGAAACAAAAGTGATAAACACATATGAGCAACTAAGAGGGGAAAACTTTTTTTAAAAAGATCACAATTAAATAAATGATATTTTTACAAGCAAATTGTAATTCTCATTGGAGTTGAATAATATAGGATAGCAAATGAGCTTTATCAGTCTAGACAACTTGTATACCAGTTCCCTCGCACGTTTATTGGTTTATTATTTATTATGTCCCGTGCTCTGGCACCATACCCAGCATTTTACCATATAATCACAAATTCAATCCTGGTTCTAAAACTCAACTTCTAATTGTAAAATAGAGGTCTTGGGTGGCTGGAGGTTTTAGCACCAGGGTGGGGCATCATCTGCAACCTTGAGCGTCCGGCAACCCATTAGGACATCCCCAACCACACCCAGGACCAACCTTTCCCAGGGCTGCTGTGGCTGGAGAACCTCAGTCACAAAAAGCTGATTATGAACTGAGAGCAGCAGTGGTAAACCAGAAAGAACTTCTAGTGACACTGAACAAATCACAGGGAACCCAGAAGATCTGACGGTGTTTTCAGTGCTGCCAGAGCTGAACCAGTCCCTGGGGCTTGGGGAGCAGGAGCTCCAGATTGTTCAAGCACCTGGAAAAGAGAGCTCTGGACTTGTACTCCTCTCCGGTTGTCCCCAGACTGCAGCCCGCCTCCAAAAGTTCTTTGCCTAACTCATGGAAAGCCCAAAGACCCACAACCACCTATTGTGCCATCACTGATGGTATCCTAGCTACTTCCGAGGGAAGGTTTGAACAGCTCTGAAACTAGAACACATTGACAGGGTTGATCTTGTAGTTCCAGTGAAGCCCTGGAAGGTGTTAAAGAGGACCCTCAGCTACTTCTGCACAGTAGCCACTGGCTGTGCCCTGGTCCACCTGCAACCACTCAGTGTTCCCCAGGCAAGTGCAGGTGCACATGGTCCTACTGCTTTGCCCTATGCTCAAGGACTATACATTCTCTGCCCGTGAGCACTGTTCAGGGCCAGCACTTTCTGCTGCCAGCTGAGAGCACCAAGTCCCAGAAACAGATTCTGGGTGAAGTCTTCCTCAGATTCCTCCACCTGACCCCTTCCCAAGCTGCCCAGCTGCCCCTTTACCTCTACCTGCATTGAGTCCTCTTCCCAGGCACCAGGCCTAGGGATGCCCCATCGACTTTCTGGCACCCCCTTATTTCTCCAGGACCTTATAGTGCCTGAGGCTCCACCAACAATAGTCATCTCTTGTTCTTGGTGCCCACTGGAAAGCTGTAGGGGCCAGGGGAGAGGAGGCCTGAAGTCAGACACAAGGAAATTAAGGTCAGAGCTCAGTATTCAGTAAGGCCACAGTTAAAGATTCTGGGCTTTGTAGTCAGACAAACCTCAGGTCAAATCCTGGCTAGGTGACTTGCTGTGTGATGCTGGGCAAGTGAGTACACCAGTCTGGACTTGAGATGATAAAAGCACCTACTTACCTCATGGTGTTATTTTGAGAATATGGTGAAAAACATTTATCATGGACCCTGCTTTCTGCTGAGTTGAATATGTGGTCTTTTTACTTGGCTGTTTCTGTCCCATCCTACTTAGGAGGAGAATGGCTAGATTTTTTACTTTAAAAAAACTGAAATATTTCAAACACCCAGAAAAGCATATCAAATACATTGTGGATTAAAGAATAATTATAAAGTGATACCCATACAGACACCACTCAGGGAAAGAAATAGAAGCATCCCTCTCCTTCCTTGTGGTGCAGTAACTCTCAACCCTGGCCCTACATTAGAATCTCCTTCTACCCCCTCAAGAAGCTTAAAAAAATTCCCATGCCTCCCCATGATTCTTTACTCCTAAAATTTCTGGTTTAATTGGTCTGGGGTGGAGACCTTGGCATTGATCTTGTTAAAAACTCCCCAACTACTTCTAATATTCAGTTTATGTTGAAAACTACTGCCTTGACTTGGGAAAATTATTTCCTTGCTTTTTAAAGTTTTACCACATACATATGCATCATGTTCATTTTCAAATTTTCATAAATGGAACCATGCTGCATAATTTTGTGATTTGCTTTTGTTCCATATTGTGAAATATATCCATAGTGTATCACATATAGTTTGAATTCCAGGGTTTGAATGCACTACAGTTTATCCATTCTGTTAATGGACAATTTGGGTTATTTGGCTGTTACCATGATGCTGCTAGGAACCTGCTTGTTTGTGTTTCCTTGTTCACTTTAGGCAACAATTTCTGCATCAGAGTGCATGTATCTCCAACTTGACTAGTGTATTGTTTCCTAGCTATAGCACATTACCATAAACCTGGTGGCTAAAGTTGCCAGAAGGCAATATACCAGAAACAGAATGCCTTTTAAAAACAGAATTTATTATATTACAAATTTACAGTTCTAAGGCTATGAAAATGTTCAGATTAAGGCACTAACAAGAGGTTACCTGCACTCAAGAAAGGCTGATACTATCTAGAACACCTCTCTCTGCTGGGAAGGCATGTGGCTGGCATCAGCTGGTCCTTGCTCCTAAGTTCCGTGGCTTATAGCTTCTGATGCCGGTGTTTTCCTCTCTAAACATCTGTGGCCTGTTACTTAGTTTTTCTGGGACACAACTCTGGGTTCTGGCTGGCTTAGCATCTCACAGGAAGGCACATGGCAAAATCTGTCCAGCTCTGCCTGTGTCTAGGCATCTACTCTCTCTGTCAGCACCTAAATATCTCCAAACATCCATGTCTCTGTCAGCTCTGAAACAACTGTTCTCCAAGCACCTGCATCTGAGGTTTCTCCAAAATGTTTCCCCTTTTAAAGGCTCAAGTAAACTAATCAATACCCATCTTGAATGGGTGCAGTCACATCTCCATCTAATCAAAACGTCACACTCACAATTGGGCATGCCACATCTCCATGGAGATAATCTAATCAGAAGTTCCCACCCTACAATATTGAATCAAGATTAAAAGAAAAGGCTTCTCCACAAGATTGGATCAGGAATAAGACCTGGCTTTTCTGGGGTACATAATAGTTTCAAACTGGCACAGTGGCCAACCCTGAGAAGGAACCTAACTTCTATGTCCTATAAAATGCATTAGATTATTTACATGCCTTAAATGAGATAATTGCTAAAATATGTTGAGTACCTATAGCATGCTGTGTTTTTAGTCCTCAGAGCAACCCTATGCTGTAAATAGTATTATCTCCATTTTTCAAATGAACAACCTGAAGCTCAGAAAGTTTCAGTAATTTTCCCAAGGACACCTAGATAGTAATTGGTCAGCATTTAAACTCAGGTAGTCTGACACTCAATGCAGAGAGTCACTCCACCATGTTGTATTAAAGCACTTAATAGGATGTCAGACAATAATAACACTCAATAATGGGCAGCTACTGTATGTAAAAACATAAATCACATAAGCAAAACCTTATTCTCTAACATCATACAATTTAAAAAAAGATGTAATTGTTAGATTACTAAAAAAATAGATATAGCTATTTTTTGTTTGTGTTTCTGAAAGTTGATCATCAAAAACATATTAACTAACCATATTTGAGGATACCCCCTTGCATTCTATTTAATTTAAATATACTTAGCCTCTCTGAGGTGATTTCTTTTTAAAAAGAAAGGTCATTTTTTTAAAGTTTTTAATTCTGTGAATTTTGGAAAACATCAAGAGAGTATCAGTTAGATGAAGTGTAAGTCTGACTTTTTGCTGCTTGTACTTTGTGTGTGTGACCCTGGAGTCATTATTTTTAGTTTTCTTTGAAGATCAGAGAACACTAGGTTGCTTATTTCCCTAATCTTCAGAAAAGATCTATGACAGGTTTTTCTGATCCCAACGAATGTATCAAATTATATGAAACAGCTCAGTTATCACGCCATGAAAACAGAGGTCATTTCTACTAAAGAATAGATTACTCCAACTTCATCATGAAAAGGATATTCTCCTTGGAAATTCCCAGGCGGGTTTGCATTTTGAATGCATACCAGCTGTGATGGGAAAGAACAGTATTATCCTTTCGATTCCCATAGTCCATTGCCTGACTCACACATGTGGGGAAGTGAAAGAAATTGTGTCAAAAAGCATTTCAATATAAAAATGTTATTTTCATACTCAATGAAGTGAATTAATAATTGAAAGAAAAGTGAAAATTTCAGGATATTATGCTGGCTAGTTCTAGTCACCAGGGCACTTAATAACTCTATGCACCTCAACTTTTTTACCCATGTTATTATTACCTCTGCTTAGGTACAGACACTCTTGAGATGCTAACCCCAATTTACAAATACTCATGCCTACGCAATTTCATAAAACACATTTAGTCCTTTAAATGCATGATTTAAAGGCTGTTAATGGCAGTTATCTGGAAGAGAACTGACTAGAAGGTTAGGTTAGTCTACTCTGGAGGTTGCTTCAGCTGGCCAGTGAATGGGGAGAAAAGGGCACAGTCCATCCCAAAGGAGCCGTGCTGACTGCGCTCTTTCTGGATTAGATTCCCAACAGCTCTAACCTTCAATACTCCAGGGACGAACATATATTGGAATGAGGTTCCTCAGGACATTTTGTCCTTTTTTTTCCCATTGCTTCACACAGGCAGAAGCAGAAAAACTAGGCTACCTCCCATGTACACTTATTCTTCCCCCATGCCTTTCCCCTCTTCCTTCTCACTGGATGATGCCTTTCAAGTGTTGTTCCCCCTTACCAGAAGAGTTAATTGATTCCCTCAAGAGCCTCCTTCTAAAATGGGCTCAGATATGTTCTGACAAGCTTCTTCATAGACATTCCTTACTAACTCAGAAAAAAAATGTGTAGTTATGTGAAACGTGGGCCTCTCTCTGAAGATGGAAGAACTATTCTGAATTCACTAATCCCATCTATGGTCTATGGACTGGTGCATTTGCTGATCTGCAAGGCAGAGTCAGAATGTTCTGATTCTCCCACCCTCATTGATGGAGGGTGAGAAAGAAAGGGAGAAGGAGAGAATGCGCCAGTTTTGTGTCTTTTTCCTTCCCAGCATCTACAAGAGGACTTGTCACAGAACAGATGTTCATCAAACATTTGTTGAGTGGAATGATGAAGGGGTTCAAGAATGAATTAGACCCTTGGGGGAAATGAGAGGTGAAACTTTGTTGGGGTAATATAGAGGGAAGAGAGGATAGGTGCTTGCCTTCATGTAAGTGATATGCATCCCCAGATGGCTGGCAATGAAGGCTGCTTCCCTTGGAACCCAAGCACAAATGGCGTGAACCTTGTCTTTTAGGATGAGCCAACAAACACTTTAGGAAGAGTCTACATATTCTTGTGTGCTGATTTTCAAGATATTGTTTAACAGCTGCGTTTTTTAAAAATTATCCTATTATTGAAGTTAGAATTTTAACAATTTTATTGTCAATGTTTAATATTTCCACTATATTATAGCTTTTTATGGCTTTGGCTGGCCTTATAGAATCTATAAATTGGGTATTGCTTATTTTATTTTATTTTTGACATGTGCAGGCACTGAGAATCGAGCCCGGGTCTCCTGCATGGCAGACGCAAAGTCTACCACTGAGCAACCCTTGCGCTGCTGGGCACAACTTATTTTTGTTGACTGTTGTAATGAATAAGATCTTTGTTCTTGAATCCCACAGACACCCTTAGAAATGAATAATTTTCAAAAAAAATTTTCAGAAAGCTGTGAACTGATACCTTGTCTCAAATGTACAGAGAAATTCTGATTCTACTGTATTAACTTAAGCTATTCCATAGTATGACTCTAAGACATTATGTAATCAATGCCCAGCATGAAGTCAAGATCAGAGGGCAGAGAGGGGAACCCAGATGGCAAGACCTTTCCAGTATGAATTTAAGACTTGTTCAATGAATTATGAATTTCTGGGTCATCATTCTCTCCCATATTAAAATGTAGGTACAAAGAGCACTTTCCAACTCCAACTGTAAATTATTTTTATTATTTAAAACTTGCTATTATCAACATATCTTCTTTCCATCAATGTGTGGTTGCTAAAGATGATTTGTTCAGCAAAAACACAATTCACTAAAACATTAACTAGAATATTGTTGAGATTTTAATAATTCACTTCATATGTTTTAATACTTGAAACATGCTAGGCATTGCAGACAATGTAGAGGTTGACATTATCTGACTCAGTCATTTAACTTGGGTGGTTCTTTTCTGTCAGGCTAGTAATCGCAGATACAAAAGAAGCTTATAATCTAGTGGAGAAACAGATAATGCCCAAAAATATAAGCAACGGATATTTACTAAGCACCTACTCTGATAGTCATTGACCCAGGAGCTGGGGATGCTTATTGAAAACACATGGTAACTACCATAGTTTAAGATACACTGGAACTTCAGGAAAGAAGCACAGAAGAAAAGCACTTGATTTGAGAATCAAGGGATGAATAGAAGACTGCCAGTAAAGAAAGAGGTAATGGGAAAACACTCCAGGCAAAGGAACATCAAGCAAAGATAGGAGAGGAAAGTAGGGTGCATTCTGGGAAGGTAAGGCAATTTGATACTGCAGATTCCAAAGTGTGTGTGTGTGTGTGTGCATGTGTGTGTGTTGGGGGGTAGGCGTGGATATCAGACATATAATCAGAATATACATCGTAAAGGATCTTAAATAACATGCAACTGAGTTTAGATTTTTCCAGTAAAATGCAGGATATGGTAAGCCTTGAAAGAATTTTGAGCAGTGGGGTCATACTCCATCTGTGGCAGAGGCTGGAATGGGTCTTTGAAGAAATTTGGAGACCAGCCAGTAGGATGTTATAGTAGTATGGAAATGAGGTAGACTGATGAGTGCCTAGTGGCAGAAGGAAGGAAGACAATACCAAAAATAAATAATTGTTTAGAAAGTAGAATCTGTGACCCCCAGATCTCTAGTTTGAGCAACTGGATAGTAGAACCATTCCAAATGATAGAGAGTTTGGGAAAGGGAGTAAAATGGGGAGAAGAAGACAGAAAGAATGAAGAATATAACTTTAAGCCAACAGATACAGATAGAGAAGTTCAGCAGGCAATTGAATGTACTTGGAGGATAATATCTAATGTCTTGGAGGAGTAAAATGGGCTAAAGATAGAAAAGTATCAATATGGATAAGACCAATTTAGAAGAGGATAAATTTTCCATCAGATAATATGAAAAGAAGAGCATGGAGCCAAGAATAGCACGAGTATTTCAGGGGATAGAAATGGGAGTAGAAAAAGCATCAGTATAAGAGAAGGGTAAAAAGGAATATGTCAATGGGTAGGAAGAGATACAGAAAAGCCTGATATCAGAAACCAAGTGAAAAGAATTTTAAGAAGAAAAGAGAGGTAAAGAGTGCAGCCCCCAAAAGAGATCAAGTAATAAAAGGTCATGGTGTGAAGAGGAACTAAAAGAATTGGCTACAAAAAAATCTAATATACTTATCTGAAGGCTTCTACAAAAATCTGTTTGGTCTTGAATTTAGATCAAAGTTGAATTCTTGACATTCTATATATTCTTTTCTTATTTCATCAGGCCTTTTCACAACCTGTTATGCCACAGCATTATCCACTTCAAATGTAAACTTATAACTTTGGCATGGACCCTAGACAACATCAAAGTACATAGAATTTAACTTCTGCACCCAATAGTTCCTTTTTTATTTCCCTTCTCCCCACCCCTAGCCTTGATTACATTCTCTTCCTCTGAGTTCGGACTTTATAAATGAATCTGCCTTGAAGCCTAATATGGGTTCTTTCCTAGGAGTATTTAAGTGGATGTTTCAGGGTGGAATTTCAGCATGTGGGATAGATATTTTGGGTCAGGAAAGCTTTCTCAATACTCACCTAAGGACCTCTAGCATAAGGCAATCCCTGATGGAGGTAGAAGATATGGTGGAACAAGAATGCCTAATTTTCCTCCTAGAACCATATTAAACCTTTAGAATGTTTAAAGGTCACAAACATTTATTATATCAGTAATGTTCTTTCTGGAAATTATATTTTTGGCTGATAGTATTTCAGTGTACTTAGTTGCTAACATAATAGCCAAAGAACACATATCCTTTATCTTGTTTAATGCCAATTACTCTGTCACTATTTTGCTTGGAGCTATTGGAATAACTTCAAATGTGGTTTGGGACAGGCAATTCAACTCTACAGAGGCCATATATATCTGTGTCCACAGAATCAGCTGTTTCCTGCTGACTATTTCTAAGCAATATTAATGACTGACATCTTTACAGCCAAGTAGCTTGATCCTGCTTTTAATTTAACTCAGACGTGTAGGAAAGGGAAACAAGTTCATTAATCATTTTGTAAAATTCAGTTTTATGGGTGTGGTACAGATACATGTTTCCTAAAACAGTCTTGCTGAAGTTCTCTGGCTGGGGGAAAAAAACAACAAAAACAGGGAGTGAAAAATTTTCCGTTGTCTTGAATTTCATTTCTAAAAGATAAATGACAAGAGGATTTGTCCATTCTGATATGCAATGGAAAAGTATATTAACTTTTGTTCACTCCATCCTTTAAAATGTGTTATGCTTTCACGGATATATTTGAGGCTCGTAAATTAGTTATGCTTTTAACTCTCTATTTACATTTTTGCCTTAGAGAACAAGCTTCCAAATAAATGCATTGTGTAAAAATAGTCTTTTACCAAAAGGGAGGAAGTAGTGGATGAACCCAAAAATATTCTAACCAGCAAATGCCCAGTATCAGAGGCATGTATAAGTCCTGGCCAGAAAACTCAGTAACAAACCACAGTCACTGGAGGAGCCAGAAGCAGATCAGTAATGCTTTCCTTGTAAGTTCAATTTGTGTAGTGGAAGGAATGCAGAAGGGAGCTCTTTAACACATCCTCTAATGGTCTGACTAGAATATATTGGGTGAAATATAAGCATTACTCCAAAGGAAGGATGAAACATTAACCTTCAGAAGGGAAAACTGGACATAAAACGGTAGGGATAGAAAAAAATCTACTCAGAAGCTGGTATGGTTTTATTTTCTCTGAGGTGCTGTGAAGGACCATTAAATAGAAGGAGCATTTATAGAATCATAAGACTGTAGAGCAGAAAGGGTCATCTCTTGTCCAATCTTCTGATTTTACAGATGAGAAAACCCAGACCTATTCATACAGGGGTAATAATACCCTGTGAATTCAGGTGAATTCTGCTGGGGGACAGGCATTCTGAGAGAAATGGGGACCTAGAGCTACACCTACACATCCGGTAGAGAGGGGGCAGGAAAGGAAAACTGGCTCCCAGAAAGAGAACCCAGTCTCACTGGAAGAGCCTGGAACTGAAGGACATAGCAATAGCGAAAAGGCAACACACTGAAAAAGCAGCTTCAGCTGGAAGGGCTGAGGTAGCAGGAGTATCACAATAGATGGAGAGCACATAGCTGTTTCCTGGGAAGCTGGCCAGCTAGGACTTGAAAAACCAGACAGGTAACAGGCCCTGAGCAGATAGCTGGGTCAATCATTATTCATTTTCAATCAGAGGCAAGGGTTAAGTCCCTGGAAAGAAGGGAAGTCTAACTAGAACAACATAGGCTCCAATCCCAGAAAGGCTGGAATACTAGCTGGGTTGAAAATCTGTAATCAGCATGGGAATAGACTGGATGTGCAAGATGGATATTGCAGCTCTAGAACAAGAGAGATTCCTAAAACCAGGGAACAGGGTTAGAGGTAACAGAAGCAAAATAAGACATTTGGTGTGTTTCAAGACGCTAGGCTAGAACTCCCTGAATTCCTCTGAAGGGAAGGATTGTTCCAAAAAAACTCCAGAAAGCGGAGATTCAGCATTCCAACTATGAGGAGGAGTGAAAATACATTTCAAGTCCAGTGAAAATACATTTAATCACTTCTAACATCTTCGACCCAACTTTGTTTAAAATACTTTTGTGAATTATCAGCCTAATTTTCACAGTTTCTAGATGATTCTAATCTAGGGATTTAACCTTACAAATTCTCAAATATAACTTAAATTTGCAACATAGGTATGGGGAAGTAGAAGAAAATTTTGCCCTTTTCTTGCTCACAAATACTGATTGTGCTCATGCATAAATTTATAGAACTTGTGGCTCTTGCTTTTGTTTCCAACAAAGAAAGAAAAGCAAAGAACAATGAAAACGTAATTGGGATATCATACAAAATTTCAGATGAGTGGGATAATCTGCATTGGTTGGGAATTAATACTATTTAGTTCAGCATTTACTGAGACCCTACCATGCGAAGGAGCTTTGAATTGAAGATTAATGTGGCCTATTCTCATACTGAAAATCAGTCAATGCAGAAAAATCTTTCTTCAATATCAAGTAGCTTGGACTGGTCATGTCAGTAGCATTTGGACGATTTTTAAATCGTTACCAAGAAAACAGCATATCGCAGTACCTTGTACTTCAGTTTTCCATGCCAAGACTTGATTGATTCATCCAAATTTGAGCTGCAATAAATCTTGCATTTGCTGAATCTCTGCCATTTTTCCTTTCAGGAGCTCTTAAAGCCAAGTTTTAGTAGAGGTGTGAAAATATCAGCAAGACCATGGCAAATACTTAAATATGAGAATATGAAGGGCACTTTGATGAGCATCTTAGATAATGATGAATTAACAATTACCAAGCATTGACAGGAAAGAAATAGTGCCAGGTTGAGCGATTGATTTATTGTTTTGTCTTGAATCATAAAGTATTTAATTAAACCAGAAAATTTTTTTCAAATCATTTTCATTCATCTTTTGATTTTTAGAAAGTTGAACACAACTGGAAATTCAGGACTCTAATTTAGATTACTGATTTTGCAAATGAGGTAGGAAAGTTAAATGACTTTGAGTAGTGTTTCATTTTAAATTAGCAGCCAGAGTGAATTTTCTTAAACATGTCATATTGTGCCACACCTAATAAAAAATGTCCAAAGACTTCCCAACTTAGTTTTAGACAAACCTCAAGTTCTTTCAGGTTATAGAAGGTCCTTCTTGATCTGCATCTTCTTCCTATGCTCCACGATTGCCATTGTCTTTCTGGATTACTCTACTCCAACCAGACCCATCATACATCTTGATGTTTTGTTTTTTGTTTTTTTTTTCTTTTGCATGGGCAGGCACCGGGAATCAAGCCCAAGTCTCTGGCATGGCAGGCAAGAATTCTGCCTGCTGAGCCACCGTGGCCTGCCCCATCTTGATGTTTCTTGAACAGACTATTAACTTTCTTATTTCAGGGTTCCAATAACTCCTCCTCAGGACAGATATGAACACTGCTACCAATGTCTTGAGTCTATAACTCAGAAAAATACATTCAAGCAGAAGAGGGGTATGTAATTGGTATAATCTTGAAGGGAGACAATTAAGTAGTTGAAGTGGCAGAAGCATATTCAAAATCAGGGAAGACTATCAACAGATTTTGAAGACCCCAATTTGTAGGAAAACTGAGCAGGGAATCTTAATTCTTTCATCACAAGGAAAGTGGAGAGCAAAGCTTGGTAGGACCATTTATTCAGCACCTACAATTATCAATTGTTTCAGGCTCTGGGGATAAAGCAATGGACAAAGAGGGCAGAAATCCTTGTTCTTATGAACATAGATTTTAGTAGGAGAAAACAGAATACAACAAATAAGTAAATATGGTATGTGAGGTCATAGTAAATGCTATGAAGAAGAAAAAATTAACAGAGAGAAAAGACAAGAAGGGATAGAAAATCTGGGGGGAGGTTCAACTTTTTATAATGAAGACCCTACTGAAAAGGTGACATTTATTGAAAATAGGTGAGTGAGTGAGCCATGTGTCTATCTGAGGGCAGAGCAACGAGAGCTGGAATTTAAAAATTGTGAGTCATGAAACTGAATGAAATCAAGTAGGAATTGATTTCATAACAATTCTAAATCCAAAAATCTCATCAAAATCAGTTAAGGGTGCCGTCCAACCTGGGGCAAAATTCCTCTTTGCGGACCTGTGAAACCTAGAAACCAAGTTACTGGTTTCAAAATACAGTGGCGGAACAGACACTGAATAGACAGTCCCATCCCAGAAGAGAGAAATTGAAGGGCAAACAGTGGTCACAGGTCCTAAGCAAGTCCGAAATCCAGCAAGGCAAACCGCGTTGGATCTCAAGCTCTGAAAGCCACCTGTGGTTTGAAGCTCGTCCTCTAGGCCCGCTGAAGCGGCAGCCCCCGCCTTCAAAGCGCGGATGCCTCAGCCCGGCTCTCCCTGAGCCCGGGCCTCGACCCACCCTCGCGGAGCCCCGGCGTAGCACTCTCGCTCCGATTGAAAACTGGCTGTAGGCCTCACCTGTGCAAGCGTGGAGGCGGCGGCTGAACGCTCCCTAGCACCTGGGCCTAGACGTCCCCCTCCCTGAGCGTGGGGTTGGCGGTCTCCCCTTCCAGCCCGGGGGGAAACCGCGCCCCTCCGTGCGCCTGGATGGAAGGCCCGCCCTATCCACACGCTGCCGCCGCCTGCCCTTTCCACCTGCGGGGCCTCGCCCCTGGTCTGAGGACATCTTTTTGGTACGGATCTCTGTTTCCAAGGTTCTGCCTTTGAAGTCATTCTTAAGTCAAAGAAAAAAAAATGCATCGGACAGTTTTAAACAGGCAAGGATGAATTTATACACAGATTGTTATAGCAGGGGAGAGAGAGAGTCGAACTCAACTTGCTCAAAGTTACACTTTTTAAGGGCTGGGAGTAGGTTGCAGGGAAAGTGCTGGAAGATACTACGGGGGTGGGGGGGTTGACGGCTGGGTTGGAAGAGTGATTTACTGAGGGTGCAGTTAGGATGCTTTGGAGATGGGCGAGAGATTTACTGAGGTTTGTAATGTTTTCGTTTGTGGTAATGAGGTCACCTGGAGTCTATAAGGGTGGGAGAGAGGAGACGGGAGATAAGAAATTGCCTAGTGAGGAGGCTCTCAGGTGCCTGGAGAGCATAAGGGCTGGGGTGAGAGGCGGTGGGGAGAGGGTAGTCTGGGGTGAGACTGATGTTTGGTATAGTTAGGATCTGCAGGGGTTTTTTTTTCTTTCCTTTTTACCCCGTGCAGTCCAAGTTGTGTTTCTCTGCATTCCCACAGCTGCAAAATTAGTTTCAAGATAGTCAACGGGGAGGGGTAGGGGAGTAAGTGAGGACGGGAATCCGAGGGGAGGGATGTGAGAGGAGTAACGCTGGCAGCTTGGTCAAGAGGAAGAAAAACAGCATTTATCACTTCCTTCAGCTCACCCCTTCCTTGTCCCTTTCAGTCCGAGATGGCTGTGCTTCTGTTCATACACATTTCACAAAACCCTTGTTAGCTTTGTGTGTAGTTCAGTGGGCAGTCCAAACCATCAGAAAAAAGGACTTTCTATAGATCCCTCCAGAATAATTGCATTTCCGGTCCTGACATCTTTTAAGATGTCTGACTGGATCCATGTTTAGCCATACCCTCTTTAGCAAAAGATTGTCTAGTTAACCTCCCTCTTGGAGCCCTGATACCTGGGGCCTCACAAAATGCTTAAGAGGTCCCTGATAAAACCTCTTCCATCCTGATGCTCAGAGGACACTGTCTGGATAGGCTGAGAATTTTTCAAATCATCCATTTCTTTTGTCCTTAAAAGTTTAATTCTCAGTTTGTCCTTTTCCTTTCTCCTCCTCTTCCTAACTGTGGTGTCTTGAGTTATGTACCCCAAATTTAGACGTGTTATTGGTATTAATCTGCATTCCTGTGAGTGTGATCCCATAATAAATACGACTTTTTGAAGATCTTATTTTTTAGTTAAGATGTGGCCAACTGAATCAGAATGGGTCTTGATCCTATTATTGGAGGACTTATGGAGAAAGCCCCAGGGCAGAGCTGGGAGCCAAAGCTGGAAATTGGAAGTCAGAGGAACACAGGAGAGAACAGAGAGGACATTGCTATGTGATGGGAACGCCAAGGAATCTAAGGATTGCCGGTTAGGCAGAATGCTACTGGGGGAAAGCAAGCCTTCTAGCTTCTGAAACAATGAGCCAATTAATTCTTGTTGTCTGGTATTTATCTCAGCAGCCAGGAAACTAAAACAGGGTGGAACCTGTAGATAAGTGGAGGGGCTTGCCTTAGATAGGAGTACACTAGGAGTAAGACAGAGTGTATGGACCCATGGCAGATAGATGCATAGATTGGAGGACATTCACTTCTGGTTTCTTCTATTTTCTTGGTGAAATAGGAAGCAAAACCATCAGATGGGGGAAGTTTGAGTAGAGTAATTAGGTAATTTTCAAGATTTATGGTTTCAGGACACCCAACAATCTTAAAAAATATTGAGATCCCTAAAGAGCTTTTATGTGGATTTTATCTAACAATATTTAGTGTATTAAAATGATCATTAATACATTTGTAAAATATTTATTACTTTAAAATAATATACAGATTACATGTTAACATAAATAATATTTTTAATGAAAACTAACTATAAAAAATTAGTGGCATTGTTTCATATTTTTGTAAATGTCTTTAATATCTGGTTTAATATAAGATAGTTGGAGTCATATATCAGTTTCTGCTTTTAATCTTGTGTGGTGTGTTGTTTTGGTTGAAGTACTTGGAGAAAATCAAGCCTCATACATATGTGAGTTGGAAAATGGAGTATTTTTATAGCAGTTTAAGGTAATTGTTGATTGTCTTTTTTTATACTGTACCAAGTGTTTTAGTTTGTATGCTGTTGGATGTGATATACCAGAAACAGAATGGCCTTTAAAAGGAGGAATTTATTAAGTTTCAAGTTTACAGTTCTAAGGCCATGAAAATGTCTAAATTAAGGCATTCAGGGAAAGGTATCTTGATTCAAGAAAGGCCCGTAGGTCCAGAACACTTGTCAGTTGGGAAGGTACGTGGTGACATCTGATAGCTTTCTCTTCTAGCTTGTAATTTCATAAGGATTCTCTGGGGGTTTTCTCCTTCTACATCTCCAAAGATCTCTGGCTGTATGGGTCTCTCAGCTCTGTAGCTTTTCCAAAATGGTTCACTCTTAAAGGAGTCCAGTAAGCAACCCCACCTTGAATGGAAGCAATCAAAAAGATCCCACCAAGCAATACTGAATGAATAGTAAAGGACATGGCTTTTCTGGAGTACATAATATCTTCAAACCTGCACATTCTACCCTTTGGACCCCCAAAATACATGTTCTTCTCAAATACAAAATATATTTAGCCTGTCACAATATCACAAAGCCTTAAGCCATTTAAGTAAAAGCATAATACAATACAAAGTCAGAAATGCAAAATCTCAACAAAGTCAGCTATAGGCATGGTCTGTCTAAGGCAAAATTCTGTGGCTCTGAACCTGTAAAACTCAGAACAAGTTATCTGCTGCCAAAGGAGGGACAGGCATAGGATACATGTTTCCATTTCCATAGGGAAAAATTGGAAGGAACATGGGGGTCACTGGACCCAAATAGCTATGGAAACCTGTAGGGCAAATTCCATTAGATTTCAAAGTCTGAGGTCATTTATCCTTAGGACTTTAGAAAGTGGCAGTCCTACCTTTTTCAAGGGCCTGTGCAGCGGCCTGACTCTCTATAAATGCAACCTTGGAGGCATTAGGGATACCACCTTTTTCTCATCTCCACCTTCTCCAAACATCAGGGCTGCACCTAGGCTCTCTACTATCTCTGGGGCACATGCTTTACCCCTCCAGAACAATGGGGTGGCAGCCATGCTCTCCCCAATCCCCAAGTAGTGTGCGCCACCCTCTCTGAGGTCTGGGGCACTGAAACTCTTGTCCTCTACCTTCCAGGCAAACTCACCCTCTCCAAGTGCATGGATTGGTCCATTCTCCTGGTCCGAGGTTTCTTGGCTGCAGACCTTAGCTTCTATGGTTCTGCCTTTGAAGTTATTTTTTCTTCAATTTGTCCTTTTCTATCCATTTTAGTCCAGACTTGCAGACTTGCAGAACAGAAAATCTGTTCTGTTTATACAGATCCCACAGCACTCTTGTTGGTTTTCTATGTAGTATGCAGGGATCATAATCATCAGGCAATAGGACTTTCCAGAAAACCTTCCTGGATAACTCCATCTCCAATCCTGGAGTTTTCTGAAATGACTGACTGGTTCCATGTTTGGTCAAATCCTCACGTGGGGCCCTATTCTCTGGGGGTCCCCCTTTCTGGAAGCCCAGAATTTTCCAGACCATCAGTTTCTGGTTTCTTTGTACCCAAGAGTTCAGTCCTGAAATGATCTATTTTCTGCTGTGTTTCACTATGAACTGCAAGGATAATCCAGCCTGCACTTTCCACATTTAATTTGGAAATATCTTCTGCTAAATATCCAAGTTCATGGCTTTTAAAATCTGCCTTCCATCTCTGGGGGTGACTCTTAGGCCTAGTTTTAAGTAAGCATAGCTTATCCTTTGAAGGAATAAGTTTCATAGAGGTGAACCCGAAGATTGAGGCTTAGCCTATTGATTTGGTTGTTCCCACTGCTTCCTAGAATATTGGAAACTTTCCAAATGGGGAAGTTAAATATTTCCTCTTTTCTCCCCAGTCCCTCAAGGGACCTTGCAAATTCTTCTTTATTCACTGCCCAAATTACTGTGGGATATATCAGGGCATGACACTAACCTGGAAAACCAACAAAATCTCATGCCCTATCAAGATTCCATGTGCCTATGGTATTCAACTAAACTGATGTACAAGTTAAATTAGGTAATGCACTACCCAAAATAAAAATTTTGCACCCAATGAGCAACTCTCCTTTTGGTCTCACACAGAAGTTGAAGTTTAAAAATATGGATAATATCATCCTTTATCCTGTATTCTGATCTACCTTAGTCCTATCCAGATCAGCTTCCTTCATATCTTTAGTCGAAGTCCGATTCCTTTTTTCAGCTTTATAAACAGTTCCTTTATGGGGTACTGCTGACTTTCATAGCTTCAGAGCTCTAACTGTGAGTCTCAGGTGTCACGTAAATACCCAAAGTTTCTGGGAACGATCAGGTTATATAAAACAGCTCAATAGCTAAGAATTTAGAAATTAAAGTTACAGCTCCTGAATATATGTGACTGCTGTAAGAGCTTACAGTCTAGAATCCTTTACGATAGACCCCAAACTGCTAACCCATGCTCTCAACTTTAGTTCACCAAGTTCTTATACTATAGTTAGTCCATATAATTGAAGCATGATATTTGTCTTTTTGTTCCTGACATTTCATTTCAACATACAGTCCCTAATTTTCATGCACCTAGTTGCAAACCTCACAACTTCATTCCTTCCTGAGGCTGCTCGTTAGTCCACTGTATGTGTACACCATAGTTCCCCCTTTCATTCCTCAGTCATGCCCTTAGGCCACCTCCATTCATTGTGAATCCTGATTCACACTGTCACCGTAAACACCAGTGTGTACATGTCCATTCCTATCCCCAAACTCAGTTCCTCCAGGTAAATACTAAGCAATGGGGTTTCACGATCATATGGCAACTCCACCCCTGGTCTCCTATGGAACGACCACACTGCCTTCCAAGTGACTGCACCTCTGTTTCTCTACTGACAATGAATAGGTACATCCTTTTTCCACATTTTCTCTAGCACTTGTTTCTCTCTGTTTATTTTTAAAGTTTTATTTGCACATCATGCAAACCAATTAAAATGTACAGACATGCCTTTGCCACCATAATCTATGTGATGACATTCCTTTTCTTCCACAAAAAATCCATACCCCTCCTCCATGTCTGATGACATTTAGTTTTGGCATAATGCCTTTGTTACATTCAGTGGAAGTATATTACAATGTTACTGTTGACTATAGAACCTAGCTTGCATTGATTGTACTTTTTCCTGTACGCCATCCATTTTCAACACCCTGCAATGTTGACATGCGTTTGTTCTCCCTCATGCAAAATGTTTGTTTTTTAGATGGGCAGGCACTGGGAATTGAACCCAGGTCTCCGGCATGGCAGACGAGAATTCTGCCATTGAGCCACTGTGGCCCACCCCCAAAAAGTTTTTTTTATTTGTACATTTAATCACCATCGTTATCCACTCTATGCATTCCTAAATCATACCATCTCAGTCTTTATCCTCTATCTTTCCTTCTGGTTTCATATGTACCCCCAGCCTCTCTCTATCGTACAGCTTCATTCTGTGTACTTATATTATTGTGCTACAATTAGGCAGTATTTTGCTATCCATTTCTGAATTTTTGCAGTCAGTCCTGTTGCACAGTCTGTATTCCTTCAGCACCAGTTGCCCAATCTCTACCCTCTTTCTATCTCCTGATAACCTATGTTCTTAACTTCAATTCTCAAAGTTCACTCATTAATGTTAGTTCATATTATTGAGACCATACAATATTTGTTCTTTTGTTTCTGGCTAGTTTCACTCAGCATAATGTCCCCAAGTCTCATCCCCATTGTTACATGATTATGACTTTATTCTGTCTTACAGCTGTTTAATATTCTATCATATGTATATACGGTAGCTTGTTTAGTCACTCAACTATTGATAGACATATGGGCTATTTCCATCTCTTGCCAATTGTAAATAATGCTTCTATAATTGGTTTGCAAATGTCCGTTTGTGTCCTTGCCCTCAGGTCCTCTGAATATATATTTAGTAATGGGATTGCTAGTTCATATGGCAATTCTATACTTAACTTCCTGAGAAATTGCCAAACTGCGTTCCAGAGCAGTTGGACCATTTTACATTCCCACCAACAGTGGATAAGTGTACCTTTTTCTCCACATCTTCTTCAGCACTTGTCGTTTTTTGTGTTTTTTTTTTTTTTTGATGTTGGTCATTCTAGAGGGTGTCAGATAATATCTCATTGTGGTTTTGATTTGCATTTCCCTAATAGCCAGTGAAGTTGAGCATCTTTTCATGTGCCTTTTAGTCATTTGTATTTCTTCTTCTGAGAATTGTCTGTTCGTGTCTTTTGCCCATTTTTAAATTGGGTTGTTTGTCTTTTTGTTGTTGAGGTGGAGAATCTCTTTATATATTCTGGATACTAAACCCTTATCTGATATGTGGTTTCCAAATATTGTCTCCCATTGTGTAGGCTGTCTTTTTACTTTCTGGATGAAGTTCTTTGATGCGCAAAAGTGTTTAATTTTGAGGCGTTCTCATTTATCTATTTCTTTTTTCAATGCTCATGCTTTGGGGGTAAGTCCTAGGAAACCACCTCCTATTACAAGATTTATAAGATATTTACCTACATTTTCTTTGAAAAGTTTTATGGTCTTAGCTCTAATGTTTAGGTCTTTGATCAATTTTGAGTTAATTTTTGTACAGGGTGTGAGATATGGATTCTCTTTCATTCTTTTGCATAAGATATCCAGTTGTCCAAGTACCATATATTAAAGAGGCTGCTCTATACCAGGTGGGTTGGCTTGACTGCTTTATCAAAGATCAATTGTCCATAGATGACAGGGTCTATTTCTGAACAATCTATTTGATTCGTTCCACCCAGCAATACTGAATGAGGATTAAAGGACATGACTTTTCTGGGGGACATAATAGTTTCAAACTGGCACACCAAGTCTCTGAAAGTGCAGTTTGTTAAGGAGATTTTTAATGTGGAATCTGAAGCTATATCAGCAAACTTTTTATACTCTGTTATCTTAAGATCCAATTGGTTTATCTTACTATTTGCACTTTGAATAGATCTTTTACCTATGCATGATTTGGTAATATCAGGCATTGGTTATTTGGAAAATATTGGTTCACAAACATATATAGATTTTGTTGCCACATTTCATTACATGATACCAAAAAGATTATATTCATTAATTCCCCAATGATTTCATCAGAGTAAGCTTGGGGAGCTGTTAAACTCTAATCACAAATTCAAGTTTTCCAAACTTAGAATTTTTGCTTAGAAGCTTAGACTATTTGCTTAGAGTTTTATCAGCAACAAATATAATAAACGGTTTTCTTGTAGTGGCAGGCTCATTTTGTTCATTTTTGGGGAAATATCTGCCCCATAACTAAGCCTGACTTGCCATAGTTTTTAAATTAAAAATTGTGACCCATGAAAAAAAGTGGCTAGTTCAGCTCATAACTCAAACAATCTCATCAGTGCTTTTCTTTGAAGCAAATATACCCCATTATGCAGCATAAATGCTTTAGGTGTGCTTTCCATTTCATCATGTGGAATACAGAAAAGATATTTACTCAAGAGTCAAGATTTAATAAAGATTAACAATATTTATTGCTTCATTAAGGACATTCTTAAGTGAAACTGTTTTGTATTTTCTTTATTTGCAAGTTTGTAGCAATTACTGTTAGTTTGCTTCCACTGACTTGATTCATGCTAAGGGGCCAGCCGTTTTACTTACCATTGCTTTTGTACCATCACTGCAAAGGTCAACCGATTAAAAAAGGCAAATAATATCTTAATATTATGATGAAAATAAATTTGACCTTGTGGACCCCGTAAGAGGGTTTTAGTGACCACTATGGTCTGCTAGAGAAAAGAGGAGAAATGAGGTGTAGTTGTCTATGTGAATGAAACAGTGAACAAACCAGGCAGCATTAATGGCCTGCTTCTGAGTAGTACTCATGTATTTAAAGTAAGACTCTTGGCCATGCTGTGTATTTTCTCCTGGTCATATTCAGCCACTCGGTTGCAGCTTAGAAAAGGAGAATAAAGAATTGTAAGGAGCCAAGGAATTGAGGACATAGCCAATGATGTGATTATAATGATAGACTATTAAATCTAAACTGCATTCAAAGAAAAGTAAGAACTTGAAGGAGTTGAGAGACAGTGAAGATTTGACAAGATCAGATGATTATAGGTCCCACTGTGGTTGAAGAATTTTTGGAGTTGGGTCCTAAATTGAGATCTGGAAAAAGAGGAGGTAGTGAGAGAATGAGATGCTTAAAACAGAAATTATGAAGGGGTATCAGTTATTGGTAATGACAAGGTCTGAGCCTATACATGGCTTAGCTTCCCCATTACAAAATTATCTGCCCAACATACTCTGGAATGTATCAGCATATTACATTAAGCTATACAGAATTACAAGATCTCATTCTTAATTCTAGGCTCGTATTTAGGTTGTTTAAATGAACTGGCTAGACAGGTTAAGTTAAATTGTGTGCTACAGAAAATTTAAGTTTTGGAAAAAATAAACACATCTTCCTTTATTCTCATCCAGTAGGTGAAGTTCTAAAATACAGACAGGATCCTATTTTACCCTGCATTCTGATTTACCTTAGTCCCAACTAGATCAGCTTCCTTCTTATCACTAATTGAAGTCTGACCTCTTTTTCAACTTCCTTTAAAGTTTCTGTATGGAGCAATGCTGCCTTTCATAGGCACAGAACTCCAATTCTGAGTCTTAGGTGTCACATAGAAACCCAGAGTTCCAAGGAAATACCAGATTATACACATAGAACACAATATCTCAGAATTAAGAAATAAGACTTAAAGCTCAGGCATAAGTGTGATTGCTGTAAGAGCTTACAATTTAGGCTCTAATTTTCTTATAAGTGTTTTCAAAAAGAAACCATATAATCTTTGTCCTTTTGTTTCTGGCTTATTTTGCTCAACATAATGTCTTCAAATTTCATGCATCTCATTGTCATTAACTTTTATTAGCTCTGGACATTAGATATGTTTGTTATATCTATAGAGAGGATCACCCATTGACTAAGTCTGATTTTCTTAGAATGAAATCTGTGTCTAACTTAAGAGTTGCTATTTGGCAAACCTACCAAGCAGAAGATTGTAGCTATGAGTGTGTTGTCCTTTCTCTTCATTTTGTGAATTTTGTTGACATAATAATTACAGTATTTTATTATGGTCATATATTTGTTCTCATTCACTGTTTTATTTTTCAGATCCTTTATAATACCTTCTTATTTTTCCTGGAAAGACTTGAGATAGGGGCTTACCTCTATCCCATACCTCTGATTTCTGCTAACAAGTACCATTTGACTAGATACTATTTTTGCAAGCTATGTTTGCATAATATTTATAACTAACATTTCTTGAACACCTACTCTAATCTCTATGCATGCTATTTTACAGTTGGGATAACTAAGTCTCAGAGAGGTGAAATAACTTATGTAACATGTCACAACCGATAAGTAGCAGAACATGATTTTGAACCCAAATCTTCTGGACCCTGAGGCCCTAGCTCTTTCTACTACTTTATCCTGCATACCCTGGCTCTTTTTTTCTTATTATCTTCAACAATAACAAGAACTGATCTTTTTTAACACTTACTATGTACTTTACACTATTTTATACGTTCAGCATACATGATCTCATTTAATCTGCAGTCAGCCTTATAAGGCTTATACTCACTTTTTAAGAGAGGAAATTAAAGCTCAGAGAGGTTAAGTCATGTACCAAAATCAGATAACTGATCACTGGTGGATGTGGCATAAGTAAAGAAGATGTCATTATGAATCCCATTTTATAGATGAAAAAAGAGATTCAGAGAGAATCTCTGCTCATATGACAGATGTCAAAATTGAATCTTGAAGGTCTTCTGTTTCCAAATTTCATGTTTTAAAAGCAATATGAAAACTTTTTTTTAAAAAGTGGTTTTTCTAATGCCTCTTGAAACTATAAGAGCTGTGTAACAAGCAAAGAGCTTCTAAGCATTTACTATTTATGAGTTAAAATGAAGTGAATCCAAGAAAGAGATGCAGAGGAAGCACATTACGAACACTAAAGAACCATTTTATACCATGAGAGATAACTGTGGACCATTGAGAAACAGCAATAAAAGACTATCCAACCAAGCATGCAGAAATCAGAAATTGGATTGCTCTTTGGAAACAAATGTCACTAGCAATTGTACAGATATTTTTAAATCTACGCAATACAGATAACCTTTAAGGCTATATCTCTCTTATTCTCTTTTCTCCATGTTTAATAGCCACATCACTTTGGTCAGTTTTATTCACAGTTGTAATGCAAGCAAATCATGACTTAATTAATATAAGGCTATAAAGTTGTAACTCCCAATTTAAGAGCTTAAAAGAGTACATTTCTAAGTTCCAAATTCTTTCTAGCTCCTTTCTTATTTTTGCATAACATTTATTGTTAAGGAGACCTAACAATAAATAATTATCATTTAGGCAGAACATGAGCTCAGGCCTGATTATCTACATAATAGGTAGCCAAGATCCATATCTACAGTAGCCAAGATCCATCCTGTCAGAAACTCTGCACTCATTCACACACATATGGCACAAAGGAACAGCAACAAAGAAGTTTATGGTTTTATGGGAAATCAGATTTCAAATTAAGATCTCTCCAAACAATAAAGAAAAGGGGATTATCAGTCTGGTAAAATATTAATGCATTTACCCATCTGATGAAATCTGTGCTGCTAAATTTATTTTATCACTTCTATGACTCTATATGCCATGAAGTGTATTGCAGAATTGCTGATCCTTCACTTTCTATGTGAAAACAAATTTGAAATTCAAAATACAAACATGATAAACATGAACAAAGTCCCTCTTGTTGATCTCTTCTAAGCTTCTTTGAAATGTATGTGTGTGTCTTTGTGTAAAAAAAGCAACATTTTAAAGGCTTTTTGTTTCTTTCTATACTTCTTGTGATAGGATCTTTATTTGTAGTAAGATTATTCAATCCTATAAATGTATCTTTTTGTTTTAATGAATATGCTAATATATTTTAGGGGTGATTATTTTGTATACATTTATAGGAAACAACTACTGTGTCAGCAAGTTAGTAGGAAAGGTATTGGGACTGATTCATTCTGGGCATTTAATAATTGGAGATAACAATAATAAACCTCTAAAGAGATATCATATCCCAAATCTTCAGAGTGTGAGGAGGACCAGTGTTGGAATTGTAAGAGTTAAAGTTCAAGTGGAAGAAGAGATACCTGTTAAGCATACTAAGGAGGTGTGTCCAGAGAGCACCAGGAGCTAATTATCAAAACAAAGCATAACTGAGTCTCCATGGAATGAGGTCTGTTCTAATTTGCTAGCTGTGGTAATGCGATATAGCAGAAACGGAATAGCTTTTAAAAGGGGGGATTTATTACGTTACAAGTTTACGATTCTATGTCCATGAACATGCCCCAATTAAAGCAAGTCTGTAAAAATGTCCAAATAAAGGCACCAACAAGAGGTTACCTTCACTCAAGAAAGGCCAATGAAGTTCAGTGTTTCTCTCTCAACTGGAAAGGCACATGGTGAACATGACGACATCTGCTAGCTTTCTTTCCAGGCTTCTTGTTTGATGAAGCTCCTCTGGGGGTGTTTTCCTGCTTCATCTCCAAAAGTCTTTGGCTGCTTGGGCTCTGTGAATCTCATGGCTCTCTCATTGTTCTCTGGGGCTCTCTCCAAAAATGCTTCCTCTTTTAAAGGGTTCCAGTAAACTAATCAGATCCCACCTGGAATGGTAGAGTCACATCTCCATCTAATCAAAAGTTAATACCCACAATTTGGTGCGCCACTTCTCCATGGAGATAATCTAATTAAAATTTCCAACCTACAGTACTGAATAGGGAAAATAAACAGCTGCCTCCACGAGATGAAATCAGGATTAAAACATGACTTTTCTAGGGTACATAATCCTTTCAAACCAAGACAAGGACCATATTTTAATTTTCTTAATATATATATATTTTTGGAGTGGATAAATAGGAAATTTATTAGGTGCACATGTAAGAGGACATACAGGCACTCTCGCCATGACAAAGGTGAGAAAGGTGAGAGGCCGTTTTTCTTTAATTTAATTTTGAGGACTATATTTTTTAATCACAGTAGAATATATACCAGTGGAAAGGTGAGACCAACCGATACTTGTCTGCACAGAGAAAGACCCACAGTGGAATTCCCTAGGAAAAAGTTGTAATAATAAACCATCAACATCTTTTAAAAATTCTTAAGAAAGGTGAGCATAATGAAGCTCCTGGGTTTGAAGAGGACATAAGGCTTACTTAGATGATGAAATGTTGATCAATTAAGATAACTCCCAGGGAAATAAGTGACAGTTGACCTTTGGAGGGTTAAGTGAAAGCTAATAATGGTAGAGCAGTAACCATATCCTATGTACAGGTATTCAGCAAGGTACTTTCATATCCTTTAGCTCTTTTCCTCACCTGCACCCTTGAAGGCTCATGGTGTCTTCCCCGTAAGCACAGGCACTTGAGTCAGACAGTGGGCTTCCTGTTGTGGGTCCACCACTCCCGTTCTCGGGTGCTAGGCAAAGTCTTGAAATATCTGCCTCTGACTCTGATGTGTCTGTACTCTTCCATCTCCTACTTCTGAAGTTCTATCCATCAGATTCCCCCTTGGAGCAGATCATCTTTTATTGCAAGGTGCCAGATCTGAGACCAAGGTGTGGCTCTTTGAAACTCTTCGTTTCTGACTTGTGGTACTGGGGCCTCCAGTTCTGATTCTGTTCTTATTATTCCTGTTAAATTTCAGTGAATCCTGCCTAACATAGGCATTGTCTCCCTTTTGTGGAAGGATGCCCAACAATTGACAATACCTGCTGTGGTCCACATCCTCTGGAAATAACTCTGATAAAGAACCAAAAGTCAGAGTAAAAAATGGGTCAAATCCAGATGATAGAACTAGGCTCAGGAAGGAAGAGAAAGTTGTATAAGACAAGGTCAGGACTGTTGGGTGACATCTTCATAGGACCCCGGCTTGGCTCCAGAACAAGGATGCCTTTTAAAGCACAGAGTACAGACTTCCAGGAAGATGGCTGTCTAGAGCAGCTTGAGATTAGGCCTGCTCCATGGAAAAGTTAGAGAAGGGACAGGAATGCGACTGAGGCAACAATTTGGGAGTGCACAATGCAGACAGATATAGCCCTGCCTAATGACCAAAATAAAACACCAGAGGAGACAGACATTGGAACAACTAATCAAAGATGTTCATACAACCCTACTTAATAAAATAAGCAGGATAGCAAACGACATAAAGGAAATCAAGAAGACAGTGGAAGACCACAAAGAGGAATTTAAAAGAATAAATAGAAAAATAGCAGAAATCACAGACATTGAAGGGTTCTGTTGACCAAATAAAAAACATACTAGAGGTACACAAAACCAGATTTGAAGAGACAGAAGAAAGAATAAGTGATATAGAGGACAGAATAATGGACTTTGAAGACTCAAAATAGCAAATGGCAAAAAAAAGATGGAAAAAATTTGATGGGAACTTAGGGAAATGATAGACAACTAAGTGCACATATATAAGAATCACTGGTGTCCCAGAAGGAGAAGAGAGTAAAGGGCTAGGAAGAGTAGTTGAGGCTATAAGGGGGAAACTTCCCAACCCTCATAAAGGACATAAATATACAAGTCAGAGAAACCCAAAGAACTCCAAGCTGAATAAATCCAAATAGGCCTTTACCAAGACACATACAAATCAGTCTGTCAAATGTTGAAGAGAAGCAGAAAATCCTGAAAGTGACAAGAGAAAAATAATCTACTGCGTATGAGGGAAATCAAATTAGACTTGAGTTTAGACTACTCAACTAGCACCCTCGAGGCAAGAAGGCAGTGGTATGATATATTCAAGATGTTGAAAGAGAAAATTCCAGCCAAGAATTCTATACCCAGCCAAATTGTCCTTTAAAATTGAGGGAGAGATTAGAGCTTTCACAGACAAAGAAGTCCTAAAAGAATTTGTCAAGAAGAGACCAGCCCTAGAAGAAATACTAAAGGGAGTTCTGCCAGCTAAAGCACAGAGTATAGATGTCCAGTTGTGCAGCTCTTGCTTTGTGTCCTCTGCACTACCATGCATCAGCAGCACGGAGATGGTCCAGGGCCCACAGGTATGTAATTGTAGCCTGAGAAAATGCCTAGATATCAGCAAGGCACAGTTTTCTACAGGGGCTGCTGTTGATAGAAAGGTCTTTCTAGACTATATAGCAAATCTCTAGGCAATCATGAACACCCATGCTTTCTATCTGCCTTGGAAAATATTCTTCAATGAGCATTAGCTATTTCGTTATTCTCATCATTAGAATCATGGTTTAAGGGCAGAATCAAATTTTGAGGTAGAGATGAGTGGTTGTATTACTTAGGGTTCTCTAGAGAAACAGAATCAACAGGGAACACTCGCAAATATAATATTTATAAAAGTGTCTCACATGATTGTGGGAATGCAGAGTCCAAAATCTGCAGGGCAGGCTGTGAAGCCAATGATTCTGATGGAGGATCTGGATAAACGCCACAGGAGAGGCTCACCAGCCAAGATAGGAAGAGCCTGTCTCTTCTGAATCCTCCTTAAAAGGCTTCCAGTGATCAGATTAAGCATTACTCATTACAGAAGACACTCCCCCCTCACAATTAGACCAGAAAAAGAAATACAAGGCATCAGAATTGGAAAGGAAGAAGTAAAACTCTCACTGTTTGCAGATGATATGATACTATATGTCAAAAACCCTGAAAAATCCACAGCGAAACTACTAGAGCTAATAAGTGAGTACAGCAAAGTGGCAGGTTACAAGATCAACACTCAAAAATCTGTAGTGTTTCTATACACTAGTAATGAACAATCTGAGGGGGAAATCAAGAAATGAATTCCATTTACAATTGCAACCAAAAGAATAAAATATTTAGGAATAAATTTAACTAAAGAGACAAAAGACCTATATAAAGAAAACTATAAGAAATTGTTAAAAGAAATCACAGGAGACCTAAATAGATGGAAGGGCATACCATGTTCATGGATTGGAAGACTAAAAATAGTTAAGATGTCAATTCTACCTAAATTGATTTACAGATTCAATGCAATACCAATCAAAATCCCAACAACTTACTTTTCAGAAATAGAAAAACCAATAAGCAAATTTATCTGGAATGGCAGGGTGCCCCGAATTGCTAAAAGTATCTTGAGGAAAAAAAACGAAACTGGAGGTCTCACACTGCCTGACTTTAAGGCATATTATGAAGCTACAGTGGTCAAAACAGCATGGTACTGGCATAAAGATAGATATATTGACCAATGGAATCTAATAGAGTGTTCGGATATAGAACCTCTCATCTATGGACAATTGATCTTTGATAAGGCAGTCAAGCCAACTCACCTGGGACAGAACAGTCTCTTCAATAAATGGTACCTAGAGAACTGGATATCCATATGCAAAAGAATGAAAGAGGACCCGTATCTCACAACCTATACAAAAGTTAACTCAAAATGGATCAAAGATCTAAACATTAGGTCTAAGACCATAAAACAGTTAGAGGAAAATGTAGGGAAATATCTTATAAATCTTGTAATAGGAGGCGGTTTTATAGACCTTACCCCCAAAGCATGAGCATTGAAAAAAGAAATAGATAAATGGGAACGCCTCAAAATTAAACACTTTTGCACATCAAAGAACTGCATCCAGAAAGTAAAAAGACAGCCTACACAATGGGACACAATATTTGGAAATGACATATCAGATAAAGATCTAGTATCCAGAATTTATAAAGAGATTCTTCAACTCAACAACAAGAAGACAGCCAATCCAATTACAAAATGGGAAAAAGACTTGAACTGACACTTCTCAGAAGAGGAAATATAAAAGGCTAAAAGGCACATGAAGAGATGTTCAACCTCCCTGGCCATTAGAGAAATGAAAATCAAAACCACAATGAGATATCATCTCACACCCACCAGAATGGCCATTATCAACAAAACAGAAAATGACAAGTGCTGGAGATGATATGGAGAAAGAGGCACACTTATCCACTGTTGGTGGGAATGTCAAATGGTGCAACCACTGTGGAAGGCAGTTTGGCGGTTCCTCGAAAAGCTGAATATAGAATTGCCATATGACCTGGCAATACCATTGCTAGGTATCTACTCAAAGGACATAAGGGCAAAGACACAAACAGACATTTGCACACCAATGTTTATAGCAGCATTATTTACAATTGCAAAGAGATGGAAACAGCCAAAATGTCCATCAACAGATGAGTGGCTAAACAAACTGTGGTATATACATACGATGGAATATTATGCAGCTTTAAGACAGAATAAACTTATGAAGTATGTAATAACATGGATGGACCTAGAGAACATTATGCTGAGTGAGACTAGCCAAAACCTAAAGGACAAATACCGTATGGTTTCACTGATATGAACTGACATTAGTGAATAAACTTGGAATATTTCCTTGGTAACCGAGACCATCAGGAGATAGAATTAGGGTAAGATATTGGGTAGTTGGAGCTGAAGGGATACAGACTGTGCAACAGGACTGAATACAAAAACTCAGAAATGGACAGCACAATACTACCTAACTGTAATACAATTATGTTAAAACACTGAATGAAGCTGCATGTGAGAATGACAGAGGGAGGAGGGCTGGGGGCATAAATGAAAAAAAAAAAAAAGAAGACACTCCCCTTTGGCTGATTACAAATGTAATCAGCTGTGGATGTAGCCGACACAGTAATGATTTAATTCTATGAAATGTCCTCATCGAAACAGACAGGCCAGCACTTGCCCAACCAGACAAACAGGTACCACCACTTGGCCCCGTTAACACATGAACCTAACCGTGGCAGTGGTGGTGTAGTAAATTGTTAAAGTTTTGTTTTACTGTTTGTAGATAGGAGAAACTGTGTTTAATCATGGTGTTTTCATTCTTTTGACAATATAAGGACTGTTCATTCACCTAGCAAACTTAAATTGTCAACTGTGTGCTATGCATTGTATTTGGAAATGGGAGTAGATAGACAAATAAGGATCAGTTCCTGATATCAAGGAACCTAAAATAGAGTAAAGGAAATCGAAAATATAGTAGAATTATTTTTAAGTGCAATGAAGTATAGGCATAATAGATGTCCATATGGAATGCAATGGGAGTATAAGGATGAGTCATCAATTTTATGGTGTGGGGAGAGTTAAGAATTCTCCACAGTTATTGAAATTTGCCTGAAAAGTGAGTAAATGCTCTGTGAATAAGGATGAAGAAAATCCAGGCCAAGGAATATGGGTGAGAAGACACAAAGTATAAGGCAGTGGGTCATAGGAAAGTAACTGTAGTTTTGAAAACAAAAATTAGACTTAACATGGAGGATAGATAAAAGGGATGCTAGATTGGAGGCAGAAAGAGCCTTAGAATACCATTTGTATTGGATTGAGTAGGACAGTAGCTGCAGGTTGGAAGGAAGGAAACATGTAGGAAAAATGATTGTGAAAAGGTAAAATCAACAGCACTTGGTTGAAGGTTGGGATGAAGAACAGGATGTCTCTAGGATGATTCCCAAACTTCTGATTTTGATGATTGGGGAGGTGGTAGGGCCATTCGCTAAGGTGGGGTCATTTGAGAGAGGAGCAAATATAAGGTATGGATTAGAGATGGTTTTGACACGTCTGTGAGTAATATAGGCAGTGAAGTTTGTATTTCTGGGTCACAGGAGAGAGGTCTGATGTAGAGGCATGCATTTGGTGTTACTGGTATGTAGGTGGGAGTAGAGTCAACAAGGATGATGAGATCACATAGGAGAATGTTATTATTGGAAAGAAATAGAGAAGTAATTCCTAGGAATTAGCAACCTTAAAGGGCAGGGGAGGAAAGTGATCAGGCCAATAAACTAAGAATGGGAGGCAAGGTTATTAGCATGGGACTCAGAAGAGTTAATTCCTGTTAACCAAAGGAAGAATTGTTCCAAGAAGAGAGATGCCAGTATGATCAGGTGAGGTCCAGATTGTGTATCCTAATCTGGGAGGTCCAGATTATGTATCCTAATCTGGGAGGTCCAGATTATGAAAAGGAGATCAGAGGGTTAAGATGTCAAAGTTGACATTTGCCAGAGCTGTGTCAGGGGAGTGGTAAGAGCAGAATCTTGATGTAGTTCACTGAAGAGCCAATAAGGAAAGAAAGATTTTTCTTTGGAGGAACCTGCTAAATTGAGGCAGAGATCATTAGAGGGGATTTAAGAGCCAAGGAGCCTGTATTTTGAAACAGGATGAACTTGAGTTTGTGTACACTCTGAGAAGGAACCCGCAGGAGAAAGAGGAAATTACCTTTGCAGCAAGGTACCAGACGATCTGGGAAGAAATGCTGTCAGGAATGCAGATGGTGAGGTTAGCACAAAACCAGAAGGACACGTGTTTCTTTGAGACTTGGGGGAAATTGGTGAGGTTATAATCTCAGTTCTTTGGAGCATCCTTCATAAAAGCATTCTATTCCATATTTTCCTTATTGCTTTATTAGGATATACTTAATCATTTGAACGTTTTCTTCAGATTTTTGTTCTTCCTCTGATATTTAATCAAACAGTGTTGCTTGTTTATTAGTTATGTTTTCATGTGTTTGATTTTTTTGAAGGCACAATCTTCCTGGCACAAACATTGCAAAATAAGGGTTATTAAATCCACAAGAGCTGAAAAATCCTGATTGCCTGGCTTAATTACCAGTTTTAATTCTTTCAGTGGTGTGAGTGTTGGTGTCACAAGCCAAATCTTAAATGTCTGCTTACCGAAGTTCTTCTGTTGCAGTGTTTATGAACTACAAAAACTGAAGATACTTTCTTTACGTTTGTTCTGAATATACTTTGAAGATTCCCTGAAAATCAAACCCATAGTATTTGGTCACTTACTGTCTGTCTTTTTTTCTCTCTCCCTTCCTACCTTCTTTTCTTCCTTCCTTCCTCCCTCCCTCCCTCCCTTTACTTCCTTCTTTCCTTCCAGAGATATTTTACTGGGTGAACCATGTGTCAGGCCCTGTGCTTGTGCTGAGGGCACACTAATGAATGATCAGTCATGGTTCCTGTCTTTGTGTACCTTACATTTTAATAGAGAAAATGAAGAATAAATAAGTAAACAGAAAGAAAATGAGCAAAATAATGATAATTTGTGTTATAAAGTGCCATAAAAGAAGTAAAGGTGGTTCTGTAATAGAGAATGGGGGATGTGTGATGGGGAGGGCTACTTTAGATAAGGTGGCTAGGGAATACTTCTTTAAGGAAATGACATTGCTATCCAAACAGAAGATGAGGAAGCAGCCATACAAAATATTAAAGAGAGAGTTTTCTTAAAAGAGAGAACCAAGTTTAGCAGGGTCTAGGAATTATAGCAGGGCAGTGTGGCTGCAGCCCAAGGACCAGGGGCCAGATGGGTTTAAAGAAGAGGATGGGTCAGGTTGTGCAGCTCCTAGTGATGTTTGGGTTTTATTCTAAATGACCTCGGAAGTAAAAAGTTTTATATAGGGAGTTACATGATTCCATCTATATTTTTCAAAAGAGTACTTTGTTTGAAAATGGATTGGAGAGGAATACATTAGAAGCAGAGTGATCAGAAGTAGAATGAAATTAGTCCAGGTTAGAGATGATGGAGGCTTAGATTAGGGGCTGGTGGCAGTAGTGATAAATAGGGAGAAGTAGAGGGCATTGAAAATATATTTTGTAGGTAGAACTGACTAATGGATTACATACAGAAGGGGTGTAGATGTAGGTAAGGAAAGGATTGAGTTTGTACATTTCTGGCTTGAGTGTTGGGTGCCACTTCCTCTGATGGGGGAACATTGTGGAAAGAACAGGTTTGGAAGTTGGTAAAGGGGAAGAAACAAAAGGTCTGTTTTGAAATTCTTAAATCTGAGATGCCTATCAGAAATTCAAATCAAAATACTAAGGAAGCAGTTGGATGTGTAAGTCTGGGGCCCAGATCTGTTAATAATACATTTTGATGGCATAAAAAAAAATAGGTGGTATTTAAAGGCATAGGAATGACTGGAGAAGAGTGTAAAGGAGAAGAGGAGCTCTGAAACTGACCTTTGAAGAGGTTAAGTGTTGGAGAAGGAAGAGCAAAGGTGACTGAAAAGAAGTGAGATAGAAGAAAATAAAGCCAAAGTCATAAAAGAAACTATTTCAAGAAGAGGAAGTATCTATCTGAGTGCAAAGTAGAAAGAGGTTCCATAGGAATTGGTTTATAATATCTCCTGATAACAAATTGAGTTGTCTGATCATTCTGTGGAACATGTAGGCATACCTTGGAGATACTGCAGGTTAGGTTCCAGACCACCGCAGATAAGTGAATATCTCAATAAAGTGAGTCACACAAATTTTTTTGGTTCCCAGTGCATATACAAGTTATATTTATACTATGCCATAGGATACTAAGTGTGCAATACTAAGTTTAAAAATTCAGTATACATGCCTTAACTAAAATGTGACACAGAGACATCAAGTGAGCACATGCTTTTGGAAAAATGGCACTGATAGACTTTCTTGACATAGGGTGGCCATAAACCTTCAATTTGTAAAAAAATTGCAGTATCTGTGAAACCCAGTAAAGGATGTATACCTGTTTATATTAGAATAAGAATTTTCAAGTAAATGGGAGCAGAATGAAAAATGAGTGTGGCGAAATTCAGAGGAAGATAATTATGGTGAATTGAATTGTGTATCACAGTTTGGACATGTTCCAGGCTGGCTCACATTTTGGTGAGTGTGGAGCCATTGTAAATAAGATCTCTTCAAGATGTTAAGGTTTGGCTCAACTGTATCAGTTTAGGCTTTAATCTGGATTACTGGAGTCCTTTATAAGCAGAATGAAAGTCAGATGAAGAGAAACCACAGGAAGCAGCCAGAAGTTGGAGGTAACAGAACCTGGAAGAGAAAGGAGAAGACTCTGCCATGTGTACTGCCATGTGATAGGAAAGCCATGGAGCAAGGATCACCAGCAGCCAGCCCCAAAACACCACAGTCTTCTGGGAAAAAGCAGTGCCTCTCTGATGCCTCGATTCTGGACTTCTCCTAGCCTCAGAATGATGAGCCAATACATTCCTGTCATTTAAGCCAGTCCACTGTATGGTATTTGTTTTAGTAGCTAGGAAACAAAAACAGTATCAAAATCCGTACCTCTAGCCCTTGTCTTACTCTTGAGCACTAGACACATACTTCTACCTAGATCTCCTGCCTGAATGGCCCAGGATCAACTCAAATTCCACATAGCCTAACCTGGAAAACTCACATCTTAGTCCTCTAACCTGCTCTTCTGCAGCTCTCATCCTGTTGTGTTGTTGTGGCAAGAGATGCTGTATTAGTTAGGGTTCTCTAGAGAAACAGAATCAACAGGGAACACTTGCAAATATAAAATTTATGAAAGTGTCTCACGTGACCGTAGGAACGCAGAGTCCAAAATCCACAGGGCGGGGTGCGAAGCCGATGACTCCAATGGATGGCCTGGATGAACTCCACAGGAGAGGCTCACCAGCCAAAGCAGGAATGCAACCTGTCTCCTCTGAGTCCTCCTTAAAAGGCTTCCCATGATTGGATTTAGCATCACTAATTGCAGAAGACACTCCCCTTTGGCTGATTACAAATGGAATCAGCTGTGGGTGTAGCTGACGTGATCATGACCTAATCCTATGAAACGTCCTCATTGCAACAGACAGGCCAGCGCTTGCCCAATCAGATGAACAGGTACCACAACTTGGCCAAGTTGACACCTGTCCCTAACCATGACAGTCCACCCCTTGTCAACTTGGCACACATATATATATATATATATATATATATATATATATATATATATATATCACCTTAGACCATACTTAATTTCCAAATGAAAACAAATAAGCACACATTTTTTCTTTTACCTGACAATACTCAACTGTCCTGCATATAACTGGAAACACATTAAATCTCTCCAGAATAGCGTGCAAATCCTTGGGCAACATTCATTCTTAAACTTGATATCTTACAACTTAAATAGTATAACACAAACAAAACAGCATTACAGTCCTCGTTTCTGTAACTGATCACGTGGTCGAAGTTCATATTTATCACTACCTTCTTCCACTACCCATTCCATGTTCCCTTTCCCCTCAGCAAGCACTTCAGCTGGCCGTGGTTCTTTGCCTGGTGGGGTGACCCAAACCTTCATTCCTGAAGTCTCAGAGCCATTAGTGGTCCTGCCTGATTGTGTTGTTGCAGTTTTCCATTGATTTTAATCACAGGGCATGGTAGTACTAATAGACGCCCCAGGGGATCTCCTATATTCCAAGAAAACTCTTCTTTACCTCCATTATGTAGTTGCAGTCCTACTTCCTTCTGATAGTCAGGGTCAATTACCCCAGACAATAATGTAATCCCCTTCTTGGTGTGTTGATCCAGAGGCATAAGTAGCCCAAAGTGGCCAGGTGGCAATCTTAACTTCCAGTTCAGTGGTATCACTGTTGTTTCTCCTGGAGAAAGCACACCCTGTTTTGGAACTAAAACCTGTAGACCAGCAGAACTCAGGGTAGCAGGGACAGGAAGCAAAAATTTTCCTAGTGGATCACTAGGAGTAATAGTGAGTGGCACCACACCCATTTCCACCCCTTGGTTCCTGGACCCATGGATCCTGGCTATGGGAGAAACAGCACCATACAGCGGACACTGATTCAGAGCATACACAGCTTCCTGGAGAACATTACCCCAGCCTTTCAAGTTTTTGCCACCTAGTTGGCACCGTAATTGAGTTTTCAAAAGGCCATTCCACCGTTCTATCAATCCAGCTGCTTCTGGATGATGGGGAACATGGTAAGACCAGAGAATTCCATGAGCATGTGCCCATTCCCGCACTTCATTTGCTGTGAAGTGTGTTCCTTGATCCGAAGCAATGCTATGTGGAATACTATGACGATGGATAAGGCATTCTGTAAGCCCACGGATAGTAGTTTTGGCAGAAGCATTGCGAGCAGGGAAAGCAAACCCATATCCAGAGTATGTGTCTATTCCAGTTAGAACAAATCGCTGCCCCTTCCATGAAGGGAGTGGTCCAATGTAATCAACCTGCCACCATGTAGCTGGCTGGTCACCTTGGGGAATGGTGCCATATCGGGGGCTGAGTGTGGGTCTCTGCTGCTGGCAGATTGGGCACTCAGCAGTGGCTGTAGCCAGGTCAGCCTTGGTGAGTGGAAGTCCATGTTGCTGAGCCCATGCATAACCTCCATCCCTACCACTATGACCACTTTGCTCATGAGCCCATTGGGCAATAACAGGAGTTGCTGAGGAAGGAGGCTGACTGGTATCCATAGAACGGGTCATCTTATCCACTTGATTATTAAATCTTCCTCTGCTGAAGTCACCCTCTGGTGTGCATTTACATGGGACACAAATATCTTCATGTTTTTAGCCCACTCAGAAAGGTCTATCCACATACTTCTTCCCCAGACCTCTTTGTCACCAATTTTCCAATTATGGTCTTTCCAAGTCCCTGACCATCCAGCCAAACCATTAGCAACAGCCCATGAGTCAGTATACAAATGCACCTCTGGCCAGTTTTCCTTCCAAGCAAAATGAACAACCAGGTGCACTGCTCGAAGTTCTGCCCACTGGGAGGATTTCCCCTCACCACTGTCCTTCAAGGACACCCCAGAAAGGGGTTGTAATGCTGCAGCTGTCCACTTTCGGGTGGTACCTGCATATCGTGCTGAACCATCTGTAAACCAGGCCCGAGTTTTCTCTTCCTCAGTCAATTCACTGTAAGGAACTCCCCAAGAGGCCATAGCTCTGGTCTGGGAAAGAGAAGGTAATGTGGCAGCAGGAGTGGAAACCATGGGCATTTGGGCCACTTCTTCATGTAACTTACTTGTGCCTTCAGGACCTGCTCTGGCTCTATCTCGTATATACCATTTCCACTTTACAGTAGAGTGCTGCTGTGCACGCCCAACTTTATGGCTTGGTGGGTCAGACAACACCCAACTCATGATAGGCAACTCAGGTCTCATGGTAACTTGGTGGCCCATGGTTAAGCGTTCAGTCTCTACTAAGGCCCAGTAGCAAACCAAAAGCTGTTTCTCAAAAGGAGAGTAGTTATCTGCAGCAGATGGTAAGGCTTTGCTCCAAAATCCTAAGGGTCTGCGTTGTGATTCTCCTATTGGGGCCTGCCAAAGGCTCCAGACAGCATCTCTATTTGCCACTGACACTTCCAGCACCATTGGATCTGCTGGATCATATGGCCCAAGTGGCAGAGCAGCTTGCACAGCAGCCTGGACCTGTCGCAGAGCCTCCTCTTGTTCAGGTCCCCACTCAAAATTAGCAGCTTTTCTGGTCACTCGGTAAATGGGCCGGAGTAGCACACCCAAATGAGGAATATGTTGTCGCCAAAATCCAAAAATACCAACTAAGCGTTGTGCCTCTTTTTTGGTTGTGGGAGGGGCCAGATGCAGCAATTTATCCTTCACCTTAGAAGGGATATCTCGACATGCCCCACACCACTGGACACCTAGAAATTTTACTGAGGTGGAAGGCCCCTGTATTTTCGTTGGATTTATCTCCCACCCTCTGACACGCAAATGCCTTACCAGTAAATCTAGAGTAGTTGCTACTTCTTGCTCACTAGGTCCAATCAACATGATATCATCAATATAATGGACCAGTGTGATGTCTTGTGGGAGGGAGAAACAATCAAGGTCTCTGCGAACAAGATTATGACATAGGGCTGGAGAGTTGATATACCCCTGAGGTAGGACAGTGAAAGTATATTGCTGACCTTGCCAGCTGAAAGCACACTGTTTCTGGTGGTCCTTACTAATAGCTATTGAGAAAAAAGCATTTGCCAGATCAATAGCTGCATACCAGGTACCAGGGGATGTATTGATTTGCTCAAGCAATGATACTACATCTGGAAGAGCAGCTGCAATTGGAGTTACCACCTGGTTGCGTTTACGATAATCCACTGTCATTCTCCAAGACCCATCTGTTTTCTGCACAGGCCAAATAGGAGAGTTGAACGGGGATGTGGTGGGAATCACCACCCCTGCATCTTTCAAGTCCTTAAGAGTGGCAGTAATCTCTGCAATCCCTCCAGGAATACGGTATTGCTTTTGATTTACTATTTTGCTTGGTAGGGGCAGTTCTAGTGGCTTCCACTTGGCCTTTCCCACCATAATAGCCCTCACTGCACGAGTTAGAGAACCAACGTGGGGATTCTGCCAGTTGCTCAGTATGTCTATGCCAATTATACATTCCGGAACTGGGGAAATAACTGCAGGATGGGTCCGGGGGCCCACTGGACCCACTGTGAGACGGACCTGAGCTAAAACTCCATTGATCACCTGGCCTCCATAAGCCCCCACTCTGACTGGTGGTCCAGAGTGACGTTTTGGGTCCCCTGGAATTAATGTCACTTCTGAACCAGTGTCTAATAATCCCCGAAATATCTGATCATTTCCTTTCCCCCAATGCACAGTTACCCTGGTAAAAGGCTGTCGGTCTCCTTGGGGAAGACTTAGAGGAAGGTTAACAGTATAAATTTGTGGCAGTGTAACAGGTTTCTCCCCCATAGGGACCTGGCCTCCCCTTCATTCAAGGGGCTCAGGGTCTGTTAACTGTTTCAAGTCTGGAAATTGGTTAAGGGGCCGTGACTCTGTGTTTTTGTAATTCAGGTTAGACTTCTGTTCCCTTGACCTAGAACTCTTGTTTATACAGCTCCAACAAGAATTTAGTAGACTGCCCTTCTATTGTATTTCTAGGCACCCCATGATTTACTAGCCAATGCCACAAATCTCTGCGTGTCATACAATTTTGATGCCTCCTTTGAGTTTGTTGTCTATTATAATACCCACGTCTACCCTGTCTTTGGTGATTAAGTGCTGCCACCTGGCTTCTGCCAACTCGGGATCCTGTCATCCCCATTGTGTTTAAGGATTCCAGCTCAGTGACAGCAGTTCCTACAGTAATATCTGACCTACAGAGAAGTGCAACCACAGAGCTCTTGAGGGATGATGGTGCTAGTCTCACAAACTTATTTCTCACTGTTCTGGTAAAAGGTGCATCCTCTGGACATTCCTGGGGTGTAAGAGCAGGCTTTGCATAATAAATCCACTCTAACATCCCAATCTCTCTAAGCCTCTGGATCCCCTCATCTACATTATACCAGGGCAGTTCTGGCATTTCAACCTCAGGTAATGTTGGCCACCTTTTGATCCATGTTTCAACCAACCACCCAAACAAGCTGTTAACACCTTTTCTAACTGCTCTAGCTATAACATTGAATGCAGAATCTCTGCTTAGTGGGCCCATATCAATAAATTCAGCCTGATCCAGCCTTATATTCCTCCCACCATTATCCCACACTCTTAAAATCCATTGCCACACATATTCCCCTGATTTCTGTCTATATAAATTGGAAAACTCACACAGTTCTTTTGGAGTATAACGTACCTCCTCATGTGTGATACTTTGTACCTCACCTTTAGGGGCCTGTTGGGACTTTAGTCTAGTTATAGGTCTAGAAGAAATGAGGGGTGGTGGGGGTGGGTCATGAAAAGAATTAGAGATATCTTCCAAGCCATTTGCTTCAGGGCTTTCATTTGCAGTTTCATCTGGTGAAACAGGATTAATAACTGTAGGGCTAATCCCTTCAGGAGGAGGTTGGGTGGCCAATTCCTCAAGGCAGGCTGGAGGTGGGGCGGCTGTGTCCTCAGGGCAGACTATTACAGGGTTATCTAAAGAAGGCTCAGCATGGTCTAGGGTTTCAACCCCACCCCCAACATCATTATCAATCCATATGTCACCATCCCATTTTTCAGGGTCCCACTCCTTTCCAATCAATGCCCTCACTTTAACAGCAGACACCATGCAAGACTGAGATTTCAGTTTACGTTGTAAAGTTGCCTAACAATAAGATTCTGAGTCTGATTTTCAGAGATCTCAAGTCTACGGCTACAGGAAATAAAATTTTCCTTCAGGATACTCATAGAAACCTCAACATCTTTCAGACGGCACTTAAGCTTCTTGTTTGAAGCCTTAAGCCCATCTCTTTCACCCTTTAATGTAGACAGTGTATCTAACAACAACCAACCAACATCTCTATAACTCTTATTTCTACAAAACTCTGTAAAGGTGTCAAAAACATTATCTCCCAGAGTCTGTCTTCGTACAAGCGAAGCATTAGGAGAATCGAATGATGATATTTTGACTATCTCCTTTGCCAACTCAGTCCATGGATTGGGAGTGTCATTCTGATTATGGGAATCAGAGTCCTTAGTGTCTCTGAGCCCAGTCAGAGTAGAAAACCATTCATAAAAACCCATTTTTAAGATTCTGTTCCTTAAGAACCACTCCTAGTACCAAGATGTATTAGTTAGGGTTCTCTAGAGAAACAGAATCAACAGGGAACACTTGCAAATATAAAATTTATGAAAGTGTCTCACGTGACCGTAGGAACGCAGAGTCCAAAATCCACAGGGCGGGGTGCGAAGCCGATGACTCCAATGGATGGCCTGGATGAACTCTACAGGAGAGGCTCACCAGCCAAAGCAGGAATGCAACCTGTCTCCTCTGAGTCCTCCTTAAAAGGCTTCCCATGATTGGATTTAGCATCACTAATTGCAGAAGACACTCCCCTTTGGCTGATTACAAATGGAATCAGCTGTGGGTGTAGCTGACGTGATCATGACCTAATCCTATGAAATGTCCTCATTGCAACAGACAGGCCAGCGCTTGCCCAATCAGATGAACAGGTACCACAACTTGGCCAAGTTGACACCTGTCCCTAACCATGACAGATGCCAGTTGTTATTTCAAAGTAATGAAATAGGGTTGAGGGGAGGGATAGCTGCGGTTTCTACTCTGCTTTACCATCAAGATAAAAACTTTTGCTAACCTCATCTGAAGGAAGTGAGCTGTTATCTTAGGATTTCATGGTAGTTGTTTGTTTACTTCCCTTACTATATAGCCGAGCTTCTTAATGTCAGGGTCAGTGTTTTATTAATTTTCATATTCCCAGCACTTAGCTAATAGAAGACACACAATAGGTGTGGAATAAATAACATTTTAACCGCATAACTAAGGATTAGCATTTTTCATGCATAGCAAGAAGAAAACGGAGATGCCAAGTAGATCACCTAATTCTAATAAGCAGTGGTGTATAGTTATATTTTGAAGGATATAGCAGGATGTTTAGTAAGATGTAGGAGCGGTTCCCCACAGTAGTCAAAGTTCACTGCTGACTTGGTTTTGTTGATGTGAGTATGTTTCTTAGGTGGGGCTCAAGACTCAAGTTCAGCTCAGCGTTTTGGACACCTGAAGAGGAGTCCTGTAAAAGACTCTAGGTCAGGTCAGCTTACTATAAGAGCTGTCCTTTTAATCATGTATCTTAAAGTCTTTTAAAAACAAATATTTCTTTGACATGGGTGGGGGGTGGTGGGGTGGAGGCAATGCTAACAATAATTTTGTTCACTAAAGAAGATTGACTAAATTCTTGGACTTGGGCTGTTTTTCAATTGACAAAATGAAAAACTACATAGTGCAGACACCAAATAAATGGAAAAGTGAGATTTTTTTTGAGTTTTTTTTTTTATTTTGAGTTATTCTTTAGCAATACTAATAGCTGTTTTTTATAATCACTTATCCTAGAGCTGTCACTAAAACTTCTATTGTGGAGAAAACTGTACGGTAAATATGTTTGTTTGTTTTTTGGTAAATATGTTTTTAAAGGATATAAAATTGTTTTTAAGCAACTTTGCAAAGTTACTGTGGTTAAAATGCAAAAAATGTAGCATCAAAGGGGTTGGTAGGGATGAGACTTCTCAAGTTTGAAAACAAAATTTCAAAATTCAGTATTTAAAATTGTACAGTACTGCTACAATAAGAGACACGATACATAGAGCAGAAACAGATATCATTGTATATGAGAATTTAATATATAAGCAAAGAAGCATTACAAACCAGTGGAGAAAAAATGATTATTCAATAAATTGTTACAGCAATTGACATCATTGCCTTGTGAAAACAATAAATTTAGTCCTTCACCCTGCAGCATACACAAAAGTCAATTTCAGGCAGATAAAAGAATTAAATACAAAGCCATAAATAATCTAAAAGAATATAGAATTTATTCTTTATTGGCTTCTAGAGGAGGCAGGCTTTACTAAGCTTAGAGACAAAAGAAAAATATACCATGTAAAAGAGCAACAGCTTTTGTGTATAGATAAAAGTTTTGCACATCTCATTTAAAAAAACAAAAGCCTAATTCCAACCTAAATAAACTGGCAAACAATAGAGTAAGATAAAACATTTGTAACAAGTTTAAAAAACAAAAGTTTAACATCTAAAAACAAAAAAAAACTTCACAAGCATGTGAAAGAAAGAAACTGATAAGCAAATATGGCTAAATGTTATCCTCATTAGCAACAAAGGAATGTAAATTAAAATAAGATTGAAATATTGCTTTTGCAAATCTAAATATGCACATTAAAATTAATGAAAATAATGAGGAAGAGGATATAGTGTTTAGACACTCTATTACATTATTGGTGTTTGTGTAAATTGTTCTTTGAAATCAATTTAGTTATCCTCATCAAGCCTAAAATATGTTCATATATTTTGACCCAGAAATCCGCTTCTAGGATTCTATCCAAATGACATAACGCTAAAAACAAAAGCAAAAATGATCCTTATGAAAAAGATGTCTATCAGTGCTTCTATTAGTTTTCCATGGCTACTGTAGCAAATGACCACAAACTGGGCAGCTTTAAATAACAGAAATGTATTCTCTCATAGTCCTGGAGGCCAGAAGTCTGAAATCAGTGTCACTGAATTAAAGTCAAGATGTCAGTAGAGCTGTGTTCCTTCAGAGGCTCTAGGAGAGAATCCATTCCTTGACTTGTCCAGTTCCTGGTGGCTGCAGCATTCTGTGGCTTGTGACTTCAGTGATCACATTGCCTTCTTTTGTCTGTGGTTAAATCTCCCTCTGCCTCACTCTTTTGTTGTTTTATTTATACCTATATATCAATAAATCCCCAAATATATTAGACTAATTGCCTCTAAATTACATTTTGTGCTTCACTCTTCTAAGGACACTTGTGATAGCATTCAGAGTCCACCTGGATAATCCAAGACAAGCTCCCTATCTCAAAATCCTTAACTTAATCACACCTGTGGAATCTATTTTGTTATTTAATTTAACGGGTTACAGGGATTAGGACCTGGATTTTGGTGGGGCATTTTCCAGCCTACCGCAGTGTTGGTCCATTAATCCCCACACAAATTTGTGCTAGAGGCTGTACTAGGTGCTGGAGATGCAGCAGTACCTGCTCTTAAGGAACTTATAGTTTGGTGGAAAAAACAGATTGTAAACCAACAGTTGTAGTTCACATTGGTGAGAAACCAGGGGTATAAAGGGGACCTGGTTTTGAGGGTATCAGAGGAGGGAGGCAGTAACATGCAATTTGTAACTTGAAAGATAAGTGGCAATTGGTTAAGGAGTAAACTGGGAAGGAAGGCTACCATGCTAGACTTTTGTTTCTCAGTATACACAATGATCTCTTTTATTTTTGGATTGTTGTTCATCTTTGGGCCTTTACTTGTGCTGTTACCATTTCAAGGAACACCCAGGTAACTGCTTCTTATCCTTCAGATTTTAGTCTGCAGAGAGATGTCACTCTGTTGGGAAGCTTCTCCTAGGTCCTTTGTGCGCCCACAGCATTCTCTTTTCTTGTCACAACATGTATACCTGATTCTAACTCCCTGTTTATTTGTACATATTCTCCACTAATTTGTTAGTTATCTGGGATCATGATGTATGTCTGACTTGGTCACTATTGCAGTCCTCCCTTCGAGTACCTGGCACATAGTTGATGCCAGAAAATATTTGTTGAGTGAGTGAGTGTGTAAATGCAGGAAGCTGGTGGATAATTTCCAATTAAGCAGCATTTACTTGCCAAATCCTTCCTTTTGCATTGAACTTCTTTGAAACATGCAGCTTATCAAGGTAGACTAAGCACTAGATTTGCCATCAGACAGTTTCAAGGTTTACTTTTCCGTTCCTAGTCTTGTGGCTGTGTTTCACCTAACATCCCTTGGCTTCATTTGTTGTTATTTTGTTTTGATTTTTTGTCTGTAAAATTCAGGGGGTGAATTAAAGCATCCCTGAGATCTCTTTTTGACCTGCAGGTCTATGAATTTTGGCATACTGCAGTCAAATTATTCCTTGTTAATATGTTTCTCTCTGCTTAGAATGCCTTTCCTCTTGCCTCCCTTGGAAAACTCATAACAACCCTTGAAGGCATGGCTCAGATATCTGCTGCTCCCACTTACCCCCCTGAGGATGATAGGACTCTTCACTCTTCTCTGTCTTCCCAGAACACTTTCCAAACCTCACTATTGTAGTGTGTGTACTACATTGTATCATAGACGCCTGTGTGCTTCCATTCTACTCCCCCACCGACCCTTTTGCCCTCAATTAGAATGGCAGTTCCATGAAACAGGTAGGATGGCTTTATGATTTAAATCTCTTTGGCTCTGCACCTGAGTGCAGTTCCAACACCGAATAACATATGCCCATGTTACATATGAGCATTTTAGAATATGGAGTAGGAAGAAGAGAAGAGTGATGATCGTATCACAGCAAGTCAGTAGCAACTGGGTCCCAGCTGTGCACTACCAATCTTACAATATACAGGACTGCTTTGCATAAGTTCAGTCCAAATGGTTACTCTGTTTAAATGTAATTTTCAATATAATATAAGCAATAAGTGGACTTGGCTGGGTTTGCAGAGCATATCTTACCTCTTAGTAGGAAGTAACAGGCATTAACTTTTTTTGAGCTACCTGGAACCATTTAGTGATTTACTTTCATTAAATTGCTTAAATAGAACCTTAGTGGCCTAGAAAGTTAGCACATCTGCTTAAAAGTAAGCAATTTACTCTCCTTTCAGTTATTGGATTAGTCTTTAATGGCCTCTTTAAATCTTGATGGCTTCCTCAGAATGTGGAATGGTGTAGGCTTTCATGGTGCTCTGAGCATTTCAAATCAAATCGACTTGTATTTACTGAACTCGGTGCAAAGCATGGTGCTTAGCTGTGAGGCATACCAGGATGAATAAGCCGTAGTTACTGTCATCAAGGAGGCTACCATCAAAATGGTTACAGAAGACAGTTGTATGATAGTTAAATAATAATACAGATTTAAATAACAATTTGAGAGACTAGTTGAAAAGGTTTCATGAGGCAGTGAGTGATTAATTGGTGGATTAAGTGTTCAGACCACATATAGTAGGCATTCCAGAGAGGAAGACTAGACCCCTTTAGGTTATATCAGGCTTTATGAAGAAGTATGTATTTGAGTCAGGTCTTCAAGAAATGTTTGGGAAGGGAGAAGGAATTTGCCTTTTCTGGGGCATGAGTGGGAATGACCTGCCACTTGCAGGGAGGGAGAGGGGAAGAGGGGACAGGATACCCTAGTAGGAAGTAGTAAGGGGGTAGGTCGAGCACCAGGATGAGAACCAGGGCAAACTGGGAGGGAGTTCAGTCTGTGGCACAACATCTTGAGGGAAACTTCTAGCCAAGAGCGTGTCATGTGGTCTGGGCAGGAAGTCAGTATCAAGAGATCCATCACAAAGGAGAACAAAATCAAAACACTGATGGCACACGGTTAATGGATAAAGACAGCAAAGATGACAATTAAACAGTGATGGTGGTAGCAGTAATTGATAGGTACTTTTGTATTTCATTTCATGTATTTATTATTTTAATCTTCACTAACTTTTAGATTAGGTACTATTATAATTACCATTTTACAGATGAGGATACTGAGACATCAGCCCACAAGTAGATAATACCTAGTAGAAGGAAATTCTATCCAGAAATAGTGACAAAAAACAGGGCAAAAAACCCTCAAAAAACTGTTGGCAAACTTCCATTTCTACAAGGATCTGAAAATTAGGCAGATCGTTAGGAGAAGGGTTAATACACAAGGGCCATTAAGTGAGTCTGAATTATCCATCCCTATGTATCAACCAACCCATGAACTTAAGCTGGAACCACTCACAGCTGTTTGTGCCCTTTGGCCTGGAATTGCCTAGTACTTTCTTACTCGGACTCTATTTCTGCCTGCTCTATCCGTTTGGCTCTGGGATCTCTGCCTTGATTCCATTCTGCATCTTCTACATTGATCTCTGGACTTGCTCTCCCAAGACTTGAAACTTGGGGTCTTCAATGGACCTTGACTTGCCTATTGTCTTGATTTGGGCCTGCTGGTCTATCTCAAGCAGAAAGCTCTAGTTTCTACTCCAGCCCCAGAACCCAGTCTTTTGGGGCTCAACTGAGCTGTCCCCCAATATCCCACATAGCCCAACCCTAGGACTGCTCCCTCACTATTCCTCTAAGTGGGGAGAGTATGGTGGGTGGGTTACACATGAACAGAACTTGGTCCGTATTTGGAGCCAGTGAGTTTGACTGGAGCAGAGGGTTCTTCCACAGAACAAAGGAAGCAAAGCCCCGCACAGTCCATTGCAGTCATGATAGGGAGGGACTTTTGTCTTGGAATACTTAAAATGCATCATTTCTAGAAATGATGTTTATTGTGAAAATAATTATAAAACTAATACAGCTATGTATCTTAAATGCTCCAACTCTGAGCTGTGCCTTCAAAGTGAAAGTCATACATGAGAGCTGTTTTAGGTAGATCCTTTCCAGTTGAAAGTAATATATACAACCTCAGGATATCTTAGATTAGTATTCCTTAACAGGTGATTAACTGGAATTCGGGCTCAGATATATAAAATGAGGAATCCTAGGTCATTCCCCAGATCGATTCAATCAGTTCTTTTGGGATTGTATGTAGTAGATTTTTCATTCACATCTTGGGTGATTATAACATGAATCTAATTTTTAATAAAAAGAGGTCACACAACCAGGTCTCATAGAAGACTATAAGAACTCTTGTGATTCAGTGTGATTCTAGTGGTATTTTTATCTCTTTAGTGATATTGTTATTTATCTTATTATCCCACCATTATAATGGGCCAGCTTTTCTTTTCTCAGTTGTAATCTCTTTGGCACTTTTAACTACTACTCATTTTTCTCTACTTTCCTATTTGCTATGTTATAGATTCTACTGTTTTGTGGTTTATTCTTCTTGCCTTTTCTCTGGATTTCTGTCCACTTCTGTCCTTCCTCCCTACTGATGACTTTGTCATTGCCCAGGCAGCAGATGCTACAAAAGGTTATCAGGGTATTAGTAGGTCTCTGCATAAAATAATGCTCAAAGTTCTTATTTGTCTTTGTTTTCTATCTTCATGAATAACTTTAATATTTACAGAATTATAGAATAAATAATTTTCTACATTTATATTTATATTTTTAATTATGAAGATACATAGTTAAAATCACCTGTTCTGTCATTTTCTATCATGTTTCCAAAGGTTTAACCGCCATTTCCCCCTATGTTTCCCTAATGTTACCAATTTAAATTCTGCAAGGGAGAAAACCTGATTTCTTCACTGGTCATTTTCCAAGTAGAATAGCTCTAGGGGGTGGAGGTCTCATGCCATTTCACAGGCCACTGGAGAGCTTTGGGTCAGGCATGGTTTGATTACCTGTGGCCGGTGTGGTGGGTTATGTGGTCAGTGCTCCTCTAGAAGGAAACTGAGACCAGGCAAAAACTTAGAATGTAAAATATCCCTTTCCAATATGTGTCCACATTAGTATTTCATGATTTGGGGCTTTGGGGAGGCCTGTTGTGAATATATAGTTTCATTCACCATTGCTGGCCTGGAGTGTTTGTTTTCATTTTTGGATGTTTCTGAACACATAAGGAGCTCAGAGCCTCCAGCTCACTGGGTCTGTGACCCTATGGCCTTATGGTAGGAATGCAAAGATAGGGCTGAGTATATTCCAAGGATCACACACTCTACTTCTCTACTCCAGAGAGGGCTGGATGCACAATAAAGGTTCATGGACCTGTATTTCAAGGGCTAGCTTAAAACAAGAAAATAAAGTCGGTGAAGGGATTCCATAAATAGATATATAAATCACAGGCCTGTAGCTTCTTCAGACCAGAGAATCAATTCCATGCTGGTTTTCTTGGGAAACCATGCATTATTATTCTTAGCAGGCATGTCAATTGATTATTATGTACTATACTTAAAAAAAGCAAGAAACCTTGATATATAGGCAGCTTTTTTCTCACAGTGTATATGAAATGTTGATGCTCACAGTGCTCATGAGGCAGGAAAGATTACTCAACACATGTCATGATGCTCACATTAGGAAAATCTAGATTATTATTTTTCTGAATAGTAGCTGTTAAACATATTACATGGATCATGAAACTCCTATTTGAAAAGTATTGCTTCTTCCAAAGAGATTCAAAGTTTATATTCTGCAAAGTCTTCTCTGCTGGCATTATTGTGAATATTTACTTTATATAGTCATTTCCTAACTATTCACTCAACAGCTATTTATTGGGAATCTCTTATGTTCTGGACATTATCCTAGTTATGGGCAAGACAGAGTCCCTGCTTTCATGGGGTTTACCTTTGATTAAGAGGGAGAGCAGAAACCAATGAAAGAAGATTTCAGACAGTGGGAAGTGCCTTGAAGAAAATAAAACAGAGTAATGGGCTAAAGATTAAAGTGATAGATGGCTGCTTTAACTAGGATGGGAGTAAAAGACCCTCAAAGGAGATAAAATCTGAGCTCAGAATTGAATGAAGAGAAAGAGAGAACAATAAAACAATCTGAGGGAACAATATTCCAAGCAGGAGGAATAGTAAGTGCAACAGTGCAGCTGGTAAGTAGTAACTAAAGGGCAGAGTGATAGCAGATTTATACATTAAGGCCCAATTTCTACATTATATCAGAGTAGCTACTTGGAGACAGTCACATTTTCCTTCCTTTTCCTAACCTGACTACTATGGAATACCCTGAGCTTACTGCTTCTCTTTTCTTCACCCTGCGATCAAGTCTGCTTTGTTCTAGGTATTTGGGTACTGTCAAGAGGTATGGCCAAAACCCAACTGCAGCTTCTGTATTATCAGTAGAGCTTGAGTCTGAATCTGTTTCTAAAATACAGGAATTCCCATGAAGGTCCTTCATGTACCTAAACACAAACAATAGTTCCCACATGCACTTAGGTCTTTGCTACTGGGGCTATGTGTAAAAAGAGAAATTTAGGGGAGGAGTATGAGTTGCAGGAACAGTTTATGTTTTTCATAGTTGCAAACAGAAAATCCTTTTCTGTTCCAATCTTCATCCCCAAACAGAAACCTCAAGAAAATTTATATTTTTAAGACTCTTTTGTTTGCAAGAGGAAGAAAACCCTACTAAAGTGGCATAAACAGTAAGTAAATAAATAGATAGATAACAACTCATTGACTTGGAGATGTAGGCACAGCTTGATACAGACCTTCAAATTATGTCACCAGGACTTAGCCTTCCTCCATCTTTTGCCTTTCATCCCCACTATGTTGGCCTAATTATGAGGCTCCTCTGGTGGTAAGACTGCTGCCCAAAGCCCCAAGTCCATATCAAGTCCTGTAAGAAAGAGAGGATGTATTACCAGGAACCTTTCCCAGGACCCAAAATCCACTCTGAGTTGGCCCCCTTGAATTGTATGTCCTTTCCCAAACCATTGTAGCTGATGGAATAGAATTACACTGATTGCACTAGGAGAAGTCATATATACTATTTCTGGAACAGGATGGATTCTCACCTGAAATAAATGGACTGTGAGTGGTTTAACAAAGGAAATATATAGTATTATTATCAATAGGAAGGCTAATTAATTATGGGAGGTAAAAAAAAAAACAAACCCAAAATATACATCTCAGTACTCTCCTTAGAAATGAATGCAAGACACCTGTTATGATTCTGCAGTCGGTTCTGCTATGGATTAGAGAAGGACAGAAATTGTCATTGGAAATGTACATCAAGGATATTATTAGTTAAAGAGTCTTTTGAGGGCTGGCAGGGGAAATTCCCACTGTTAAAACATTGTTTTTATGAGAAAATTAATTATGAATTCCAAGCAATCGATTTATAATTTAATATTTAAAACACAAATTGTCAATAATAAAATACTAACAAACTTAATATATCTATTCATAAAGAGAATACTGCACCAAGATCAAGTTGGGCTTATCCCAGGAATGCAAGATTGGTTTAACATTAGAAAATCAGCCAATACTATTTTCACATTTAACAAATTATGGAGGAAAATGATATGAGCATCTCAACTTGTCAATGTTCATTCATTACTATAAAGATTCTGAATGGTTAGGAACAGAAGAGAAGTATCTGATAAAGGGTTTCTAAAACAAACACCATGCTTAATGGTTAACTGGTAAAAAACTTTTCCTTTGATATCAAGACTAAGACAAGGGTTTCTGCTTTACTACTTCTAGTCCACATTGCACTGGAGGTCTTAACTAGTGCAGTAAGTCAAGGAAAATAACCAAAACAGTGTAATATTGGAAGGGAAGAAATAAATGTTTTTACACAAATGACATGCTTGTGAAGGAAGAAAATATCAAAGAATCCACAATATAAAAAGTTAGAAATAATACTTCTGGCAAATTTGCCAGATGGAAGGTCAACACACAAAAATTGATTATCTTTCTATGTACAAAGAGGTAGAATGTGAAAAAATTTAGAAACATATTATTTGGCAGCATCAAAATATTAAATACCCAGAAATAAATACAGCTTCTGTGCAGAAAACCATAAAATGACTGAGATAAATTAAAGAATTAAATCAATGGAGCATATATCATTTCACAACTTAGAAGACTTACTACTGTAAAGTTTTCAGTTATCCCCAAGTTAATCTGTAGCTGTAATGCAATACTAAATAATCTTAACATGTTTTTCCCCCGTGCAACATGACAAGCTGATTCTGAAATTTATGTGGAAATGCAAATGGCCAAGAATAGCCAGGATAATATTGAAAGGAACAAAGAGGATGGGCGTGCATTCCTGAATACTGAGACTTATTATAAAGCTATGGTAATTAAAACATTGGCTATTGGTGCAAGGATAGACAAATAGACTAATAGAATAGAACAAAGAGATCAGAAATATACCCATGCACACTTGATTCATCATAAAAGGGGAATTGCAGTGGAAGTAATCTTCTCAGTAAATGATCCTGGACAACTGGATATTCATTTTTTTAAAAAAAATTGAAACAATGAACCTATCCTTTAACTCACACCAAACACACAAATCATTTCCAGATGGGTACCTCTAAAAGTGAAAAGCAAAAATGTAAATGCCTAGGAAGCTGACATAGGAAATTATCTCTATGATCTAAATATAGAAAAAAAATGTTAAATGGTACAAAAAGTACTATGACAAAGGAAAACATTTCTAATTGGACTCCCTTAAAATTAAGAATTTTTGTTTATTAAAAGATGTATTAAGAAAAAAAAAGAGAACAAATTAAAAAAAAAAACAAGAAAAAGATGTATTAAGAGCATGTAAAGGCCTGCCACACAGAGGAAGAGGATGCTTATTATACATAGAACTTACAATAGACACATATCCAGAATGTAGACAGAATACAAATCAATAAAGAAAATCAAATAATATAAAAAAATGCATTAGAAAAATAAGAGACTTGAACATGCACTTAAAAAAAAGAACATATGCAAATGATCAGTAAACATATGAAAATTGTTCTGTATCATTAGTACTAATTAAAGCCACAGGAAAATACTACTACATACCCCCCAGAAAAACTAAAATTCAAAAGACTGTCAATAGGAAGTATTATAGAGTATGCACAGCAATGGGAACAAGTAATTAATGCTGGTGAGAGTGTGCATTAACACAACACTGGTATAATCTCTTGAAAGTTGAGGGTGTGTAAGCCCTATGACCCAGGAATTCATCTCCCAGGTGTATAGACAACAGAAATGCTAGCATGTGTGTGACAAGAATGATGTATAAGATTTTCCTGTTCTCTTAGCTAATTAGTAATGATGTTCACATTTGTGCTAACATCACAAATAGCACATCACAGTCTGAGGGTTTGCATTTGGGATGTGCTGTACAGCATTCCTGACTGCTATTGATTTACTGAAAATTTTATGATTCCAAACACATACAGTATTTCACAGAATTTAATAATTTCATAGAAACTGGAAGCAATCTAAATATCCATCAACAATAGAATGTGTCAGTAAATTGTATTTCATACAATGAAATACTTTCTGACAATGAAAATGAATGAATTAGCTCTACATGCTCACATTGGATGAATCTCACAAACACAATGCTAAATGAACGAAGGCAAACACAAAAGAACATTTACACAAAGTTCATAAAAGGAGGCAAAGCTAAACTCTAGGGTTAGGGCAGGTAGGCCTAGGTGATAAATTTAAAGACAATCAGGGAGTTGATTACTAGATAAGACAGAATATTAGTCATCTCTGGAGACAAGGGGGTGTAGTGTTTGTGAGGGGATAGGTGGGAGGCTTCTGGGGTTTTTAGAGTGTCTTTTAAACTGTGGAATAACTTACTTGTCCCAACATGGTCTATTGACATGTGTGGTACTTATATGGGCATTCCCTTTGTGATAATTCATTGAATTTTGCCTTTTTCTTATAGCATATAGCATATTTGTTATATTTCGCAAAAAGAAAAATTTCATAAAATTGCAGTTCACTTATAATTTGAGTACTACTTGTACAGTAGAAGGGAAACAAAACCAAAGTTCATTCTTCAAAATAAATAAAATAGAAACACATGATGAAGACATTTTTTAAATTATTGAGATTTTGTTATGCGTATAATGTTTAAATTATTAAATGCAAATGATTTTTATCTGCAATATTTTATTGCTGTTTACCTGAGAAATGCTGATGTATGAATTTTTCTTACCTTTTCAACTATATCAGAAAGCATTCTGGCTATTAGATTAACAAAAAGAACGGAGAATAATATTTTATATGATACCCTTTATACCAGGAGGGCCTGAAGGTATTTTACAGAGTAAATATCGGTAGCAGGATAATCTTGAGCAAATTCTACAGCTGTTATGTATTTAAAACTCAATGCAAATCAAATAAGGATATGTTGGCCAGAATGTAAGGCTTTGTTATTATTATTATTATTAATATTTATTTCCAAGGAAATAAATTGTCCAATATTACTAGGAACGCATGTATAGCAAAATTCCATGCAGAAATAACAAAGGTCAACAATCATAACAAAGATTTGCAGTCTACTTATCTACTTGGTAGTGATTGCATTTGTGCTAATATTTCAGTGCTCGATCCTAAGCATGGGGAGTTGGGATGTGTTGTACAATGTTGCTGACAGCTGTTGATTTGCTGAATAACTTAACGCTCCATCCTATCAACTATTAGACATGGAACTGCCAGAGTGCACATCAATCTCATCACGAAGGAAAACCTCACATGTTTTATTTCTTTGTTCTGCTATAAAATCTCTCATTTCTTTTTTCTCTAAATGTGTGTTTGTGTGGGTATATGCATCAATTGTTCACAAAAATAATGTCTTATATCTATTACCTAGAGTTTACCAAATCATTTAATGGCCCTCGGTCATGCTTGGTCTTTTTCCTGCACCTCAAACAATTCAGCAGGTGTTCAAAACCTTCAGTTGCTTGAAGCCTTAATATTATTTCTCCAGCAGCTCTTCAGAGTTTATTCTCTACCTCTTATAAAATAAGACTCAGAAAAGACAGGAGAAAGGTCTAAATATCTGATCCTTTAAGGGATTTTCTTCATTTATGTAAAACCATTTTGCGTATTGTCTGGCCAGGCCAGCTCTGCCATTACCTAAAACTACCCATCTCAGCTATTTAGTGGAAAACTAAACTTTGGCGTTAGATAATTCTGGGTTTGGATTCTAACCTATCATATGCCAGCCATATGATCTTAAGCAAATTATGTAATATCTCTGAACATCTGTTCTCCACATATTTAAAGACACACACACGGTACGTGCCTTTCACGTTGTTGTAACGATTAAAAGAGATAATATATCTAAAGAACCTAGCATAGTGTTTGCCAAGTGAGCACTCAGAATATTAGTTTCTTTTTCTTTATGAAACCATTCAATTTTCTGACACCTCCAGTTCCTCACTCCCCCAAACTTATTTTTCATCCTCATCTTGACTACTGATTCCTTGAGCAACTCTAATATTTGCAATCTTATACAGCCTTCAAACTACTTAGATTCTAGATTTCATGCTCTCCTTATCCAAACTGATGGCTAGCATCACAAACTCCATTGTCTTCATGACTTGCCATTGCATCATCCTTGCAAATTCAACTCTGGATCAACAAAGCATCCAACTTTCTTTGCTCACACCCTGAGGATATATGGCAAGGTTGCCAATTTTGTAGAACCATGTTACTTTCCAGCATAAACTTAATTTCCGACTTTAGCTGGTTCTTCAATAATTCTTGGCAGTCTTTTTATACATCCTTAGTAAGTCTCTTCCCCACAGTGGCTGATCCCAACCTGACTCCTCTCCCCAAGCTCATAACCCCATTCTCTCCACTGTGACACTTAGTGGAAGACTTCCTCTTAGTTCATGAGAAAATTAGAACATCAGGAATGAACTTCTTCAAACTTCTCTAAAACCACTGGATGTCCTTATACCTTTACCTATGCTTGCTTATTCTCTCACTTCTTATATCCGTTAGGAAATATCCTTGCTCCTAGTGGTAAATATTACTAGTACTCATCAATGTCCAGTTCTTTTTTCTTTCCTGAGCTTTTGGGAGAGTACTCTTCACAGCCCTCTTGCTGTGTGTCTGCTTTTTTAAAATTTTAAACCTTTTATTGTAGTAGCAAATATATAGCTCAAAATTTCCCATTCTCACCACATTCAAGTGTACAATTCAATAGTGTTAATTATATTCACAAAATATTGTGCTGCCATCAACGATATCTATTACCCCTACACTTTCATCACCTTAAACTGAAACCACTCACCCATTAAGTAGTAACTCCCTTTTCCATCCCTATCCTGACCACCCACTGACTACTGGCAACGTATAAACCACTATCTGCATATGACCATGCTTTGTTGTTGTTTGTGTAGATTTTATACTAGAAGCTCAGTTTGATACTCTCCAATACAGTTCTTAAGGAAGATAAGATCATTTCCATATAGCTACCATTACTTTCAAATGACAGAAAAAATTGCATTTTAGTAAAATTGGATGAACTTTTTATGTGTGAGATATCAATTCTTTTTCCACCAGATGGAATTACTCCAATTCATGCAATAAATGATTATTACATTTTTGAAAGTTATCCTAATTTTTCCAGTTGGGACTTTATGCCCATTTTAAGTCATGGCATCAGTATGTTCTTGAGTTCACCTCACCCTCCCCTGGGAAGCAGTGATACATAGGGTTTCTCTGAGACACAAGTAGAGCTCTGTTTACCAAAATATCATCTCTTTCCTTTCATGTCAGTGCAAAGGTCCCCAGGAAATATTCAGTTTCAGAAGTGGCCCTAGATAGGAATAGGCAAATGTACTGCCTCACAGATTACATAGGACTCCAATAGTGACCTAAAAGAGGAAGGCAAGAAGGACATTTTGATTTTTCTTGACAGAAAGTTGGCAGAAATCAGAATCACCAAATTCTTATAACTAGAGATTACAGGGGTAAAACAGAAGAGTTTTGTTTATGACAGGGATGCCCCTCACTGTAGGCCTTGTGAATGGTAACAGAACCATCTGAGAATTAGTACCATCAATATTTCACTTATTTTACGAAGAGTTTTAATACAAATTCTTAGAACTTATAATAGAACATTGAAATAATCTAATAAAGTCACCTTGAGACTAAGGAATTTGAATTTGAATATCTTATTCTATTCTAGTTAAACATCTTTGATCTCTAATCTTTAAGAATATTAAAGTTTATGGTGATATAATGAAGAGTAGTCAAACAGCAAAAATAAAACATCAATTTAAAAATAAACAAGGCTACCTTGAGGAGAGTATGTTGTGTGAAATGTTGAGGAGAGTGTGTTGAGTAAAATAAACCTGAAACAAAAAAACAAATATTATTAAGCCTCACTAATATGTACTATCTATAATGAGCAAACTCTGAAAATTGAATCTGAGAGCACAAATTTATCACAGGAAAGCTTATTGTAAAGATGTGATTGTAACCATCACATCTGAGTTGAGATGGTTATTTCTAAATTCTGAGAAGCTGAGCTACTCGTGTATTACCTGATCATTCCCTGATACTTTGGGTATCTGTGTAACACTTACAACTCAGAGTTAGAGTTCTACAGTTGTTAAATTCAGCATTACCCCATATCGCAGCTGTTAAAAAAGCTGGAAAAAAGATCAGACTTCAACTAGAAATATGAATGAAGCTGATCTAGATAGGATTAAGGCAAATCAGACTAAAGGGTAAAGAATGATATTGAATGTATTCTAAAACTCCAAGTTCTGTGAGAGACCAAAGGAAGAAATGTTTATTTGGTGCAACCTTTATATTTTTTGTAGCACACTATCTAATTTAACTTGTATAGTCAGTTTATTCAAACACCATAATTACATGGAAACATGGATAGGGAGTGAGATCTGTTTGGTTTGTACAGGTTAGTGTGATGCCCTGATACATCCCAGAGTATTCTGGGCAGATAGTAAAAAGTATTAGCAAGTCTCCTTGAGGGATTGGAGGAAAATGTGAAAATATTTAACTTCCTCACCTGAGGAAGACCTGATATTCTTACAAGTACTGGGGACTACCAATTTAATAGGTCAAGCCTTCAATCTTGGCGGTTACCCTTATGAAATTTATTTCTGAAAAGGAAAAGCTAAGACTAGTTATAAATAATGCCCAAGGGTAACTCTCAGAGAACCTCTTTTGTTGCTCACCTGTGGCCTCTCTCTCTAAGCCAACTCCACAGGTAAACTCACTGCCTACCCCCTTCCTCCCATCAGGGACTTAAACTGGCAAGGTGGGACAGAACTCCCGCAGATGAGGCTGGCCCTAGCACCATGGGGTTGAAAAGCCTTCTTGACCAACTATCTTTGGACCAAAAAATGTAAACTGAAAGTGTCCTTTAACCATTACTCAACAAGGTGGCTAAAAATAGTGTGCCTGCAAGACTGCCTTTTCTAATTCTGCTCATTTCACCAGGAAGCTATTAGGAGAAGATGGCTATACTCTCAAAGATCATCCCTCCTAACTGCAATGTACAGATCAATATTTGCTTTATTACCAGGATTATTCTAACAGAGTCCTTTTGGATTGCCATTTAACATTGATATTGAATTCTGATGTCCCTTGGATGGGTGGATGATGGTAGAGGTATTACAAAACTCCTGAAATAAAAGCTGTTTAGAAAGCTTCACATCTTCAGCTTTCCTTGTCAGCGTGCATGTCCCTTTAAGATGTTGCTAGCAGAGGTAGATCCAATGTTTCAGTTCTGCCATTCCCTGCATTAATTTAGTGTAACAAAGTCTACATTGTCTGCAAAATCTACAAACAGGTGACTCCATGTTACCCAAAGTACAAGTGTAATGTAATTCTTCCAACACTAAGGAAAATAGTTGCTATGCACAGCAAGATCAGTAAAATCCAGGAACCACCTCCAACTTCATCTTGATCTAAGTTATCGTCTATTTCTTAGAAGCTCACTCTTCACTTAGATGGTTTCTGTTACACTTCACCAGGATAATTTCCCACACTATCATTACTCTCCTTTAGTATAGAGACTAAGCCTTCAGCAGGAACCACTTCTGCAGTCTATTGTCTTTATTGCAAGATCATCAAGAGAAAGACAGCTATCGTCAGAGAGTAGATTCTCCTGTAGACTACAGGATGCTTCATCAGGAGAAAGATCTTGAAGGAGATGAGAGGTCTTCTCTTGGTTATCCTCATAAGAAAGGGAATCTTCAGTGTCTTTTAAGCATCCTTCCAAAAGGTTGTTCAAATAATCTTGTTTCTTTACTGAAGAAACAGTTTCTTTACTTTATTCATCCTGTCTTCCCTTTCCTCTGGGGTCATACTCACCTCTGGTAGAACTGCACTTAGGTCAGGTATTTTATTATCCTCACAGAGTGCATGCGTAGGACCATCTGAGTCAATGTGACCCTGTGGTGATTTTCCATCATTGCCTGTGAGATCAGGTTGTGTAGCTCATTTAATTCATTGTTCTCAAGTTGGTCTGTGGACAATGTCTCAGCCAGAAACAGGAATTGGAGTTTCTCTCTTTCAGTCTAGCAATATTTACCCTCAAAAATCAACACAGGAGGTACATGGCCATGGCCTGGGAAAGTCAATGGTTCTATCATTGACTTGCTGGAAAGAAACACACTAGGATTCTCAGAAGTGCCTTCACGTTTGGTCACATCCTTGCAAGCCTCTGTTTCAGCCAGCTGCAAGTGGTTGTCATCCTCAGAAATATTCTCGGAAGAGTCTGGCCTAGTCATGTTCTCAGCTGTCTCTGGGGACTGGGCCTGGAGCTCCAGTGAGACTTCAGTCCTACAGAGAGGCTCCTCTGTGTGCTGGTTCCCAGCATTTACTAGAAGGCTCAGGGACTGTGTCTGCTGGTTGATCTGATTATCATGGGCACTGCTCTCCTGATTTCTTCTTTTTATTGGCTTTTTAAAATTTAGTTCCTTGTCGAGATAGACCTCAGCCTGTGATTCTTTGGCTGTAGCTCCCCTTTCTTTTGGAATGTTCAAACACTAATAATTGCATAAAGCATTTCCTTCCCAGGGAGTTTTTTATAGCTGCTATCTTCTGTTTGGATAAAAGAGGGCCTTGATGTGTTGTGCAAAATTTAGTAAGCCATTCAGAATCTTCACCATTAAATCCTTTTCTGAATTCCTTAGAGTTGTAACTGTATGTGGTTGTGCACACTTCCATTTTGTTTCCCACTGTTCTTTTTAAAATATTTTTTAATTATGAAATATAACATATATACAAAGAAAAGAAAGGAAAAAGAATAATTTTCAAGGTACATTTTAAGCAGTTACAGACCAGATTTCAAAGTTTTTTTATGGGTTATCATTCCACTGTTTCAGATTTTTCCTTCTAGCTGCTCCAAAACACTGGAGGCTAAAATAAATATCAATATAGTGATTCATCATTCATACTCATTGTTAAACCCTATTCTTTTTGTTATAACTCCTCCTTCCCCAAATCTATAGGGATCTCTGAGCAATGCCCATTCCAACTTTTTCATATTGGTAAGGGGTGTTAGCAATAAGGGATAGGAGGCTGTAATTAGTTGATAATCTTGGAGAGGCTGGTGCCTCTGGATTTCAGGATTTGCTGGACTAGAAACCCTCTGGAGGTTGTAGGTTTCAGGAAAATAAACTTGGTGCATGATACTTTCATAGAGTCTCGGTTAGAACCCTAGGTGTTCCTAAGAGTTAATAGTAATGATGTTGTTTGGGGTTTGGAGCCATAGGAACATAGGTGTTCTTAAAAGTTAATAGTAGTGATGTTGGTTGGGGTTTGGCAAACCATAGGAATAAGCAATGTCAAGCTGAAGTTTGCCCAAGAGTAGCCTCCAAAAAGCCTCTCGACTCTACTGAACTATCTTAGTCACTAATGCCCCATTTGGTCAGGAAGGAACTTTCGATCTCACTGTGTCAGGACCAGACTCATCCCTGGGAGTCATGTCCCACATTGTCAGGGACTTTCACCCCTGTATGTCATGTCCGACATATGGGTGAGGTATTTCCCAATGTTCTTGAATGGCAGAAGGATTTGCAAGCAATTGCTCATGATATTATTGCTCAAGCTGAATGAATGTTATTGCTTTCTCTTAGTCCTCCTCCTAGAAATAGGACTCTACTATCTGACTAAGGAAAAGGGGAAATGCTCTAGAATGCAACTGCTCAACTTCATTGCATGTAAGAGAGAACAGAGGTTGCAGAACTAGCTTTGGAGCTTCAGGTTGATTATTAGCATTTACCTCAGCAACCTCTTCATCACCAACTGCATACAAGGCTACACTTACTATCTTTTCTTGCATTAAAGATGTAGTATCCCTTGAAGAAAGTCTTGATGATATCTTCTTAGCAGTGCCTTTTTTGCTTCTTGAACTTATTTTTTCTAGTTATTGTTTGTCCTATCCCAGGAAGCCCTGTCCATCTTTGGGGGCTTCACAAGAAGTGTTTTCATTTGGAACTACCTTGCAGCTTGATGTGCTGCTTTCATTATGGTTGAGACTGTCCTGTTCCAACACCTCAGGTTTTTTCATGCACTGTTAGTGGGGGCTAAACATGCATGCCCATCCCCATAAAGTTTATTTTCATTTTCATCTGATACAGAAGGTACGTGTGTTAGTATACTTTTCATACTGTCACCAGAATGAGACCATCTTGTTCTAACTGCAGGCTATTTGTAGGAATGCCATTCATTAAAGCATCCTTTGGTGAAACCTTCAAGTTTCACTAAAGTCCTTCCATGTCTGGGAATTGGAGGCAAAAGGAGGGCTACTGCTGGATGCTGGGTTTGTTTCTAGCCTCACTTACTAACATGGCCACCAACGAATTGTCACAGAGCTTGTTCAGGTCTCTCGCTGTTCTTGTGGAAGAGACACTCCTTGCTTCCTGCCCCCTGCATATGACTATTTTTGAATAATGGAAAGCAATGGGAGTGGCACTAGCCATTTCTGATAGAGGGGCAATGAAAACTGTTTAATTCTGCAGTCTCTTTATCTTCTCCTTAAAGTGACTAGCAAGTGTGGATGGCAAAGTATAGTCGGCCTGGGTTCCTGAAAGAGAGTATATGTAGTGAAGCCTTGAGAAATAACTCAATATTACGTTAAGCTTCTGTGATTTGGGGATTGTTTGTGGCTACAGAATAATAAGTAATACTCCTCTGTCTACTGAAGCATCACACTTCAATTTTGCTTCTCTTGTATCTTCCATCTCATCCTTAACCTCTGTCCTCTTTCCCTGTCTTGAATTTCCCATGCTTAAGGTTCTTTCCTTGACTCTACTTCCTCCTGAAACCTTTATCCAACCTCTCTTTTCTCCATCATTCACCAACTTATGGAAGAACAGTCTTCTTTTTCTCATTTACTGCTTAACTTTCAACATATTGATATCTGGCTTTCACTTCAACTTACTATTGATATGTTCTCCAAAAGAGAGCATTCTAATTGTCTACTGCAATGATCTTTTTATATGTTGCAGCCTTCTTGCCCTAGCTACTAAACTACGAAGGTTGACACTTTTGGGATAAGCCATTTACTCTCAAAATTCATCCCTTAACTGCCAAGATACCACTCTCCTTAAATTCTTCCTATCCAAAGATTTCTTCCCAGTTTCTCCTTCTGGCTCTTTTTATTTTTTTCTATTCACCTCTTAATTTTAGTGATCTCAGAAGTTTCGTTTTTGTATATTTCCTGTGCTTGCCTTCCTTTGCCAATCTCATCCACAATAATGACTTACATATCAATAGTCCCAACTTAGACCTCTCACATCAGTCTCACTTTCTACTCTTTATTGGATTTTTATTATCTAGATGTTCCTCAGATGCCTCCAACTCAACATTTCTATAGCAATTATCTCCTTTCCTTAAGCTGGCCCCTCCTTTTCTCCTATTTTGAATATTTACATCACTTTCCACAGAATTGCTCAAACTAAAGATCTCAAAGTAATTTTCAAAGTCTTCCTGTGCTTTTCTCTCACTGCATATATATTCTTTCCCAAAAAGTTACTTAAATTTCTCAACTACTTTCATTCTCACTATTACTACTGTAGTTCAAGAGTTTGTAAAATATCATGTAGAAAATGTTTTAAAAAAATCATGTAGAGACAATCTTCTATCCCCAAGCCTCTGTTCTTTAATTCACCCTATAGGTACCTGACTTAGTTAAAAATATTTTATAATAAGGTTTCCTTATTATCATTCCCTTGAATTAAAAAGAACACCCTCAGCCTCCCATTGCTTCCAGAATAAAGTCCACAATCTTTAATTTGGCATTCAGAGCTCTTCAAGGGCAGAATATATATATGCATTCCGAATTACTTTGATTATATGAACATATAACTTTATGTTAACTGTGGACTGAATTGAAGCATAGATTTTCCTGTGTATGTTTTATTATAGGGTGAGGTGGTGAGGTCGAACCTTTATTGCAAAAGAACGTACTGCCCCATGGAATTGAAGGTTGCTAAGATAAGGGTGAGCTAAATTGCATAAGGAAGGCAGGAATCCCCTAGGTTAGAGGAGATTGAGATTCTGAATTTCCCCCAAGAGTAAAAGTTTTAAACACCCTTTAAGTTGGCTTGGTGGTCTTGATAAAGGCCTGTGACAAGGTAGGCATAAAGATTTCAGTGATAAAATTATGAGGTAAAATTACTGTGAAAAGTAGAAACACTTAAGACCAGAAGGTTGGCTTGGGTAGCAAATTAAGTAATTAAAATGATTTTTCTGGGGTCTGTGAGGCAATAGACACCAGAATTATCTATATCTACATCCAGTGGACAGATATGGGTCATGGACCGGTAGCTGAGTGACTGATTCTAAGAACTGCAATGCAGTGAGCCCAGGCCAGGGAAGGGTCTTGTCTAACTCCAAGAAGAATGAGTACGCCGGGATGTAGTCTCCACCATGGTGGCAGTTTGGCTGAGCTCTCTCACTTGGGTTGGACCAGCAGGGTGTATGTTTTCTTTTCCTTCCTGGGCATACTGGATGTAGCTCTCCACATGATGGGTGCTAAAGCATTATACTATGTTCTAGAGAACCCAGCCTTCATTACCAGTGGGATTCTACCTTCCTCAAGGGAGTGTCTGAGTTCTGGCTTCAATATGATTTTTGTTTATTTGTTGTTTATTTATTTATTTATGTTTTATTTTTTATTTTTGAGGTAGGGTGGTGAGTTGACTTAAAGCAGGGACACTGGCTTCAATATGATTTAAGAGTGGATAAGTTGGATCTTTACATTCCAGAAACCAGTCTGGG